>NW_024081513.1:235816-569502 GCF_003009895.1 Hyaena hyaena
GTCTGTGTGTGTGTGTGTGTGTGTGTGTGTGTGTTCCCTGAACTGGAGAAGCAGATGTTTAAAGGAGAAGGGCAGGAAGCAGCTCTGACAAATGAAAGGATTTTTGATTGAATTCGTGAGCTAAAGTTTCCTGCCAGTAATTCATTCAACCCTAGGCTACATAAAAGAAAAACCCACATAATTGAATTTTAATCGCCTAACTTTTAAACGTATAACCAGAACAGGCAAGCGTAGCTACCATAGGTAAAACTGAACTAATGCTGTAAGCTGATTTTAGATTATTATTTATTGGTAGTTTAAAAAATTATGAGCCCCTCGCTTCATAAGACTCCTCCTTTTTCGGGGTGTGTGTGCCAGAGGCTGTTCCTTATTATCTGTATACGTTAAAATCCTGCGTGCAGATTTTTTTTTTCTTTAAGCTGTTTTGTGAGCAGGTGCAGATGGCTTTCATGAACTGAGCCAATTGAAATGTTCTGTTTCAGCCTGCAGTAACTGAAGTTTTAAAAAATGAACAATTGCGTTTTGTGCTAGATCTATAATTCAGCTGGAAACTGTTTTCCTGATTTTATGATGAAATCTGCCACCTCTGTTTCTTCCTCTTAATGAATTTGGTTTGTTTACAGCCTTAAGGAAATCTTGTCACCAAAATCCACCCTCAACACTCCTCCAATATTTTGCAGTCTGATGATTTCACAACCAGGGCCATTGCAAAATAAGGGTAAACGGGCATTTTTTTTTAATCCCTGGAGATTTTCAAGAACTTTTTTTTCTTCACAGTGCACTCAAGTAAACAGTGTCAGGAAGACAAAACATGAGATTGTTGTACCTTCTCATACATATAGTATAAAATAAGTTCCCTTTCGTAGTCAAGAAACCAAGTGGGGAAAGTGAAGAGCCAACCTGTCCTCAAACCTCTTGGTTTGGTGCTGGCATTCATGAGTCTTCCTATAAAACAGAGTAAAGAGCAAAATAACTCCTTTAGTGTCCAGAGGCTCCAGGGGCCTTGATAGGGGTGGGCTGGGGCTTTCTGCTAAAATCACACTCACATGGGCACTAATGCAAAGTCCTAAACCAAGTAGCCATAGCCAAAAGCCAAAATTGTATTGATGCGCGCTATACCTTGAACTGAATAGACCCCAGATGTTAGTAACTCAACCGAACGTGTCCAAAAATAAACCAAATGAACTAGTTCAAATCAGAATGATGCTTCCATATTTTCTAAAATGATTGAACAAAGCAAAACTAGAACTTCAAAAAAATTCCAGAAACTAAGAGCCTGCTGTCTGGATCTGTGCACTAACAATGTTTATGGGATCCCAGCAGGAAATGAAGGATTTTGATTCCGCTGTTATGTTGACCTTCATTCACAGTGATATCTGTCCCAAGGACCCCCGACTCAGGCAGTGTCTGTGGGCAATACCTGTCGTGTTTTTAGAGATACATACCCCAGCAGAATTGGCAGTTTGGACAAGATAATTCCTTTTAGTGTGGATCTGCCCTTTGCATCGTGGGATATTTAGCCACATCTGTGACCTGTACCCGCTAAGTGCCAGTAGACCACAACTTCAGTCAAAAATGTCCCTGGACATGGCCAAATATCTCCCTGGCTGGGATGGGGGTGTTGGAGGGAAGAAACCACCCCCAATTTGAGAATGATTGCAATAGGAGAATAGTCATTAGCCTCCTGTATTTTTTGGAAAGGTTTTCTAGGAGATATTGGAAAAGAGAAGCTATGCGCTTAACTGCCCCGAAGGATCACCTAATAGAAAATAAAAGCTAATCTCTTATGTAAATCTTCATTTCAGAGTTGGTTTCTCTACTAAAGCAAGAAATCCATGCATGGTGTTATTGTGGGCAGACCTAGTGAAAATACTACAAGTTATTGAAAGACATGTATAAGCACACACTATTATAAAAACCTTACTGCTTGTTGACTTATGGTGCTGGCGAAAAAATGATTCCAGAACCCTCTGGCCACACTTCAATCAGTGTTTACCTTCATATTGTGAAAAAGTTGCAGAAATTATTTAGCATATTGAGTCTCCTACCGTCTCTAGTTCGCAGTATACAGAAATACTATCTGATCCAGGGTGCCTACGTACCCTACAGTGAGTTATTATAAATTAGGGTGCTATTTCGGGAGAAGTAGACATGTTAATTATAACTTTTTTTTGTTTGTGTGCATATAGTGTATGCCTTTGAAATGAAATTTATAGTTATTCTGCGCTACAATGAGACTTCTCATTTTTCTATAATACAACAGTACCTTTCCCTTGGCAGTTTTCATCTGGTAGGAAGACTCATTTGTACATCAGAGCATTATTTAGAACAGTGGGTTTTGCCAAGATTATAATGTGGTAATTATCATTTAAAATTGAGCGGTGCCAAAGCATTGCAAAAATAATAATAAGTCCACTAAATATATAACACTGACACAGACAGTTCATCAGCCTTTCTTAATACTGTGAAAAACAAACCAAATTTTCTATTTTTTGTCTGTGAAGAGGACCTGGGGAAAGAATAATCACAGTATAAAATTGAACAGCTAATCAAGTTTTCCAAATGGTTTATTTTAATGGTGATTTAGCATTCTAAGGCACAGACCCTTAGCTTTTGTTTAGCTTTTGTCTTTAATGTAGATTATAAATCAAAGTGTTGCATGGCGACAAAGAATAAAGTTATTGGTTAATATTTCCTCATAGACTGTAAGTAATGATGATGTTCATGAAGCCTATAATAGCAAGAAACACTCCCTCAATCTCTACTGATCTCCACAACCACTCTGTTTGGAATCCATAGTTTTCCGAGTTTACTGTTGAAAAGAGTGCAGCTCAGAACTGGTCAGAAGACAGGGGCAGGTCAGCATGGCTGTGGTAGTGGACAAGGCAGAGGGTTCAGGGAGTGAGGAATACTAAGATTTGAGAGCTTACTGATCTAAGTTACATCACTGACCACCATTCTGCTCTAAGGTGTGAATACTGTTATTCCATTTTCTTATGATAAAACACACACTCTGAGTAGAGACTCCAAGTCAACAGCTTGTAAATGTCGCCCTAGAACTTGAATCCAGAACTTGTGACTTTGGTTTTTTTCCTTGATTCTCTTGTACTTTGAATTCAAAACCATAGAAGGAATGGAAGGTATATTAGTTCACACTTAATAACGTACATGGAAACCCTTAACCGTGGAAAAGTGTAATCATATTATGTAGGCATCAGTGTTTCAGAAAAACAAAACTCTGAGGCTCTTGATTCTGTCCCAAGAATCTGTCCTTACTCTGAAACTGGCCAAAACATCTGAAGTCTTTGTATCACTCTGTTCTGGGCTTCCTGAGGGGCTACCTTGGAGCAGTGAGAGCACTGATGGTGATGTGCTCCAAGAGGAGTCAACAGCCATGCCCATCCAGCTCTTCTAGTATCATCACCCAGGGAAGGAAGAAAATTCCCCTAAGGGCGCTGCAGCCTGGAGCCTTTTCTGTCTCCTTCAATGTACTTAATCATCCAAACCAAACCCTATCTGCCAGCCATTTAGAAAATAGCAGAGCATTTACTTTATGGCATTCAGAAGGACTGGGCCGTACCCTATCAGTGCGTTCAAGTGTGGGAGTGTGAGTATTTCATAAACCAGTTCTGATGTTCTTAAAAGATCCTCATCTTGTATGTAGTTGTGTCAAGTCTGTGCCTCCTGGGTCTGATCCTGGTGTCACGTGCTGTTTCTGACTTGGACAGGCTAAAATACCTCTTCATTCTCTGTGTTCAACATAGATGTCACTTACTCTTAGATAATGACCCTTCAACAAATCCCTAAATTCCTTCCTACTTAGTTCTATTCTCCAAGAAGCTTCCATCAACTATATCCCATCAATGACTCAGTAACATCCTACCCCATTTTGTGAACAGGTTTTTTTTTTTTTTTTTTTTTTTTTTAATCCGACTGGCTCTGTTCATACCAGACACTTGAATAAATTCACATTTCTTGACTTACCTATTCTAGTAATTTCTGGCTCATTAAAGTATTGACAGACAGGGATGCCTGGGTGGCTCATGCAGTTAGGCAAATGACTTGATTTCACTCAGGCCATGATCTTGCAGTGGTCGTGGGATCAAGCCCCCCATTGGGTTCTGTACTGAGTGTGGAGACTGTCTGGGATTCTCTCCCTCTCCCTCTCTCTGTCTCTGCCCTTCCCCTGCTGCTGATCTCTCTCTCTCAACATAAATAAATTAATTTAAAAAATAACAGGCAAATGTTGAATGATCTCACTTATATGTGGAATCTAGAAAAAAACCTCATAGAAACAGAGAGTAGATTGGTGGTTGTCAGAGGCTGGGGAGGTGAGAGAAATGAGTGAGGATGATCAAAAGATACAAACTTGCAGTTATAGGGTGAATACTTTTGGGAACATCATGTGCAGCATGATGACTACAGCTAACAACATGCTAATGTATACTTGAAATTTGCCAAGAGAGTAAATTCAAAATGTCCTCACCACACACACACACACACAAAATGGTAACTATGTGGATGGTGGATGTGTTAACTCACCTTAGTGTGGTAATCATTTTGCAAGGTATAGGTATCCAAATCATCATGTTGTGCACCTTAAACTTACACAATGTTGTGTTTCAATTATATCTCAGTAAAGCTGGAAAAAATCATTAGTTAGCCTACCCAATATGTCTTATCGAAGAAGGAAGATTTATCTGCAGCAATGGTAGTAGCTATAATGACACCTAAGTGTGGAAAAAGAGTCATTGATCAGGGGGCTGAACCTAAACTTCACTGTGGGGAACAACCACAGCAGTCCTGAAAATGCCACTATGGAGACAGCAAGGCTTGGACTCACAATGGAGATTTCATTCAAACTTGGGTTTTCTTTTTCTCTGGTCTCCCAAATTATTTCCAGAGGTTAGCCACTTACAGAAAAAATAAATCTTTTTTCACTTGGAAGTAAAGAATGTGCTATTTGACTTGAAACATAACACAAATACTCCTTGGATCAGCTCTGTTTTGTGTCTGATGAGTTTAATATTGCTCTTCTTTAAACAAACCTGTCACTGGTTTCATATGTGAGGTATACTAGCATGAAATGCCTAAATCAAACTTTATGATAGTGTAAATAACACTTTTATTGTCTCTTCCATATTAATGAAACCCACAGCTAAACAACTAAAGCCCTGTACTAATTGCTTGTTTCAGAGCTGGGTGTTTCAGGTCTAATTCTCTTTAGAACACAGCTGCCATGGGGTATGCAAAAGCTCCTTTGGTTACTTTACCCACTTAAGTACTAATTTGGTGGCATGGAAAACATTAGGCTGTGTCCACACAAGCAGAACAAAGCAGAATATTGAGCAATTTTCCGAATTCTATCCATGTAGTAAGTCAACTTGGTTGATGCTTCTAGTTAAAACAGATGTTTGAGTTGTCAGGCTTCATCCAAACAGAGTGTTTGTTGAAATAAACATTAGCTTAGCAGATTTCTTTTATTGCAGAAGCACTGTAAACAATGAACAAGGTGTAAACTGGAAATCTGTGAGTCTTGAAGAAGCTAGGCATGCTATAAAAGATAATGTAGTTTTCTAAATGAGTTACATGCACAGCCAGACTCAATACATGATGATTATATTAATGAATGAAGAAATGAATTGTTCAATTTTGTAAACATTTTGGCCTCTACTGGATCAATCAGTTAAATTTAATTTTCTTACTATATGTGCATTCTGTACATATCTTTCCTTGTTTGCTTAGCTCTTTTATATACTTAGATATTCTGCCTTGCAAGTAATGACTGAAACAATCTCTTTCATTTGCCCCTGATAGTCCATGTATATTCATTCAAATTATTCTACTTGGGGGTTTCAACTTTACCACCTTACTGCTATTTCTGATATAAAAGTTTGATCAGTAGGAACTCACAACATAGCTGTCAAGGTACATAGCCTTTCAAGCAATGCGAAAACTGCTGTTGATTGAAAAAAACACAAGTCGTTATTGGATGTTTACTGTGCCTAACAGTTTGCTAGATATTATGGAAAACAACTTCACCCATGGGAGCTGAAAATCTAATTGAAGAAAGAAAACCAACTCACATGAAACAATTACAAAGGAAAAATGAGATGTATCATGTGATACACAGCCAAGGAGAATAAGGTGTTAATTGTGTGGGATAGACAATAAATCTCAAAGGAGTTAAGGAAGGTAGAGATCAACACGGACTGAGGTTATTTAGGAAGACTTTCAAAACAAACCAACAATATTTATAAGTCCCCTCTATGTTCAAAGCATTGTGAGGGCTGGCACGCAATGTGATCCCAGAGATGGGACTTAAGCAGGAATCTGAGAGGATAGAAGAATACCGACTGGCCAAGAAGAGAAGGTAAAGTACTCCAAAATACAGATCGCCGGGTGAGGGGGGTGCGGGAAGCAGGGGAGAGCAGCAGCTATGCTAAGCAGCTTAACATGGCAGCTCTTCCTTTGAAACTCCTTAGACTGATGCAGATATGTTCGCTTAGATTTTTTAATCCATTTTGGCTCATGCTTAGCATGCAAAATATTAGCATCCAGTTCAGAGGCTTCTCTGTCAGAGAGAGAAAAGCTAGAAAATCTAACAGAAGTGTTAGACAGTATGCAGTAGTGTCTTTTTCTTGCAAAGAAAGGCATTACTGAAAACAAAGGTGCCAGCCAGAGTATATAATGTGTGGCAAATGCAGGGAATTCAGCACACCACAGAAGATGTTTATGAGAAGATGCTACCTGAACTCTGAATGTTATTTGTAGGATTGATTCGCTTTGGGTTTTGTAAAAACTCTCAAGTGGCTCCCTTTGTTAGGCACTCCTTTCTGTTTTGAAATATGTTTTAAACTCAGTGAGCATTCATGATGCTTTCTAAAATTCCATATAGACTTGTTCTTTTAAAAAAATTTAAAAAAAAATGTTTATTCATTTTTGAAAGAGAGAGAGACAGGGCAGAAGCAGGGGAGGACCAGAGAGAGAGGGAGACAGAATTTGAAGCAGGCTCCAGGCTCTGAGCTGTCAGCCCAGAGCCTGACATGGGGCTCGAACCCACAAACTGCGAGATCATGACCTGAGTTCAAGTGGTATGCTTAACTGACTGAGCCCCCCAGAAGCCCCTCATGTAGACTTGTTCTTATTCAAAGCATCCTCCTATGGAGACAAGAAACAATAATTTCTGGTTCAGGGACTTGATACCTCCAAACACCTCTATCTTCTGGGCAGAAAAGAAATGGGAAAAAAATATTTATTTTCAAGATGACAGGCTTCCTGGAGTTTTAAAATCATAGCCATTAGCATTGAAGTCTAGGGAATTTTCTGACCTCTATTTAGAGCACTTCAGACGATTTTTGTTTTTAGGGTAGTATGATGTCTCTAGTCTTTTATTCTTTGAAGACAGTGATTGCGAGCGTTCCTTTGGTTGTTTGTGGGGAATGTAGAAGGAGACTGAGGTTGCTCAGCCATCATTTCCGTAGTTAGTAGCCCTACAGCATACGTCGAGGGAGAAATTGTGCAGTGCAGAATATGCCCATAGCACCCAAGTTCAGACAGTGCCCAGCCCCATTCCCGGAGAAGCAAAGAACTTGTGCCTTTGTCATCTGTTCATAGCGCTTCTTTGGTGTGAGCACATGTCCCATTTCCCTTAGGATCCCAGGGCTACAGCACGCATAGAGCACTCACTCACCCAAAACACGACAGACAAGAGCATTCATCTCTGGCACAAGCGGTACGCCGCATCTGTTCTAGGGAAATGTGAGCCAGATGTGCTGCCTCGTCTAAAACAGATTTTACTGCTGTTTACATTCTCTCCCCAGCCCTAATCTACAGCTTTCTGGCATGTCCACGATACGGTAGCAAGGGGGTATCACTTAGTTGTTAAATGCTTCAAATGATGTGACACATTTCACAGTAAACTGGGGTTTTGAAGAAAGACATCTTTTTAAAATTGATTTGGTTTCTGTTTAAAAATCACAGTTATAAAAACTGTGTTATAAGAATTTCTTGGAACATAGAAATTTAAAGGGAATTAGTAAGAAAAATATGATCACCTGGGCTAATTCTTCCTTCTTTTATAGATAAGAAGTCAAACTCAAGGAAAGTGACTACTTCCCAAGGTCATAAAGCAGTTTACTGGAGAACGGAGTCTAAAATCCAGGCATCCTGACTTTCCATCTAAAGGAGTGACGCGGGAGGGAAATTATTCAGGAGACAGCAGACTCTGTTCTATAAAGGGCCAGATAGTAAATATTTTAGGCTTTGTAGGCCATATGGTGACTGTGAGACCTACTCAACTGTGTCCTTGTACCTGAAAGTAGTCATAGACAAAATGTAAACAAAAGTGTGTCTGTGTTCCAATAAAACTTTATTTGCAAAAGCAGTCAGTGAGCCAGATTTGCCAACCTTTGCTCTTGATCTAAAGGAGGAAAATAAGCATGAAAGTCTCCTTGGGAGCTCCTTTATGAGCCACATCCAAATTTGATCTGTCATGGAGAATGTCAGTTTTTCAAAGGTCCAGAGGGTGCTGTTAGTTAGATAAAATTGCTCTGACTCAGGCAAAACTGACTCTTTTTATAGCTTTCCTGAGAAAAGCTTCTTTATGAGATTTCAAAGTATTTAAGAGTCATTCTTCAGGATTGTCCTTATGTCACTATTGTTCAACTTAAACATGGAAGATTTATGTTTCTATGTGCCTTTCAGAAGTTAAATATACTCACAACAAAGGTCTTCTATTAGCACTGTTGGATTTTATTAACTCAAGGAATCTCTTAAAAATCTAAGCTTCTATCTTTTTTTCATAAACAGGACTGGAAAGCTTTCCAGTTTAACAGCAATTAAGAAATGGAAATGAAGTAAAGGTTTTCTGAAAAGATGCCTGTATTTTTATGTAAAATTCCTTTTGGAACATAAAGAAAGCTTGAAGTATGTTAAGTGTGTGTGTGTGTGTGTGTGTGTGTGTGTGTCTAAGAAATATAGAGAGATAGAGACAGACCTCTTAGGGAGGAAGTCAGAGGGAATACATATATCCACAACAGTAGCAGGCTTGGAATGAAAACCCTCGTTCCCTTTGAATCTGGTTTGTGGGTTCAGTACCCCTAAGTCATCCTGGCGTTCTATGAGCGAGCCTTCACTAAGGGGAATTTACAGGGTTCTTCTGTTCTATATACATCCTTGTTTGAGAGTGATCCTTGGGGTGTCTGGTGGGGCTCAGTCCATTAAACGATGGACTTTCAATTTCAGCTCAGGTTACGATCTTGTGGTTCATGAGTTCAAGTCCCATGTCAGGCTCTGTGCTAGTGGTGCAGAGACTGCTTGGGATTCTCTCTCTCTCTCTCTCTCTCCCTCTCTCTCTCTCTCTCTCTCGTGCATGCTCTCTCCCTCTCTCAAAATAAATAAACTGTAGATAGATAGATAGATAGATAGATGATTGATAGATAGATAGATAGATAGATAGATAGATAGAAGTGATCCTTCAGGAATTATATTGTCTTTACTGGGCACAACCCAGAAGCAAGACTTAAATGGAGGATGAAAAGACACACAGAGTAGGATGGGGGCAGCACTGACTGAGGTGAAGAATGGAGAGAGGGGCTCAAGTTCTAATTTTGGAGGCCATCCCCAGCCCCCACTTCCTCTGAGCAGGTGCAGACTGCTCCTTCTTTCTGCCCCCCCCCATTTCCTCTTCTCCTTCTTCCTCTTTGCTGTTCTTCTCTTTCCTGTCTTGCTACCACCAAATAAGTGTTTGGTGGCACTTATTGTGGCAGGTGGGAGGGTGATCTGTCTGGAGTGAGGTGGGAGAAGATTCTTTTAGTTACTTTCTGTTTCCCTCTTCACTTAGGTATTAAAAGAGTGGAGAAAAGCATGTCAATACCTAACTTTTTCCCACTATAAATGTTGCATTTTCAAAGATAAGTTTTCTCTACCTGTAAAGACTATTTGGAGAGTAACTGAAAGGAAAGTTACCCATTTAAAAGTTACTTTTTCAAAAAAATTAAGAATTAACTACCATAAATCCTCATATCCTGTGGTGGTGTAGTCTCTAGAACAAATTTGGGCTAATAAGTAACTTTGCCATTCAAAATGCTTTCCTTTTGGAGACAGAGATTACTTTTATTCTTGTTGGTTAAAATTGTTCTCATTCCATAAATGATAGCATTTAAAAATTGGTCTTTAAAGGCAAATAACTAAAAGGTTAATATTGTTTTTCTGAACCTAGGCGTTTAATAGGATGTTGGGTTTTATTTCATTTTGTTTATATTTTTAATTACTTTTTAAAGTGTATATTTATTTTGAGAAAGAGATAGACAGAACACAAGCAGGGGAGGGGCAGAGAGAGGCCAGGAGAGAGGTAATCCCAAGCAGACTCGCAGTGCAGAGCCTGACGTGGGGCTGGAACTCATGAATCACGAAATCATGATCTGAGCCACCCAGGTGCCCCTTGTTTTGTCTTTCATTAACGCTTCCAGTTCAAAGCTTAAGTAAAGAGACATTTCTTTTTTGAATTTTGTTTTTTATTGGGATATAATTGATATATAATAGTTATTTCAGGAATACAGCATAATGATTCAATATTTGTCTATATTGTGATACGGCGGCCACAGGAAGTCTGGTTAACATCCATCGCCACAGTTAATTGCAATGTGTTTCATGTAATCAGAACTTTTGAGATCTACTCTCTTAGCAACTTTCAAAAATACAATATGGTGGTATTAACTGTAGTCACCATGCTGTACATTATATCCCCAAGACTTATTTATTTTGTAACTGGAAGTTTAAGGAGGCTTATTTCTTTTCTCATCACCCTCCAGGTTTTATTCTGAAGGGAGTAAAGAGATGGCATGTTGACACGTCTGTTATAGACCCACCATTCTGGCCTCCACATCTGCGGACCCACAGCTCCCTGTTAGAAATTCCCTTCCCCTCTTTCCCACCTACCTACCTCCTACTCAGACGTCAAGTCCCCTCTTAAGACCGTAGGCCTTCTGGAATTTCTCCTTGGATGGCTGCCCACCACAGTGATCCTTATTCGCTTGGAATTTCTGTAACACTTTTAGTTTGTGCCAAACAATCCTCACTTAATTACACATTATCTTGGATCACTCTCTAGTGGTTTAAAGCATAGTGTTAAGCACATAATCTGTGTAGCCATTGGAAGAAAAAGGCAAATAGCTCATGTGGGGACAGGGGTGTGATGCTTAGGGAAGGCAACGAGCACCACCAGGAAGGAATCATCTTGGGGGAGTTGTTAAAATCTAACTATGGCCTTCAGATGAGCAAGCACAGTGACTGGAATGTCAGGATACCAAGTGTTGCTGTATCAACCAGAGGCAAACTCACCTTTTACCTGATTCCTAGAGGCTGATTAGATTCCAGTTTATTAGTTTCCAGTATGAGGTATACCTGGACACTCGAGTCCTCGGACAAATGTATCATCTCCCTCTGAGTAAGCTATGGGAGTTCATTTATAACCATCAGAACTCCTGGTAAGCATAGAAACGATGCAGAAGTGGCTAGTCAAATGATTTGAATGTTCAAAGGATTAAAACAAGGAAACCAGTGATGTATTTTTATCATAAGGATATACCTGCCCACAGAACTGGGTAGGTGGTATCCTTTGGTAAGATAAACGAAATAGCACTGCCATGGACGATGACTCTGTGACTGTCTCAAGGATCCTGTGAGTGGCCAAACTTCTGTCTATACCGAAACATTTGTCATAAGACCTTACATGTGGCTGATTAGTTTCCAGTTAAGTCTGACTCTCTTGTAGTTGATATTTTTTTCATCTCTTGTCTGATTCATTTTATGTAGGAAACTCATTTCTGTCATTCCAAAGTCCATAGGGCGCCCCTCATTGTTGCCCTTTTTTACCTCGTACCATCGGTACCACTAAATATTGAATGATTTCTTAACCAACTCCAGTACACAATCCTTAATGGTATAGAATGCACAAACACTTATTTACTCGGCTTTGAAGAAATAAGCATATTATACCACATGCCAGCATTACTGAGGTTAGTAGGGATATAGTGATGAGTAGAACATAGTCTCTTTTCTTAAAGACTTTACATTTAAAAGACAGCTGTATAAAACAATTACAATGAAGCGTTTGGGTGCTATGATAACAACAGACATGAGATATTAAGGAGGAAATCATCAATTTTGCTTATAGGAATTAGGGGAGTTTTCATAGAAAGAGAAAGATATTGATTAAAACCCCTTACATGTACACTTGTTTTGTGTATAGATTGCCTTAATATCAATTCAAGGTATTAAAATCTTGACCTCTTTCTCATTCATGTCCATTCACTTGTCATTAAATACTCATGCCTCATCTAAGTTTGGAATGAAAGTTTCACAAGACACATCTTTCACTATTTCCTGATTTACTAAACATGGAAATGCAGCTCAGGACCCGAGCATTTGGTGATCTCATGTGACCATGAGAACAAGAATAAGGAAGGAAGTGCACAAGTGAATATGATGACCTCTTACAAAGCCCCTATCTGGGTAGAGAGGTAGGGTTTTAGTTAGATAGGTAAGTGTCACATCTCTTCCACAGACATCACACATGCAAATTAAGCTTAGTATCATCCTGTTTTCTGAGAGCCATGGCCAAAGATATATACGGATGAAATCAGAGAATCTGGGAACTCTATGGATCTCAGGTCAGCCAAAAAAGAATCAGCATAATCTGATGGTGGCAGCCTTGAAAATCAGGAAATCCAAGAGATACTCACGTTGTTTTTTAGTAAATCATTTAACACCTCCGTATATTCATTTACCCATATGAAGAAAAGAGCTGGTATATCTAGTGTTAATCTCTGCATATCAGATGCTAGAAGACAAATGAAATGTAGTCCTGTTCTTCCAACATTTTAGCTACTTCAGGTTTCCAAGTTGAGAAAAAACGTACAAATCATTGAAAGAACAATATGTGGAAATCTTTAAAAGAACAGTAGGTAAAGTAATGCATTTAAACTGAGGACCAAGATGTAAAATATGTATATGTATAATATATACAAATATGTGTAAATATGCATATAAATACTTGAAAGAGCAAAATATAAACCTCTGAAAGATATTTAAATGCACCTTGATGTATTTGTGTAAACTAGAAATTTTTGCACAGATGTTGTCGTCATACCCATTTTCAAAGTAGCCCAAGGTTT
The DNA here is from genome assembly GCF_003009895.1 of Hyaena hyaena. NCBI lineage: Eukaryota > Metazoa > Chordata > Mammalia > Carnivora > Hyaenidae > Hyaena > Hyaena hyaena. The sequence continues at coordinate 248,995 of NW_024081513.1, forward strand.
TCTTTCTAAAAATGGGACCAAAGGACAGTATATTGTGGAACATTTTTCATCAAACAGACCATATTTCATTAAAATTTTTAAAAGTTATTCCAATTTTAATGTTATCCTATTGAGGGTAACAATTCTGAAAACTTGCTAACTGCTGGTAAAAATAACATTTGTACTCTAAGTATGATACTTTCCTATATTAAGAAAAGTTTTCTCTAGTTCTAGGATGCCAAAATACAGTAAATAAGTTTGTGCTTTCCATAGCCACACTCACCTTCCTGCCTTTTATACTTGTCTGTGATTTTGCAAGATACAATGTTATATGGAAGTGAAGACCAAATGACTATATTTCTATGCAGCTCAAAGACTTCACAATTTCTCCCAAAATTAAATACCCCCAAATAATTGAAAATTGCTGGTATAGCAGATTCTGCTGTTCTTCCTAGTATAATGGAATGAACTACTCTTTCAGGTTTTTATTCTCCACTGGTGTGAAGAAAACACTTGTAAATTCTTAGGGCAGTTGATCAACTCTTATGTATTGAACACTTGTATTCAAGGCACCATGGTAGGTGTTGGGGGAATAATACAAATAGAAGTCTAGATTTCTATGCCCAGGATGTTTACAGTCTAGTTAGAAAGACACATGGTGGGAAGTGATTATAACATGACATACAAGGCATCATCTGATAAAGGGGCATCTAGATAGAGATTGGAGACTCAGGGGCTCCCTGTGGTGCCTGGGGTCGAGGGTGGCCTGCCAGGGGATATTGGCCCCATAGGGTCTTCCCAACTTTTTCCAAAAGAAAATGAATTAGAAAACATGCAGAAGTATAATTGCTTTTCCTAGAATGCCATTACAACTTATTTCTTTAAGCAGTTAACACATTTTTCAATATTATGTTGTTTTCTTTTTGCCATTCATAGATTTCTTGGTGGTTTGGGGTTGGGTTTGTGTTTTTCTTCTCTCTTGACTTATCTGAGAAATTCTGGCACTAGCAGGTTTGGGATGTTTTCGTTCAGACATTCTTAAGTTATTTGGTAAGAAGTAAAGTCTTTGTTGCATTTTTCTGCTTAGAAACTGCTTTTCTCTCTCTTTGTTTAAACCCTGAGATCAGTAAAAGCTCTTTATTTTTATAGATTGTTCTGTAAAGCAATAGCTTTAGAAGTAAGAGAATAAAAAAATACTTTTGTTTTCTAACTGGAAGTAGCTGTACCTTCAGAAAATATTTCATACATTAAAGAGACGTTGAAGACAACCTTACAAGAAAATACATGCACACGGTTACAGAAACGAGAGCCTAGTGCTTTCGATGCCCATATCAGCAGGCCTCAGAATTGCCTGTGAACGACTGGAAACCATGGCCATCTGCCAGCCAGAAGCAACATCACCAGAATGGAATTCACAGTTACACTGTTAAGACTTATAAATACAGTGAGGGTCCAGGAGCCAGGACCTTCAGGCAAGTCAGGCTTGTCTGGTCTGGTCTGGTCCGGCTGACTGAGCAAGCAGCTCTCTTTTTGCATGAGGCCTTCCTCAGCCTCAGCGACTAAAACCACTGGTCCCGAAAGCTAAATGTCCCAAGGGAGAGGGGGACAGCGGCCATCCCTTTTCTGGTCACACACTGTCGTCGTTGGGGCACGAAGTCATCCTGAGAGGAAAGTCAGGGGGAACACGGTTGTTCTGGGGACAGTGTTTGGAAGTTAGGAAAGTGAAATCATTGAACACGAATTCGTTTCCCTCCAGGGAAACGGTGCCAAATCCTAGCAACTGGGTGCTGTCACGAAGGATGAAAGTAAGAGAAATTAAAGAGCTGTATCCACGAAGAGTTGCAAGGAACCGACAACGAAACCTTGGCGCTGGCTGGGAGGGGTAGGTGAAACTAGCTGATGCCCCTGGGAGTCGGCAAAATGACAGGAAACCAAAGGTGACTGAGACGAGGCTGTCCAGAAGCTTAGCAGAGATACGCTTATTGAGTCCCTTCCCCCGCCCTACTCTGCAAGAAGGGAGAACAGACAAGTGGGTTTATAATGATTTCATTCAGCAGAGGCAGAACCGGAGGCAGCAGCGACAGCAAGAAGCACTCGCTCAGTGCCAGGTATCAAGCGACACACGTCGTGTGCATGTTCTCATGTAAACTCAAGACAACCATGTGAGGAATCTACTATTCTTATCTCCATTTGGCCCACAAGGAGAAGACAGAATCATGCCGAAGGTCACATAACTGGATAGCAAGAGTATGGCCTTTGTTTAAATTCAAGTATCTTTAACTTCAGAGCTCAGGCTCTGAACAACACTGCTCTGCTCATTTCTTCATTTCTTCGCATATTCGCACAGCTGTTATGAAATGACAGTGTGCCAGGCACTAGGCTAATCGAGGAGGATAAGAAAAGAGACTTCCTGCTCTGTAGTCTTGGCATGAAACTTACAGTCTAGCTGTGGTTGAGACATAATGGTCACGAAATAATCACGAACACAATTAACTGCTCACGGTGACATTACGGAGAGATGATGGGAACAAGAACGGCTAGGTATTGGGGCGAGCATATCCCACTTTGTAAGGGAACAATGAACTGTGATAAGTAATATTAAGGAGAGGTATGCATACTAAGAAAATGGGATATGATTTGGGGGAGTCAAGGAGGACTTCGCTGAGAAAGACTTACCCTTTCAGATCTGAAGAATAAAGGCTGAAGACTAGTTGGAAAGGAACACAGGCGGCGGGGCAGGAAGCTCGCAGGCACCAGAGCCCTGAGGCTGGTGACAGTTGACATGTCACTGATTCTGTGAATGCTTATTGACAGATAATGTAAACTACTGGTTTGTCACCTTTATTTGCTTCCTATTGCTCAACTAAACCTAAAATTTCTTACTGTTTCCCAGATGAATTGATATGAAGACACTCTCACAGTTCTTTATACATTTTTATTTTTTTAACTTTTATTGCTTATTTTTTCGCATGTGGGAGAGACAGGGTGTGAGCAGGAAAGGGGCATAGAGAGAGGGACACACAGAATCTGAAGCAGGCTCCAGGCTCTGAGCTGTCAGCACAGAGCCCGATGTGGGGCTCGAATTCGTGAACCGTGAGATCATGACCTGAGCCGAAGTTGGCCATTCAAATGACTCAGCCACCCCGGGGCCTCAGTTCTTTATACATTTTAATTTATTTGTTTGTTTTCTGTTAATTCTTTTTCTGACTTGGCTTTCAAGGTTTTAGGGAAACAAGAGCGACATTTCTTATAGTCTAAGATTACATTCAATTAGATACTAATAAATACATTGCCAGGTATTTAATTAATCAATTAATAAATACATTTTTGTGAAAAAGAGGAAGAGTAGATAGTGTCAACCCAGACCATGATAGAATTTCATTGTTTTTAACTGATATGCTCAATTAAGAATTGACATTGCCTGTAAAAAACATCTTATCTTTCTATATTATATAGGCTGGGAGATAGATTCACTTTTAATTTTTGCTTAGTGAAGCTTTTTAATATTACTTGAAACTAAATGGAAAATTTTCCAAATTAATGCTTGGCAGTTTAGCATGTGGGGGAAAGATCTTTCCTCTAAAGCAGCTTTTCCAGGGAACAGATTAGTATTAATTAGGGGATGTTTTACTAATGGAATATTTTTCTTGCCATTGATGTCACTGTCCCTCATCCCCAAGGACAGCATTATTGACAGTGAGTGCTCCTATGTCTTACAGACTATAGGCAGATAGACCATTTCACAAAATTCCATTGTGTCACCCTTAGATAACTGTCTTTGGATTAAAAGCCTGAAGCTGCTTGTCAGGCCTGGCATTATTTGGAACTCTACCTGCTAAGATTGTAAATGGCCCAGAGACTTCCCGAATTCTTCTCATATTTTTTTTCATTACACAAAACAACTGTTAGGGGGTGACCAGCTGGCTCAGTCAGTAGATCATGCAACTCTTGATTTCAGGGTCATGGGTTGAAGCCCCACATAAAGAGTTTACCTAAAAATCTCTAAATGAATAAATGAAATAATTCTGAAATAACTTTTCACACAATTAAGTAGGGCTCCATAGATTGACACCAATCTTTTTATTATCTGCAGTAGATAAGATGGTGGAGAACACAGGAATATAACACCTTTAAAAACATGCTCCTGAGGCACCTGGGTGGCTCAGTCCATAAAGCATCTGACTCCTGGCTTTAGCTCAGGTCATGATCTCACAGTTCGTGAGTTTGAGCCCTGCATCAGGCTCTGCACTGACAGCACAGAGCCTGTTTAGGATTCGCTCTCTCTCTCTCTCTCTCTCTCTCCCCCTCTCTGTCTCTCTCTCTCCCCTTCCCTCCCCCTCCCCCACCTTCTTAAAATAAAAATAAATACATGCTCGCTATCGTATTTATCTTTACATTTCTAAGACTTAGAACAATGATCTTCTGATAGCATACATTTTAACAAGTATTTATTAATGACAGCTTGACAAAATGAATGACAGTCAAGTCCACTGCTATTAGTCAGAGGTGGGTTCCAGATCATGCCTTTCGGTAACCACCTCAAATCCTCTTGCTACTTTTAGAAATTAATGATCAAAGATTTAAAACCATGACTATTTCCAGTGAGAATGCTCATAGTATTTCTATAATATTTATATCAGTTATCTATTCCAAATAATAAATTACCTCAAAATTTAGCAGCCTGAAACAAGTGACATTTGTTATCTCACATTTTCTGAGAGTCAGGAATCTGGGAACAGCCTAGCTGGATAGTTCTGGCTCAGGTTTTCTCATGAGGTGGCCGTCAGGGGTGTTTGCCGGGGCTGCCGTCATCTGAGAACTTCAGTAGGGCTGGAGGATCTGTTTCCAGGCTCGCTTATGACTGGAGGCGAGAGACCCCACCATATGGGTCTCTCCACAGAGCAGCTTGATTATCCTCATGACCTGGCAGCTGGCTTTCCTCAGAGTGAATGATCCAAGAGAGATCCCTTTTATGATATGGTTTCCTAAGTTCCATGCTATCACGTCTGCTTTATTTGATTCCTTAAAATACAAGTGATTGACTAAGTTAAACCTCTGTTCAAAGGGAGGTTATTAGGTCCTACCTTGGAAGGGAAGAGTAACAGAGAAGTAGGGAAGATTTGAAACCACTAAAATATCTAAATATTGAAATCCGTCCAATATATTAGTATGAATTGCAAGCTTTTTTAAGTGGCACAATATATCACAATGTTCCATTTGTCAATAAGAAGTGCTTTTAGACAAAGTGCTTTTCCTGGAAATTAGCAAATTGTTTTACAATGTTGTAAGTAATGCCATTTTTTACAAAATCTCATAGTCATGAGAACAAGAATCACCAGTACTTGAAGAATCAACATAATGCCTTTAATACCTTTGATACCACTGAAGTAGATGTCAACAAATTCAAATTTAAGCAAATTAAGGACATCTATTTTGTACCAAGTACTATGTTACATGCTTGTGGGAAGGGCATGTATGAAAAAGATACAATCTATGCCAAAGAGGCTGGCAATCGGGCAGACATGATGGACACAGCCCCCAAATTTGATACAATACCAAGTTCACGGCAATGGGTTTTCTAATACAGCCACAGAGGCAGGGCTCTGGGACTGCAAGGAGAGGAAAATTAATTGACACTGGAAAATGAGAAGGCCTCTTGCAAGAAGTGCCCCCTGAACTGGGCCTAAAATGTGGAGAAGTCATCCAAACATATGGGATTGTGGTGGTAAGGACACAGAGGTAGGAAGATGGAGGTCTCCTGGGACAGCCACAGCCGAGAGGAAGGCTGGAATTTAAGACTGGCAAGCTGGAGCCAGGCAGGTGCAAGCGATAAGAAGGTACAGTCTGGGCATCAGAGAGCTGCTGAAGGGTTTTAAATAGGAGGATTATTGGGGTGCCTGGGTGGCTCAGTTGGTTAAGCGTCCAACTTCGGCTCTCTCTCTTAGAAATAAATAAAACATTAAAAAAAACTTTAAACAGGAGGATTATCGAATGAATGAACAGACTGATAGCTCAAGAATGAAAATGTGGACATTTCAATAATAATAACTATTTAAGCTTCCTGTCTGCTGAGCACTTCACGTGTGTTATCTCTAGTCCTTGGTGCAACCTTATGGTGCAATTTTATGGGTGTCGGTATTTTCATCACCATTTCACTGATCAAGAAACTAAGGCTCAACCAGTTGACATAAATCACCTGCTAGTAAACTGTGGAGTTAAATTTCAAATCTAGGGTTGTCTGACTCCAAAACTCCATGTTCTTAACACACATGTATGGCTCTTCCCTTAATATAGTATGAGTAAAGTATTGGGAACACGTTGAAGAGTACACATCAGTTGTCAAGAAATAGTTTAGGAAACTTAATTATGCGACCCAAGAACTCAGTATTCTTGGCTCTTATGTTTTTATCCCTATCTGTGAATCTAACTGCTTATTGAAAACATACAGAAAGTTGCTGGGGGTCGGGGTGGTGGTGGCAGAATATCCAGTCCTGTTGCACCTAAACCAACCACGGAAAGAAAATAGTTCAAAAAAACTACTGTTGTAAGCTGCAAAAAAAAAAAAAAAAAAGGAAAATACCCGAGAAGACCTGCAGGCTCAGGGCAAGACAGATGGAAGCCTACGTACCATATGTCTAAATATTTAAAAGTTATAAATCAGGCTGGCAAACAGTTAAATCAAATATTCTCTATCTTCCTACCTTGACAAATACATGTGCATAATTACAAAATGGAAAAACTATGGTTCCTTTATGACTGAAAGTCAACAAAATATCCAATGACTGAATTGACTTATTATTGTACATACCTGGATAGTCTGTCAAGGGGGTGGTGATGTTCTCACAAACAATAAAATTAGGTTTTACAGAATTAATAAATTCTTGATTAATCTATACAATTTATTTGCGTTAATTTCTACAAATCCCTAGTCTTGCTGTCATAGCAAAGGTTTTCATGTAACTTGTTTTCTGTTGACCACAGTGAACTAAACTTTAGATTTTAAAGTATTAAAAGTGAAGTGTAGCTTTAGTCAAATGCGCACAGCTTGAATATATTTTCATCACAAGTGCAAATTAAACAAATGTGAAAAAATAGAAATCGATTTTTTGTATTCTCAAAATTTATTCTAAAATCTTCAATGTTCTGTAAAATAAAAGGCAACGTTCACAGTATAATTATTGAATGTAAAATCTAAATAAAAGTGAGTTAAATGAAGCTGGAATTTTTTTAACTTAATCAAAGCTTAGTAAATATTTATGAAGATAAAACTGTTAGCAGTTCTAGCATTCAATATTGACCTAGTGGCCAAAAAATCTCAAACAAGTCACGTCTAGCCCTGCGTGTCTTTAACTTTCAGAGGAATAGGCACCGTTTGATATCATAAGGGGTTCTCCTGCCACGATGTACAGCTGTTGGCGGTCTTGTGCCGATAGGCGAGTCCTCTGGAACCAGGAATTCGAACATGAAAAGAAGTAGCAAAATGGAAGGTTGGCGTGACTGGAAAATGATATCTCAGTATCCTTTGCACTCATGCTGAGATGAAAGACCAGGCAAGTTAATTAATTTGTCGTTTTCTTACCTAAGTACTTCTGCTGCCCTAATCTCCCTGTCCTTCCTAGACGTGTCCTCTGACATTGGCCACCTCACAATCCAGAAGACAGTCTCCCCATGCTCAGGACGAGGCCAGCCTGGGCTTCCATGGCATGGACAGGAGGTATGCAGAAGCATCCTCACTGGGGCCTGAGCACAGCTGCTCACAAGAGCAGGAGCTTGGAGGGATTCATGACGCTCTGCAGCCCTGAGCGCTCAATTCCAACTGTGTGTATTTGTGACACTCGTGTTTCTCTTGGATGCAAGGCCCAGGAGCCACAGCTGGCGCAGTTCCTTGAGCGTTGCTCGTAAGTGACTCGGCACTCTTCAGTTTACAGCAGTGAGAATAGAGGTCAGGGGGAGTTGGTGGGGGGGGAGGGTGGGCACTGCCGGGTGGACACAGCTGCCAGCATGAGGACTTCACCTGTGAACAGTTCTCACTAAGAAACAGCCTGGTTTCAATAAAGTCACCATTTTTACTGGGAAAAAAAGGCAGATTACAAGGATCCAAACGAATACAGGACCAAGTCAAGATGGAAATTGGGAGGAAATGAGGTGAAACACAAGGGAATGATATATTGGAAAGGGGGGATGAAAACCGGTCAAGAATGGAAACACCTGAAAAGCAGTTCTGGAAACTTCACTCATTCCTGCTGTTCAAGAGTCTGGCTCCTATGTGTACTGACCTGGCTCTTCTCTTCCCATCTGGAAATATGGCCACAGTTCCTTGTTATCTGTTAACACGGAAGTACTCTGAGACTTTGGAAATCTTCAGTAGCAGAATCAGGACCAGGGAACAGCATAAATAAAATAGATAGATGCATGGATGGATGGGTGGATGGATGGATGGATGGATGGATAGATGGATGGATAGTTAGATAGATAGATGATAGATAGATAGATAGATAGATAGGAAACAAAATAGCTCAACTGGACTACCACTCAGATGCATGGATGGATGGGTGGATGGATGGATGGGTGGATGGATGGATGGATGGATGGATGGATAGATGGATGGATAGTTAGATAGATGATAGATAGATAGATAGATAGATAGGAAACAAAATAGCTCAACTGGACTGCCACTCAGATCTTCCCTATGCTGTGCAGAGGCAGAGCTAAATGGTGATTTTGGTTTTGTGGCTAAAGACAAGTACTATGCAACTTCTTAAGTGGTTCATGGCTGTCCATGTTTTATCCTTCTAATTGAAACAGTATTTCCCGCTTTTCCCAGACTAGCAATTTTAAAGGCGGGGTCTCTAACCTTCGGTACAGCCGGGCCTCCGCAGTGTTGCACTGTTCCCAAAATGACAGGGGCTCCAGAGGAGATGGGCCGGACTGAAGCCTGCAGGGTTGGGCTCATGGTCGTAGGGCTGACTTGGACACTGAAGAAGGAAAGGCCCAGGGCTGTTTCTGAGCCTTGGTGGGTTCACAATGAATTTAAAGTTATTAATCAATAAAAACACGATAGGTGGGAACGTGGAACATATTGTTCTCTGGGGGTAACAATGGGAATGGCAAGGCCAATTGCTGTGAAGTCTAAGCAATCATACGCTGTGCACTCTGTCACCCAGACCCCCACTGTTTATGCCACGGGCTTGCTGGATGGCTGCATTAGAAGCAGTGTGGTGGTGAAATCATTATTTACTAGTGATCACAGTGATAATAACACTATACCACAAATGGGTAATGCACCTCCTAAGTGCTCAATAAATACTTGTTCATTAGTTGGCTCAACAGATAGCTGTTGGGTACCTGTGACAAAAAAGTTGCTGGGGCCCGATACAAAGATGAGTGTGTTTCTGTCAGCACCTTCCAAGGGATTATAGTTTTGGAAGTGTTATGCCGATGATGAATGCATGACCCAAACTGCTTTTTTTTCATTAAAAAAAATTTTTTTATGCTTTTTGTGATTTTTTATTATTGTGAATTTGATCTTTGGAAAAAGCCAGTAGAGAACTCAGAGGAAGTCGTTGAAACTTATGTTTTTTTTTTTTTTTAACATGTCCCAATATTAAGAAAACCATACTGTTTCTCCAAGTTATTCTATTGGTCATACTATAAGTGGACATAAAATGTTGAAAACCCAATCTCACACATGCTCCAGATGCCAAAAAAAAGTCAGTTTTCATTCAGAAGAGCACTTTCCATGGGCATTTCTTTTAAAAGTTACCCTAAAGAAAAAGAATATGTATGACTACAGATTACAGGAAAGAGGCTCCCACTTAGCTTTTAAGTTATGCAACTTCCTCACTGATGACTGAGAGAAAAATCAAGAGGCAGCAAATAATAAAGGGTAAGGCAGGAAGTGTGTGGTGACAGGAGTCCTAGGAAGGGTCACCAGGCTGGGGCCACTAAGGAAACAAATCTGTCAGGCAGTTGAAGTTCTCCTGCTTCTCACATAATCCTAAGCAGAGCACAAGGCAGTGTTTTAAACGTGTAGGTTTAAAGCAGTAGAGAAATCGAGAAGTAAGCGAGTGAAATCGCCGCCTTGCAGAATGAGTGAGACTCACTCCAGACCGTGCTTCTCAGCACAAGGACAGCTGGGAATTTGGAGTTTCCACCAGCTCTCTGGCAGCGATTCTTCAGTCAGTTCACATAGGGCCTGAGAAGAGACACTGGCGGGAGTGTGGATTCAAAAAAAAAACAAACAACCAAAACATGATGAGGATGAGGATGGTAATTACCTACTACCTTTCAGGGTTCTCTAAGATTTAATGTGACACATACATTATCTCAGTTAATACAATGATACTAGGAGGTATCATTAACCCCATTTTCTTGAGGGATAAAAATAATAAACTGAGGCTTAGTGAATGTGCTTGTCAGATGTTAACAAAGCCGAGAAGAGGCAGAACAGCATTTGAGTCCAGCAAGGAGACTCCGGGGCTCGTGCTCTAAATCCCAGTGCTTGGCTACCACTATTTACATGTTTTCCTCAGGGAATTTGTAAATGAAAGTTTGGTTAAAATATTAAGCAGAACATGGGAAATGCCAAATGAGTGGTATAAATGATAAATGCTAGGGAGATGGGGTGGCAGGAGACTCATGTCTGAGGTGGTGTGAGAAGTCCTCTCGAACAAGGTAGAATTGATGTCTGGTTTCTGAAGGATCAGAAGTGCTTAGATGGAGACCTGAGGGTTACATAGGAGCTGTTTATAAGAAGTCCTATTTTATCATCTTCCTCATCTTGCCTGGCACTAATGAACATTAAAGATATCAACAAAAATAAATACACTGAGTGTCCACTATGTGAAGGGTATTATTTTTGTTGCTTTAAAGCTTTTAAACATTCTTTAAAGGAGGGACTGGTTAGTCTCCAGTGTCTAGATCCATTAGACCCCAAACCAGATGGCTACATGGAGCCTCTGGGAATGGCCTGTGGAACAATTTCCACTTTTGCATATACCCGTGAAAAGAATGGTCCCTTGGGGATTTTGCAAACCTGCAATCTGGAGATAATGTGATTCTGATCATAATTCAACTGCCCCCAGACACAGAGTTGCCAGATTTAGCAAATACAAATACAGGAGGCCCAGTTAAATTTGAATTTCAGGTAAACAACAAGTAATCTTTTAGTACAAGTATGTCCCAAAGTTTGAGCGGGATATACTTATACTAATAAAAGGTGTTGGTTGTTTATCAAAATTCAAATTTCATCAGGCCTCTATATTTTCCTGAAAACTGTAGCCAGATAGAAACTGGGGGAAATTTTTGAGGTTTGGATTTCTTTGGCATATATAAAAACTCCTCTGATTGAAAACATCAAAGCAGCTTTAAAAAAAAAAGAGGAAAGAAAAGAAAAAAGAACAAGCATCACTAGGGCTATACATCCCCCATGAGGTGTGTTCCCTTTTAACATAGAACCAATGCAGAAGAAAAAGAGTTACATCACAAGATAATCTTATGGAACTAATATAAAATCTGTTTTTATATCTTGCATATTCATTCAGGAAATCTTGAGCTTAAAATAATGGTCAGGGTTGACCCAAGTAACTCACTTACTCTGCATCAACATAAAAATACATTTCAGGACATATATCCTGAGGATAAAAAGGGACATGCTGGAAACTAGATTTCTGAATAAGGCCCCCATTAAAGATGACAATTAAGTGGGGTTTGCTGAAGAGGTGTATGCCTTCAGCCTGAATTTTAAGAATGATGATTGTTTTTAAAGTTGGAGTCAAATATCAGTCTTTAAACCGAGTTAAAGTCAATGCTGCAGCTGCCTTCTGTCCCTGACACTGCTGTGGAAACATGCAAAAGGCAGACTCAAACATTTTTTTCTAGTGCAATTTCCAAAACAACCCAAAATTAATACAAGCACACCAAATGCAGAAAGCAAATGTATTTACCCATTTAACATCTACCTCTCATCTAATTATTAAGTAAAATAAACTATCCTACAGGGAAATAATGCACTTTGAGAGACTGGAAAGCATGAAAGGTAAAAATGAAGTCTTGGAGAGGGAGAGACTTTAAATCACATTTAGACATAAATCCTTTCAGGTCACAATCCCATAGATTACCAGCATCTGCTAAACGTAGATAGTTTATAATCACTAAAATTGTTTTAATCTTCCTATGGAAGGCTTACCAAGGAAGTACTGAATTACACTGGGTTAATACTTCTAAGAATGAGCAGTCAAGAAATTGATGCATAAATTAAAGCAGTGGCTACATAGTTAAGTCTAATGTTTGTAACGTATCTGAACCAGGCAGTGGTTATCAAAAGACATAGCACTCCATTAGGGTGACATGTTTTCAGCACTGTAATCACCTGGAAAGTTGCCAACCATTATTCACCCTCATCCATTCCTGCAATCATCTCTGACCTGTCATATTCTTACCTTCAAGAAGAGAGGACGTAACGGTTGGGTCTGTAAAATAGGGAGGGAACCATGAAAGCAAAAACGGGAAATACTAGAATACGTTGTCAGTGGATGGGATTCTTCGGATCAAGGCACCAGCTTTAAATATGGCATCTCCCAGAGCCTAACTATCTACCGTGCCCTGAGTGGGAACGGTGCAGGGCAGCATTTAGTGCTGTGCGACATGTGCCATCAGCGCCCTGGCGTAACATTGTCATGACGTACGATGTCTTAGTCTTTAGGTGGACAGTGCATTTGTGTTTGCATAATACTGTAGAACGTGCATAGAATGAACATTCTCACTCCCCTTTACTGACTTTCCTGGGATCAAGGGAAGTGTTTCAAAGACATAGTGGTACAAATTGTCAAATTATAAGATAGCTCAGCGAATTCTCATATTTTAAGAGGAACAGCAATAGAACGTGTAATAAGCAGTGAGTAAAATGATTATGTTGGATGCATTCATGCATCTATTTAAACAGAGTGTACTAGTCTGGCTCTTCATTCCACACCCCGACCAGCTTGCTCTCACATTCTCTGGTCTCCAGGCATACCTGCAATTCTCTGGGCACTTCACTACACAGCTGCCTATGTGCCTGTTCGCTTTTGTGTGTCTTCCTGCCTCTGCTGGGATTCCCCTCTGCCTTTTGTCTCCCTGCTGAACATCGGCTTATTCTTCAAAACTTAGCTCAAAAATCCTATTCTGACCTCTGCTCCCCCGTATCACCCAAGTTGAGTGCCCCTCCACTGTGTTGCTTTAGCCTTGTATTCATACTCAGTAGGAGAAAACACATAACACTGGACACCAATTAGTTGTTTCTCTGCTTTCCTATCTCAGTGAGCCCAAGAACTGTGTCTTTTTCTGCTTTTTATTTTCATAACGGAATATGATACAAGGCACACACAGATGATCAATAAACAATTTTTTCAGTGAATGAATAACCTGGAGTATGCCACTGACGTGGACACTCTGGGGGTAGGGGAGGAGTTGAGACAAACGTGGTACCTGACATTGCCAGGTACAGCATCTAAATTACAAAGCTCTGAACTTACTGCACCAGCAATAAAGACCGTAATAGTTGAGAGCAGCGAGAGTAAAATTCAGCAGGAAGGCTTCATGGAGAAGGTAAAATTTGAGGTGAGCTTTGACCGAGGCACTCAGATGGAATAAGGCTGGGGATATAGACTTTAGGACAGAGAAGTCAAGATAGACGACAAAGAGAAGGCCAAGAATGAGTAGAGGCTTCACGTTGAAGAGTAGGTTAAATTCTTCCCATTCTTCGTTCTAGGCGCCAGTGAGGTCTTCCAGTATCTAGTTTTACACCTCCTTCCTCTGCCCTCCGAGGCATGCCTAAAAGGAATTCACAGCCATTGTCTACGGAGTTCTGGGACTGGACACACATGGATCTGCAACGATGATGCTGAATAGTTTTTGTTTTTGATTTTTAGCAAATTGAGTATATGACTCTGCCTCAATATATGCAGTAGTTTGTGTTTGCCTTGAACTTTCCTGTTCTTCTTTTATAATTTTATGAAATATTTCCCAGGGTCCCTTTTGTCCTAAAGCTCAAAGCTAGAAAGCATCCTCATCACCTTTGTGTATTCTTAAACCATGGCTTTTCAATTTCTGGATTCGGAAAAGCCATTTGATTATGGAGGATAAAAGTTTCAAGGGCAAAAAGCAAGGGGCTGAGCTGAGGGAGCAGCAGGCAGAAGCCGAGGCAGCCTAGGGCTGATGGTGCAGCCAGGCCATGTTCAGCAGCAGGTGCGGAGGCGGAAGTGTGTGTGTGTGGGGGGGGGGGGGGTAGCTGGGCACGTCCAGGCGGCAACAAGGTTCAGTGGGCCAGTCAGCGAACTGCTCACTGAGACAGTCTGCTTCCACCTTTCTGCACACTGAAAAAGCCACTGACCAATTCCTCCCTCAGGTTTCCTCATCCCCGAAGAGGGAATAACAAAGTGTATTCACCAGAGGAATTACTGACCAGTGTCTCATTCAGGAGCAGCTAGTAGAGGTGATAGTAAAGACCTTTGAAAACAAGAAACAAAGCACACAAGTAAAAACAACAGGAAGTGGAAGAGAGAGCACTCCGTGACCCGAAGTGTTCTGTGTCATATGCTGCTATCATGAGGCTATAAGGCTTCAAGAAGACTTGTTACTTAGGAGGATGGGAACGCTGAGGACCCAGGAACTGTGAACCCAGTATCCCGTTCCAGTGTCTCAAGGAGCCTACGCCCCCTCCTAGAGCATTTATTTCTGCACTGGAATTGCCCCATACTCAGCCCATCCCCTTTTCAACTTTGTACAGACATAAGTGGCGAATCGTTTTGCTACACAAATGACTCATGATTTCATGAGCTACAAGCAGCATGTCCTGGGGCAGCTTTTCTTAGCTCCTACGACAGAAAAGAGGCACAAAGAGGCATGTCTCTCTTTTAAGCTAGGTCTTTCTGATTTGTGAAGCAAAGGCAATAAGGGAACAGTGAGACCCAAGCTCAATTATCCAAGATCTGATAGAAAATGAATCCCTTACCTGACTTCAAAAGGCACACAATTCTTTCAAAATCTTCAGCATCTACTTCTGAACTAGACCTGAGTTCAAAATCTCAATTCTCCTGAAAGGTCAAAGCATGTACATTTGGGTCATATCTGTGCACAAGGATGCAATTAAGAACTTAAGGAGGTGGGACGCCTGGGTGGCTCAGTAGGTTAAGTGTCCGACTTCGGTTTAGGTCATGATCTCATCATTCATGAGTTCGAGCCCCACATTGGACTCTGTGCTGACAGCTTGAAGCCTGGAACCTACTTCAGATTCTATGTCTCCCTCACTCTCTGCCCCTCCCCAGCTTGATCTCTCTCTGTCTGTGTCTATTTCTCTCTCAAAAATAAATAAACATTTAAAAAATTAAAAAAAAGAATTTAAGGAGGAAAAGGCAACTTTCTGTAGTTTTTAGCACACATCAGCTGTTTGACAGCTACTAAAATATAGCTGCCTTTAGAGGGTAGTGTGGGTAGCCAACCACTGCTATTCAAGACAGGAATTTCGGCCAAGGATCTAGAAGCAAGTGTACAGTGTGTTCCACATGACTATGAGCATTTCTCATCTGGAAGATAGCTGCATCAACAATTCCTGGAGTTTTCTTGGTTATTTAAACCTTCTGCCTTGGAACTGAGTCCATGGCTTACCAACATTCACAACTGCGCCCTATTCTGGGGGTGTATGCTTTCACAGAAAGAATAGGAAGCCATAGAGGAAAATGGGAGCTAATGTTTCCAGAGGATGTAACATCCCTTATCACATTTAATCCTCATAAGAACCCTGAAAAGTTAGTGCTCTTTTCTCCTTTTACACACTTTCTCAAAACTGAAGCTCAGAAAGGCTCAGTAGCTTGTCTAGGATCTAGATACCTAGAAATAGGAGTGCTAGAATTAAAATCCATTAATTTCTTGACTCGGAAACCTGTGTTTCATCCACAGCGCCAGTTTATCAGAATAACTTGGGCATGGCCTCCAAAGACGTAGGCAGGAAATGTGCCTTAAAAAGGATTCATTTTTTATTATTCAGCTATTAGGCTGCTTATGTATTATACTACATACAAATTCTGAGCATTAATAAAAAATCAAATGAAGGAGAAATATCTGTACTGTGTATACATATATAGACACACACTCTATGTATATATCTCTTAAATTGTCTCTTTGTTTCAAGACTAAAAATGAAAATAGTTAGAATTTGCTGCTGAGCGTCTGCGTCCACTTTAACCTGATCTATTTTGTCTAACATTTCTTTGCAAAGCTCTCGAATGCATTGTTAGCCTATCTGATCCTGTCGTCTGGAGACCGCAAAGTATTTCACATCTTACCCGGGGAACCGATCACTTTTAAGGAAGGGAGGGCATTCTTTACTGACATTTCCTAATTTAAATCCATTGAATGTTGTTTCAACTGCCATTTTCAGGGCAAAGAAAAAGCAATGCATCTGTAAAGAGCTCTGTCACTTTTCTCCATGTGATGACTAATAGTGGGGAACTTAAAACCTTATCCTTGGTATCTTTTGGAGTCCAGACAATTCAACGCTCTCTTGGGATGAGTAAATATCAGCCTGTTCCCAGGAAGATTAACTAGTAAGATGATGGAGGAAAAGCTGCTTCTTTTTAGGGAGCTATACTTAAACTGCCATCTATACTTCTTAAGGCAGACTTTCAGATGATTCATTTCCATGGTGCTGTAATTTCTAGAAAGAAAAAATATTTTATACAGCTTTAGGAATAATAGTAATTCTTTTCCAAGACATTAATTTTGGTATGAAAGTTAAGGTTTGTTAATGTAATATATTCACTGGCCTTTAAAAGGCCATAAAGTGGAAGAGAATTAGTAGACCTTTGTTTTAGGACACCGCATTTCTAGCATATACTTACTTGTAGGCAGATCCTCAATTATGTTACCTTTGTGGAGGCAGCAATTCCTAACCAGCTTTCCTCATAGCTTCACATATAAAGGTGGAGAAATGAAGAATATTTAAGTCCTTTGAAAGTTCTGAGAGTCCCAATGGGAAACAAAGTGTGAGTTTGATGGGTAGAAAGCCCCAATTTTGAAATTTAGCTTTGCTAGTTAGGAGATTTGTCTGGACAAATCTCCTAAACTCTGGGTATCTTGGCTACCTCATCTGTCAAATGGGCCCAAATTAGTATCTGCCACCTAGGATGGTTGTGAGAACCAAATGGACCACCCTCCCTAATTTTAACGTAAAGAAACTGTGGTGCCCCTGCTGGTAGTGACTTACCCAAGGTCATCCATCAACAAAGACTTACTGAGGTATACCAAACAGTGTGCCTGCAAGGGTTCCAGAGCTTCTGTTTAAATTACCATGCTGCCTCAATTCTTAGGGACACTTTCTCAAAATTGAGAGCTTTTTTTGCTCCTTTATTTCAGCAGGCATGGTCATATTGCTGACTCTTTCTTGTTTATGGGCTGATGACTCATTTATGAGTTATCTAAGCCCCTTGTTCCTTCTCTCTTCCACTCTTCTGCCATCTCTATCATGGGAACGTTCTCATTCTGCTAGCACTTCTGGAGATTGTGAAAGAGTGGTGAATGACAGTGAGTTAACTCCTTGGTAGCAGCCTTGTCTCTCAAGACAACAGCAGGCTCTGCTTCCTGGAAAGTCTTCTGGCTCCTCCCAGATCTCCACTGACCTCATTCTGCTCTGCTTGCTCCTTCTTTACTGGATTCTCTTCTCCTGCTGAATCCTTAAATGTTAGCGTTCCTTGGGGATCTGTCCTTGGTTTTCTCTCTTCATTCTTCTTGCTTTTTCTATGGGTGATCAGATACAAGCTCATGTCCTTTGCTACATCTATCTGATATTGACTCCTAAATCCGTGTTCTTTCACATCAGTGCTCTCTTTTAGATGCCATATCCAGATGTCCTTTGAATATCTCTGAACATCCTTGCTAGTCCCCCGTTCTCTCTGTCTCCATCTCTGTCTCTGTCTCTGTCTCTGTCTCTATCTCTCTCTCTCTCTCAAAAACACACACACACACACACGCACACACAACACACACCACTTTCCTCTGCCTGCTGTCAGCTGTCATTCTCAACCCTTACCGCATGCTCCATATCCATCTAGCTTCCAGATCATCTTTGTTTTATCTTGGAATTTGTCTTGAGTCTGGATCCCTTTCTCATCTCTAATGCAGATGACTTAGTTCAGCTCTCATCTTTTTTCTTCCTGTGTTATCATGATACCCTTCTAAGTTCCTCTATGGCCTCATTCTCTCCATTCTACCTAATTTGCATTCTGTATTCTGTAAGAGATAATTTCAAAACCAAAATTTATCTTTGTTGATCTTCTATTAGACATATTTTGCTAGATCTTCATTGCTTACGGAAGAGTCGTATATATAGTTTCCTGGACTAGAACTCCAACCTCTTTCCACCCTCTCCACGAAGTACCCTGGGGGCCACTGTGTTCCATTCACAATAATTAACCTGCCCCCTTTCCCTAGGCTCTTGCCCTGTAAGAGCTGTGTGATTTCCATCTCAAAGCCCTTGCTGTATCTCCCCTCTTGCCCTTTTTTGGACTTGTCCTTAAGTCCTGGCAAGTTAGGACTAAATACAGAGAACAAACTAGGGGTTGCAAGATGGGAGGTGGGTGGGGGGGGATGGGCTAAGTGGGTGATGGGCATGAAGCACTGGGATGAGCACTGGGTGTGCTATGTAAAAGATTAATCACTGGGTTCTACTCCTAAAAGCAATACACTGTATGTTAACTAACTTAAATTTTAATTAATTAATTAATTTAAAATAAAAATAAATTTTAAAAAGACAGTCTTTTTAGATCTCTCATCCCTCTTCTCTGCATTCATGGCTCTTTATTGATAACTTCATATTTCATATCTCTGTCTCTCCCCAACAAGACTTGGAGCTCATGGAATTGAATCACAATGTTTTTAAAGACCCTAACACACTGGATGATCCTTTATGCACAGAAGGACTTCAGTATTTATTGAATGAATGCACTTGTGACTATTATTAAGACCTGAAGAATATTGTTTATCATTCT
Organism: Hyaena hyaena; assembly: GCF_003009895.1. Lineage (NCBI taxonomy): Eukaryota > Metazoa > Chordata > Mammalia > Carnivora > Hyaenidae > Hyaena > Hyaena hyaena. The sequence goes on from NW_024081513.1 coordinate 267,996, forward strand.
ATTTCCATGGTGAAATATTTAATTATTGATAATCATTACCAAATAATTCACTTAGCACCCCACAAACTAATTAACAAGAAGAACCTCTGTAAATGGTTTTGGTATCACATCAAGATGTTAACAGTTCAGAATTAGGATTTCGTAAATGTTTGGGTACCAGTATGACTTTCAACAACTTTCAGGTCTCCCTAAAGTTTATTTAGCTTTAATTCACTTAAATTGTTTTAAAAAGGAATCATTGCATTTAAGCTAATCTGACTCCAAATTTCTATCTACACAGATAGATGAGGATTGTAAATCTAAATATATCCAGTCAATAGATAGAATGAAGTCAGCGTAATTGGTACTTTGAGGAAGTAGTGCGTATATGACGCTACAGAAAAGGCAGAGACAAAAGAATTTCTAAACTCGATGAAACCAGCTATATTTACATATGTTATAGTGTAAAATAGTATCAGAAGTTGGTTGATACATCTGTGTGTTGGTATTATAAAAGTATCATAGTATGTATTTAATTACTTAACATGATGCCCAGAGATAAGAAAAAAATAATAATAATTATACAGGCCTACCTCGTTTTATCACATTTCATAGAAAATGCATTTTTTGTAAATTGAAGGTTTGTGGCAACCCTGTATGGAGGAGGTCTATTGGTACCATTTTTCCAACAGCATTTGCTAACCCCATATCACTGTGTCACATTTTGGGAATTCTCGCAATATTTTAAACTTTTTCATTATTATTATATCTGTTACGGTGATCTGGGGCCAGTGATTACAACTACCTGAAAGCTCAGGTGATGGTTAGCATTTGTAACCAACAGATTGTTTTTAAATTAAAGTATGGACCTATTTTAGACATAGTGCTATTGCACACGTAGTAAACTACAGTACAGTATAGAAACAACTTCACTAAAAATTTCATTTGACTTGCTTGATTGTGATACTCATTTTATTGTGGTGGTATGGAACCGAACCTGTAATATCTCCGAGGTGTGCCTGTACTAACATTATTGTGCACCTATTGTATGCTGTGCTAAGTACTTCACACCACTTCACACCCATCACTTAGTCCTCCCGATATCTTTTTGATGTAGTTCCTATTACTACTTCTGTTTAAATGTGAGTAAAATGAATCTTAGGTTGAGCAACTTGTAGGAGGGCAAGACAAGCAAGTTTTGGAGCTATTTGAATATAGCCCTGGTCATCTGGTTAAATGAATGAATGCCTTTTAATCATCTGAACGTTATACTAATTAGTAATTTGATAAATCATTTGATAAATTTGTATAAACTGTGTTTTAACACATCTAAAATGAGAAGGTCTCTGGCACATGTAGTCGTTTTTGAGAAGAATGGAGAAAATTCATTGAGAATCATCCAGGTGAACTATACCAGTTGGTTAGGTATAGTTAGCTATTGGTAGTCTAAATCCATCCCTTTAACTTTGCTTTAAAGTCTGCTTTTCTATCAAAATCTTGAACATGTACAATAAAATATGCCTGTTTGTATTTCCTGGGCCTAGACCTCTTTCTTGGACAGAAATGTAAGAAAAGCTATTTCTTTAAAATTGGACAATTACCAGGAATGACCGCTAATATATTTTTAAAGCATAGTGTGAGATTTTGAGGTCTGTTACTTGATGTGGGAAATAGTTTCCTGCTGGAGGGTAACTAAAAAAAATAATTGATAGTGAGTTCTGTGGGCAGTGTTCAAGTATAAATGTACTCAAAATAATTACAATTAAAAGAGCCTGCAGATTTTATGATGCCTTTTCCCAGGCTAATTATCTTCAGAATGTCCGCCCATCATGGTATATCACAGGCTGCCAATAAAGAATGCCCATTTTTTCTTGATAGTTGACCCCCAGAGTTCAATTTGTGACTAGTAGGTAAAGATGGAGTTGCCTTAATTATTAAGATTTGTGGGACATGGAAAAAATTCCCTTGTCCCAAAAGACTTTGACCCTAATAACAACAGCAAAAAAGCTGTAGGTTTTAAAGAATTTTAAGTCTTTGGTTGCTCGCTATTAACAAGTAAGTATCTTTGGGAGAGTAATCACTTTTGTTTTTACCACACCCTTAAGTAATCGAATGGGCAGCGACAAAAATGCAGAATCCCAGGCCTACTCACAAAGATTCTGATTTGATGGGTCTGGGATGAGACCCAGGAATCTGTATTTTTAACAAGCACTTTGATAATTCTAATTTAAATAGTTTTCTGGACCATCTTTGAAAAACATTCTTTTTTTATTTTTTTTTTATTTTTATTTTTTTAAATTTTTTTTTAATGTTTTATTTATTTCTAGGAGAGAGAGAGAGACAGCGTGAGCAGGGGAGGGTCAGAGAGAGAGGGAGTCACAGACTGAAACAGGCTCCAGGCTCTGAGCTGGCAGTCAGGACAGGGCCCGACGCGGGGCTCGAACCCACGGACCGCGAGATCATGACCTAAGCGAAAGTCGGACGCTTAACCGACTAAGCCACCCAGGCGCCCCTGAAAAACATTCTTGACGTAATGGATCATTGACACCGCCGTTAACAAACTGGTGATACAGAAGCAAGACAACCTGAGAAGTTACCAAACTGAAAGTTTATCTCATTTAAAATATCATCTAGGCCTGCCTTGATTCTCAGGTTTATCTACACATTTCTTACTTTTCAACTGGTGAAACACATGAAACAAAAACTCCTTAACTGACTGCAAAAACCCAAGAGAAGGGGGGAAAATTACTTTTGTTTGTTTCCAAATGGCTCTTTTTAATAGCCCCAGACATCAGTGCTGAAATGCTAAAATTTTAGAGCAGAATGTACAAAACGTTCTTGAATTATATTTCATTCTTGGGTGCCAGGCACATTGAGTTTGTATCCCAAAACACTGACATAATAAAAAGCAGGTGCTCTGTCAAGTTTGTTTCATAATTGGGAAACTAAGAGTTGATGTATTTTGCAAAGGATGTTGACAAAATAATCCCAGTGAATGCATCCAGGGCCCTTACTATACATTGAATGCGATGCACATTGGAGTAGGGAAGTCAAATATAGTAAACAACACATTAGGCTAATAATACTTGTTATGATCTGTGGGAAATAAATCTTTTTTTTTTTTTAATCACTTGCAGTAAAAATGTGGCCAGTTGTTAAGAGGAGCTTGTTCCATCAGATGGAGACTCTGAGTTTGGAAGCTTAGAAAAAACCCTGCAAGAGTGCTAATATGGAGAAAACAGGAAGACAACTTCCTCTCTGAACATACACCATTTCCTGGGGAGGAAGTGGGGCTTTAAAAAAAAAAAAATGTTCTTTGTTGACTCTGTAACAGAGAGGCATCTATTTAGTGATGACTATATATGCTTATACAAGCAGGACATCAATTTTAAAAAAAATAAGAAAATCCTGAAAGTAACTTCTCTATTCCATAATGATGAGGTTCAAAGTCCTTGGATCAGTTGGTTTGGAATTTGTTGTATTTTATGATCATCATTAATTTATTTACAGCCAAGCACATAGGGCCTGGGCAGTTTTTAAGGGTCAGCAGTTAAGCACCACATGGTAAAGTAAAGTTCAGCACTGCTCTTATTTTATTTTATTTTATTTATTTATTTATTTATTTATTTTTTAATTTATTTCTAGGGGAGAGAGAGAGACAGCGTGAGCAGGGGAGGGTCAGAGAGAGAGGGAGTCACAAACCGAAACAGGCTCCAGGCTCCGAGCTGGCAGTCAGCACAGAGCCCGACGCGGGGCTCGAACCCACGAACCGCGAGATCATGACCTAAGCGAAAGTCGGACGCTTAACCGACTAAGCAACCCACGCGCCCCAGCACTGCTCTTATTTTAAATACAGCGGCATATCCTGAGGCAGCCAAACCACCCAGCAGGCAGAGCAGCGAAGGCGATCAGCATTGCCTGACAAGCCAGGACCCGCCCTCACCAAAGGCCAGCTCTGTGTGCCTACATATAAAAGGGCGGCCCCAAGCAGTGAGGTAGATGGCACAATATGTGATCAGTTTAGTATATGGGATACCTATTGGCTGAAACTTGTTAATAACCAACTTGATTTAAGGATGAAACAATATCGTGAAGGTGACCACAACTTATAAAACCAATTTGGGGAGGTATGAGCATAAGCCAAGAACCACTAGAACCAAGAGCCCCCGAGTCTAAGACAGGACCATACACTGACTCTAAATAGTAACTTTAGCATTATATTGAAGTTCTGGGTGGAATTTGCCCAGTAACCTTTAAGGGCCTGGAAAGATGGGCCAGCATATAATTGAAATGGAATCCTTTGCAGCACAGCCTTACTTACACACAGAAAGAGCAATACTTAGAGTACCAAAAGCCATAGATTTCCAGATTACAATAGAGAAATCTAACTGGTACAGTTATAGGAAAATAAGTCCCTTTATTGAGGGCAGAGTAAATCTCTTTCATGAAAACAAAAGGGGAAACAGATTTAACATCTTTCCTTAAGTTACGTTGAAAGAATGTTATGGTTCGACTTTACTGTGTTTTTTCAGGAGGTTGGATGATATCTTTGCCTGCCTTTTTTTTTTTTTAATCCTCGTAACACTTCATGGTCTATATAATTTTTGTCTTTTATTCACCAAAGTTAGGATTTTAAGAAGATCTCTCTAAAACCATATGGTTTTCCAATGTTCCTTTTTATACCTCCATTATTTCCAGAAACTTCTGAAGTAGTTGATGAACAGTATTATGGAGTAGCAGAGTTGCCCCAAAATCCACAGCCAACGCAGTCTTTCCTTTTTATAGTAGCTGTCTATATTGTGTGTGGTGTTTGCAGACAAGAATAAGAGAACATCTACATTCTTTTACTCTGTCTACAGAGCACAGGATTACCTGGTAACTCTTGGCCTTCTAGCAATTTCAGAAAGATCATTTACTTTTCTCTTGTATTAATACTCATCAATCACTGTGATGATCCATTTTGCCTGAAATAAGTTAATATTAATGACATATAAGCTATGCTCACAAACCATTTTGAAAATATTAAGGAAAAGATTAAGTGATAACCTTTATAACTTAAACTGGTCAATAATGAATATTAGTTCCATCAAAAGACAAATTAAGGCAGGTATTTAGAACCATAAATTTCAGGGGTGCCTGGGTGGCTTAGTCAGTTGGGCATCCGGCTTCGGCTTAGGTCATGATCTCAGGGCTCATGAGTTCAAGCCCCATGTCGGGCTCTGTGCTGACAGCTCTGAGCCTGAATCCTGTTTTGGATTCTGTCTCCCTCTCTCTCTGCCTCTCCCCTGCTCATTCTCTCTCTCTCTCTCTCTCTCTCTCTCTCAAAAATAAGCATTAACAAATTATATAAAAAGAAGAACCAGAAAGTTCATAGTACTTAATTGCCAAAGGCGCCAATTTTTCTCTAAGCACTTACGTAAACCTTATTTAAGTGTGTAAACATCTTTTGCTGTGGGCTTACATGGAAAACTTGAATAAAACACCTGAAGGATCAAAAACAAAATGCAGCTTTGTTTTCTTCTAGGGATCAAGACCTTAGTGTTCAGCTGTTTGGGGTTCTTATGGCTTATGGCTGATGTGTGACTTCTGCCCATCAGCCTGTAAATTAGAAAAGTAGAATACAACCTCTCAGGGGGCAGTGACATTTGGACTATTATAAAAGTAGTCATCCAGCTTTCCAAGGAAATTCAGCCTGTGATCCACACCACGTGTCATAGGCTCTAGTCTAAGCAACATGAATCACATACTTTTACTCATTACCGTGTCTTCACCAGCCTCATCCTTAGACCTAGAGTGTAGATCGATAACAACTGGTAACACTAAATTAAACTCAGCTTGAGCCTCTTGAAGGGAGAGACCATGTCTTATTTATATTTGTATCCCAAATACAGTGCCTGAAATATACTAGACATTAGACCCTAAATGTATGTTTAAAGATGAAACAGTTTTGGAGTATTTACAATATACCAGGCATCCTGTTAAGGCTGTGTGGATGGTCCCTGGGAGTTCACAAACAGTCATGTAGAAATTAGTGAATGAAATATATTGGTGGGTCTGTTGTATTAAAGTATGATTGACCCCTGAAGGGCACAAGGGTTAGGGACACTGACATCCCACATAGTCGAAAATTCATATACAACTTTTGACTCCCCCCAAAACTTAATTACTTATAGCCCACAGCTGACCAGAATACTGAGTGACAGGACACCTGGGTGGCTCAGCCAGTTAAGCATCTGACTTCAGCTAAGGTCATGGTTTCATGGTTTGTGAGTTTGAGCCTCACATCAGGCTGTCTGCTGTCAGCACGGAATCCGCTTGGGATCCTCTGCCCCTTCTCTCTCTGCTCCTCCATTGTTTGTGCTTCCTTTGTCAAAAAAAAATAAACATTAAAAAAAAAAAGAATACTGACTGATAACATAAACAGTTGATTGACACAGATTTTGCATGTTATATGTATTATGTACTATATTTTTACTATACAGTAAGCTAGAGAAATGAAAATATTAAGAAAATTGTAAGGGAGAGAAATGAATTTATAGTACTTTTCTGTGTTTATAAAAAAGTGTCTGCATATAAGTGGACCCTCACAGTTCAAATTTGTGTAGCTTAGGGGTCAACTACTCTGAGTACTCTGAATAATCGTTACTAACAAAACAATAAATGGCAACAATTAGGTCACTACAGTAATTGCTCAAAGAACAATTCACAGATTGGAGCATTCAATTATGTGGCAACCATATGGTTATGCATTTCACCATGTTGACATCATACTGTAAAATTCACACATTATATAAAAAGAAATCACACCAGGAAAGTACAGGCTACCACAAATAGTAGAGTGAAAAACACATTACTGAAGTTTACTGCTTAGTAACAGATTTAAGGATTTAAGCTTCTGATTCTTAAGAATTTAATTGATGCCAATTTTGAGAGGCCTTCTAATCAATGCAAGAAAAATGAAGGATAAAAAGAAATGAAATATAGTAGATCCATGATGAGACAGGGAAAGTAACTGATTCAGTTTAGGCGCATCTGACATTCTCTCTAACATGTAAAGCCCCCAAGGGCTACCATGGTGGGGAGCCAGGAGACCTGAGTCCTATTCTATCTCTGCTACTAACTGGTTGTACGAACTTAAGCACATTTCCTCTCCTATAACATGAAGGCAATGAACTATTTCTGAGGTGAGTCCTGGTTAAAAAAAAATCAACAAAACATATGTAGGGTCTTTGCTGAGACCTCTTAATGCATATGCTTTTATCTTTATAAACGCGTCAATAGAATTACAGACCCATAATTCAGTGACCTCTTTATTATCCTGAATATAACTAACTTGGTAGTACAGGTAAGAGTGTGTCAGCAATTCCTTAATAATGTTCCTTTGCAAAGGAAAGCTCCTCCTCAGCCTCCTTTGTTTTCACAACATTTTCTCGTATTTCTGTTACAGAACTTGCCTGGAGCAATGTATTTTAGTGTGTTTGTAGGTCTCTTTTCCACAGTAGACTCTGAGTCCCTTGAGGGCAAACACCATCAACTCTCTTTTATAGTCCTTGCATACATGGTACAGAGATTGCCACATAGTAGGAGCTCAATAAATATTGAATGAATCTTTAATCAGCTTAGTTGGGCAATAGCATGTTTTGTGTATGTGTCAGAGACTTTCCGTTTGCCCCTGTGGCCACATCTCCACCCTTTTCCACCCAGCTCTGGCCAGAAAGATTTTGCTCCTTACAAAACAGCCTGCTCTTCAGGACTCTCTCCTTCTTGCTTCCAGAAACCTCTTCCTCCTCTAGTCCTTCAGGCTAGGGATCGTGACAGTGTCTCTGCTATTAGCACGAGGCTTCTGCTTTATCCCTTGGGATTCCCTACACCCTACTTACACTTGGTTAATTGATCTTTACCCCCTCCACAAATTGTCCTAATTAGACTGCACCACTTATTTCCTGTCAAGACCCTTACTAATACAGTAGTTAAGAAAGGAGGAGGATTTCAGTTTAAAATGTATTTTTGCGCTCGTATTATTAAGAATGACCACACTGAAATTTTTGGTAAGCATTTCAATCAATAGATCCTAGTGTGAACTAACTATTTTTATACATGGCTGACCCTCATTGATTCACTCATGCCTAAGTATGATATTGTAGATTCATTTCAGTATCTAGACCACAAAGACATTTTTGCATTTGAGTAAACATAATTACTTATATTTACAATTGGCCATTGATGTTTAAATGTATTTCTGTGACTTGTGACCTCTTGCACTGAAATATAGTGTATCAGGAGAAAGAAGGCCATCTTTTGTTTAGCTAGCAGTCTTATGGCTTACTGATATCTGAAAAGAAATCTGGATATTCATAAATAACGCATATGGCCTAATGAGTATAGAGCCAGATCTGACAATGAACGTTTTGCACATTTTTAGGTCCAATGTGATAGGCCTTGTTACATTCTTTTCTAGAAGCAGCAATTCTTAGGAAGTATATAACCAGTTGATTAAGTATATTCATGGTAAAATAATTTGAAGAACCATTAAAATGTCCATCCTTTAGAGAGTGTTAAACATATTAGTTCAGGCAACGATCCAGATATGCCAGGCCTTTATCACCAATGTGTAAACACCATGAAGTCAGAGACTTTCTGTTTTCTGTTCTGTTGAGCCTAGCATCTAGTAATTGGTCAATAAATATGTGTTGATTAAATTAGTATATGAGAATCTGGGTATATTATTGTAGTCTTTTGTGTTCTTGATTATACTGTCATTTACAGATGATAAAAAAAGATAATTTAAGTTCATATTTTCAACAGATATTTATTGCATTCTTACCTTGGACAAAGCACTATATTTGGCCTTTCCTTTGGTAGCTCACATTCTACTGGTGAAAAGTACTATCTTGAACACATTAGTCATTGGTGGATCCCTTCTCAAATGGCTTCCCTTTTGCATCAAAATATTTTTGCTTAAGACAAGCTTTTACCTCCACTCTCCCAGTCTCTGATTCTTGCCAACTTTGCAGAAATACATTGAAGCAATTAGCACTTCCCTAAAGAGTGTCTGATTATATTCTGGGATTCCATGGCTGCTGACCGTGTTGTGCCTTTTCATGTGTACTTGATTACTCCAATAAAACTACTGGAAAGCTATTCCCTTTTGCGTGATTTTTTTCTATCTCACCCACAAGGGGAAAGACAGAATCTTTCTCCTTGTCTATGATTTGCAATGAGCCCATGGTTCCAGTAAAGACTTCTCCAAGTCTTTCTATTAGGTTTTCATGTGACTCTAGTTGAACTCTACAGCCTTTTATCTTCATAGACATTTTTATTTATTCACAAACACTTTTTACTTATTTGACTACAAGTAGGTCCTTGATGTGAGTCATTCTTATGGAGTAATCCTAGGGGTCCCAGAACTTGGAACATATTGAATAAAACTTCAGACTTAGGGAAATTGTTCCTTATTCTAAACAGACTTCTAAAGGATGTCAAGTTTATGAGGGAATTGCACATGGCAGGATACTGTTATAATTGGAGGAGCTCATCTTCCCTTCAGGCAATTAAACCTCTTACTTCTCTTCCTTTCCGTTTTTTTTTTTTTTTTGAACACATAGAGATCTACTTCCCTTTTTAAAGATTCATAGTTACATGAGAGAAATATGGAGAGAAATGCTCTATAGATCCATTAAGTAGTGCAAGTAAATATTCTAAGAAGTTGTATACAATGAAGTATGTATCTTTTGCACTGAAGAATTAAGCCTAAAAATTATTCTTTACCAAGTATTTTCAGATTTCATGCCATAAATGAACGAGGCCATTATTTTCTTTGTTACAAAAAATAAGGCAAGAAAAACTGGCCATTTGTTTTCGAAAGAAGTAAAAGTCATTGTAATCATATGAAATATTGCTTCCAAATCATAAAATCCAAAGTTCAGGAGTAGTGTCTACCATTTTGATTGCTTTTGTTATGTGGAATTGTCTTTCCTATTTGTTCTCCTCCATTGTTACCTCTTCGCTCATGTCATGTACGTTATGGGGCCACTGCTCTCTGATTGCTTTGTATACAGTTGCTTTATCTCTTGAAATGTCCATTTTCACCCAGACCCTTAATGCCATTTCAACATCTCTTTAGCCCCATCCCCCCACTCCATATCCCTACACTAGGCACTACCGCAGATGTGAACTTGTCCAGAAGTTCCGAAGATGTCAGCAGGAAGAAGTGGCAGTGTGAGGCGTAACCATGGCCTGAAGGAAATAATAAATTGCAGGAGTATTGCTGTGAAGAACAAACTAACTTAGGACATCTTTCTCTGATGAAATCTGTTAGGCTCTTAGTTTTCCAAATGTGGGAACTTTTGTGCTTGTTTTCCTCTTAGACACAGGATAATTCCCAAGAGAGATTCCATTCATTCCTCATAGAGAAACAGAAGAGAAAGAATGAAGTCAAGCTACTAGCTTGTTAGGAGAATTGTGTTTAATCTGAGATCTGATTCAAGAATTGGACTTGTCCTGTCAGCGAGTCCAAGCTACAATGTATCTATTTCACATCTGGACCATGTAGAGCTCAAGCATGGGTTCTCCTGACCAGGAGTGTTACAGTTACCCCAAACACTAAGTGGACTAATGAGTGTATACATGGAGATTAAGTATGGGCAAAGTCAGTAATTGGGGTCATGTTTACGTATTTCTTGTGACTAATCTTTTCATCTGTTTGAACTAAGTTTCCTATTACCATCTAGTAGGTAATGGTAATTTAAGTGAATTCCTCACACACATGTAAAGTACTATTATTTTTCTTTCTTAATTTACCCAAGTTGGTTCTTGGCCACCATCCCCCTTCTTTATCTTTCAAGAGATAGTTTACAATAAAGTTTTTCTTCATACTAAAAAGTTACTCTCTTCTGGATGGAACTAGAAGCTGAATGCTGCTTAATGAACTGGTTAGTCTTCATTTTGGCATTAGTCCAAACTGGTAAGACATCTTTTTATTCATCTTTTATAGAAAATGGGGAGACTTCTGGGTGGGTTTGGCTTCCTGCCAATTAATGTTGACACTGTTTTACCATGATGCATATTCACATGAGTCAACAAAAACTTTTTTGACTAAGCAGAGTTAGATTTAGCAAGACTGCATGCATCAGGGGACTAGATGGAGGAGAACTAGAATAAGAGGGGCAGTGAGACCTCAGACAGAAGCACTGACAAATAAGTTCCCCACACAATGGAGTCATCACAGCCCCACACATCTCCTCAGAACAAGCTCTGCATGACAATCAAAGAAGTGCTCAGTTTGTCATCACTTGCTCATAGACTTCATAGCCCTGGAAGAATGTGGTACCTAAATCTCAGAGAGGATACAGCCTCTTTGAGGAGTGGGACTCCAGCCCAATGCCTCATATTTCACTTCATCCATCCTGGAAACCAGCCTTCCTATAAAGATCACTGGTGATTTTTTACATATCATTTCAGTGAAGGAGGCGCATATATGACTTAATAGCAGATCAAGGCGGCGGGGGGTGGGGGAGGGAGGCTAAAAAGCATTTCACAGTGTGGTATGGTATGGGTAGCAAATTCTTAGGCTGCATTAATAGAAATAAATGTCCTGAAATAAAAGGTGTGTATCAGTCAGACTAGCTTTGGTCGTGAGTGACAGAAAATACAAAATAGTAGTTAAACAGCATACAGGTTTATTTTTGTCTCTCATAAAAGAAGTTCCAGGGGCGCCTGGGTGGCTTAGTCGGTTAAGCGTCCGACTTTCGCTTAGGTCATGATCTCGCGGTTCGTGGGTTCAAGCCCCGCGTCGGGCTCTGTGCTGACTGCCAGCCCAGAGCCTGGAGCCTGTTTCGGTCTGTGACTCCCTCTCTCTCTGGCCCTCCCCTGCTCACGCTGTCTCTCTCTCTCCTAGAAATAAATAAAACATTAAAAAAAAAAAAAAAAGAAGTTCCAATGTATGGTCTAGGAGAGGCAGACACTTCACAGGTCAGGGATCTGTCTACAGTCTTATGCTCTTGATGTTCTACCAACCTCGGCATGTGGCTTCCATGAGGTGTGACAAGATGGTTGCTAGAAGGAGGAGGAGAAGCAGCAACAGCCAAGACTGCCCCTTTCTTTAAGGATTCCTCTCAGAAGTCACACACAATAATTCCCATATAAATCTTAGTCACACAGTCACTCCAAGCTGTAGGAATATCTGAAATCTGTAGCGTTCATTTGGGTTAGCTGTGTGTCCAACCCAAACTCAGGGATGATATGACTAGTGAAGAGGGAAAGGATGCCTATTGTTCTCCCTGTTGGAACTTTTCTGGCATTCTCCTCACTTCCCAGAAAACTAGTGGTCTCTCCATGGGAAGTGAAAGGCCTTCTCTACCCTGTCTTATTCACAGCGTACCTAGGGTGTTTTTCAGTCCTGAGAGCTAAATGACAAAAGAGATATGAACAAATAAATTCAGAGGTAAATCGCCAGGATGGTGTGAGGACAGAGACCCTACAGCTAGCGCACTGTGGGTTAAAGGAATTGAGTAGACCATATCATCTGAGGAACAAGTGCTGGAACTGGTGATGGCTGGCCAAGAATTACCCCTTCTCAGAAAAGACACAGGGAAAACAAGATACCTGACTTAGGATGTTTGAAGAGCTATTAGGTATGTTCCCAGTTGGTAGATTAGAACATGCTCTGAATCAGTGAGTCTGACTTCAGGCACTGTGGAAAGGAGTATTTTCTGATCTTTAGAGAAATCCTGAGGAGAATAAGCTATGCCTAGGGAGAGCGAACTTGCCCTGATGTGGCTGAAAGGGATTGAAGGAGTGGTTGTGGGGTCAATTGACAGCCTTCTAACATGTCATCTTGGCTGTAGTCTTACCATTCATCACACTGTCATTAGTGACCTTTTTATAACTCTTTAAATTTTTTTTAAACATTTATTCATTTTTGAGAGACAGAGACAGCATGAGTGGGGGAGGGGTAGAGAGAGGGAGACACAGAATCAGAAGCAGGCTACAGGCTCTGAGCTGTCAGCACAGTGCCTGACATGGGGCTTGAATTCACAGACCATGAGATCATGACCTGAGCCAAAGTTGGATGCTTAACCTGCTGAGCCACCCAGGCGCCCCAGTGATCTTTTAAAATGCAAAATAGATCACATAACCTGGCCAGATTCATTCCTCTCAATGGCTTACCATTGCCTGCCTAACCGCCTGGTTCCTCCTGACCTGGTCTTGAGTTACTTAACTGAGTCTCCAGACTTAATTTCCACGTCCTCAAACATGTCCAATTTCTCTCCATTCTGGAACTTTACCCATGTTGTCCCCTCTTCCAGAGCACTCTTTTTGCTGCTGCTTTCATATGTCACCGGCTGACTCCTACACAGTCTAAAGTCTCCACTCCCACCCCTCAGAAGAGGGATTCTTGTAACTTCTGACCCTCCCTCAGCACCACACAATCGCCATTTACTATGTACAAGTACAGTTACTGCAAGTGCTTATTTAATGATCTGCCTTTGCGGCTAGACTGTAAGCTCCCTGCAGGCAGAGTCTGGTATCTTCAGACTGAGCAAACTGCCCAGTCATAGTAGGTGGCTGACAATAATGTGGGATGTTCGTAGAAGGTATTCAAGCATCAGCTGACAGGAAGTGTAGGCTAAGGATGACAGAGAATCGTAGAGGTGGGAATAATGAGGAATGGAACAAAAATAAAAGATCTTCTTTTGTCCCAGCCCCCTTTACATTCTTTCTGAAATGGTGGGATTGGAACATGTCAAAAAATTGCTTCTCTCTGGTTACTTGGATTGCCTCCCAGCACCCAAAGAGTCAGAGCAACTGTTAGAGTGGAATTTGAAATAGTAGCTGTGTTAGTGGAGGTCAGAATTACTGAGACTGGATTTACAGCTCCAAAAATTGACACAGATTTATTTTCTATTATTTAAAATTAGTTATGTTGAGGAAGGAACAAGGGGCTTCTTGGTATATAGACTATTGCTAGTGTGTCCGTGGACTTAATCCCTGTTTGGTTCTTATCTCTTTTGGAGAATGTGACTGTGAACCTCATGGAATCAGGCAGTGCTTAGGGTTTGACCACAGTAAGAACATAATTTGCGTACGAGCAGCTTTGGTCTCCCAGACCATAGATAGTGACCTGAACTGGCCACCCATCTCTGCCTTTTCTTGGAGTGATTTTTACAGACACTGAGTAAACTCTTGCCCTCAAATACCTACTGCCATTTGCTTCCTGATGCTTAACATTCCACGTTTAGAGATGAGACTCAAATATAAGGACCACAAATAACACGTTGCTTTAACTTCACATACAGATGTACTAGATCCTTTTGAGAAAGAGGGGGACCATTGGGCTATGAAAGCGTGAGTGGGGAAGAAGATGGGAAAAAGTTTGAGGGTAGGAATTCTAAGGAGTCTGGGCAGGCGTTGGATAAACTGCAAGTAATTTATAATTGTGCTTAACCTTAGTTACCCCAAGCATGACAGACAGGAGCAATTTCTTGTTTAGGGCTAAGGAGGCAGCCAAGGAATATTTCAGACCTGGGAGTGGGCCTCCTGCTTCTAGCATGAGGACAGGGCATCCTCCGTTCTCCACTGGAAGAGGAAAGGATGCTACAAACTGTCTTTACCCTTAAATGGGTGAGAGAGACAGTCCTGCTTCTGCATTACCATTGATTTCATCTCAATGGTCAACCCCAGCATGTCGTTATGTCGCATAGACCTCTTTCCTTGGATTACACAGACTAGCAGAAAGTTAAGTGCCTAGGCTAACAGGAGAGCATTTCCCCAAGAGAAGGGACTTTATGCAGCCCAGAGCAGTGGTCACCTTGCAAAAGGTTTTTCAAATAGAGTTCTTTTTTGAGACTGATTGGAAATAAGTAACTTTTCTCAGGATGAAAATCACCCAATGACATGAACTATTTATTTTCTCAATTGCTACAAGAGAGCACAGGAATGACGTACTGTCTTCTCCATTTTTGTTTTTAAAGGCATGCAGTTGCTAAGAAGGTGGTGTGTACAGAGCATTAGTTAACAATAGTCACTTTTTCACTTATATTTACTATCTAGGAATTTAATTGTTAATTAATTTTTGTAATGCTTAGTTTGTTCATCTTTGTTATAAGGGTATATATGCAGTGACATTATACAGTTAAAAATGTATAGATGATCAGAGAAGTTTAATTCTCTTGCCATATACAGTGACAGTGTTTCAATTCTATGAACAAAACCGCTGGTACAATTAATCATTAACCTACTTGCTTTAGGGATCAAGGGAGAGAGAGTGTTAACTCTTTTGTGACTTACTGCAAATCAGCAGAAGAGGAAAGATAGCAGAGCTGTAGTTTTTCCTATCTAAAAACTGACAGTAGTTTGGTCATCAGAGTATAAATCATATTTGGTTTCATATTTGGTTTTCTGAGTTTGAGAGCTGGTGGAAGAATCACCTTGATCTTCTTCCGTACTTTACCACTGGAGGAAATGCAAAACTTCTCCATCTCTGGGTCTTTCCCATAAGCTCATCCTCTGACCTTTCCTCCTCTGGTCACTTACCCATGTTGAGTGCTCTTGGGAAAATATTCTTACCCCTGCCCCGGAGTTCCCCAGCACTATCAAGTAGTGAGTTGAAGTGGTTCTGTAAAATAGGTAAAATCTAAGAGAGCACTGTGACATACTCTGTAGATACAAATATATTAATCATATATTCTTCAGGGATGCACCAGCATTTACAGGGCTTTGCAGAGAGTGAATATATATCAAATATATGTATGTATTTGATACATATACTGAGTGGCTCAGTCGGTTGAGCGTCCGACTTTGGCTCAGGTCATGATCTCATGGTTGGTGGGTTCGAGCCCTGCGCCGGGCTCTGTGCTGACAGCTAGCTGAGAGCCTGGAACCTGTTTCAGATTCTGTATCTCCCTCTCACTCTGACCCTCCCCTGCTCATGCTCTCACTCTCTCTCTCTCTCTCTCTCTCAGAAATAAATAAAACATAAAAATTAAAAAAAAAGAAGTTAGATCAATAGGGAAAAAGGCCCACAATTGAGGGAAAACATGAGGTACAAAGACTTCGTTTATATAGTTTGTTCTTGTTATATACACCCTGTTCAGAATATTTAACTCTTCTAATTTCATTGTGCCCACACAGAAACAAGGAAGAAAAAGCAAGTTCGGGGTCTGAATATTTTTTTTATCTCTAGTTTCCCAAGAAAGCATACTCTTAGGAATTTTGAAACATTTTAATTCTAAATTATAAAACCTCACCTATTTGACAGTGTTCCTTTAAATGTCAGAGAAGCTGGAGAGGTTGAGGGGCAGGGAGGGATCATGAATTGAACCTCAGAAGGATTTTAATGCATTCCCTTCGGTGCCTTTTCTTCCTGAGAATAAAGGGAGGGAAAGGAGCCAATGGACTCAGCCCTGTAGCAACATTTTTCCCCAAGGAATTTTGTATTTAGTTCTTGTGCCTTTGGCTACTAAAGAAGAGAGAGACTCATTTAGCTCATCTGAACAAAAGAAAGCAACATTTCAGAATGTGGTTCTTTTACTTGTAGTTTTTCTAGATTTTACCTCTTCCAACTCCAGATTGTAAGCTAAAGAGAACAAAGTATTTAATGCAACAAATTTATTCTTTCCTTGCAGGAAACTGCTTTACATTAAGGTAGCTTATTTTTTATCAGACAAAATGAAATGGAGGAAATTACCTAGTGGCTCCCCACTGGGGAGAGAGCCACACTACATAATTTGAGCCCTCAGCTACTCCCTTTCCCAAATTATCTAGAGAATTCCTTAAACTCTCACCTTTACTGTGACTATTCAGAGGTAGGCTTCAACTGTGTATACACAGTGTCACCAGTTCAAACCCTGGGACTGAACTGACTCATTAATAAAATAATTAAACTGTTCTAGTTAATCCATATTTCCTGCCCCCCTCCCCCCCACCCCCACCCCGCCACCTTACCCTCCTCCACTCTGCCACTCTGGCCTCCAGTTCAACTGACCATTTGTTTGCATGAATCTATTGGACTGACCACCTGGGCTGCTATTATAGAGCCTTGGTCTTCCTTCTATTCCTGTGGCTATCAGTTTTTGTTTCTTATTTTGAAGCCAGTTCTAGGTTGTTTACCATTTGATGGACAGATCTGTGCTTTGTCTCATTAGGTTCCACTTAGACAAACATTAGGAATGTAAAAAGGATGCTTCAGACCAGATTACAGGAGGCTGGAATCCTCTCCCTTCTGAGGACCGCCCACTCTGCAGGAACAGCTACAGTGAGAGTAGGAAAGGAACAACAGAAAGAAGAAAATGACGACATGGTGAAATTTGTCAGCTGCTTGTGTTACATCTCTTAAAATGCAGCTCAGAGTAGTATATGTAGATACTTAAAATGGGTAGATTGCGTGGTTAAAGTAAATGGATAAGTCAATGGGTGGCTCAGTCAGTTGAGCATCTAACTCTTGATCTCAGCTCAGGTCATGATCTCATAGTTCTGGGATCAAGCCCTGTGTCTAGGCCCAGTGCTGACAGTGTGGAGCCCACCTGGGATTTTCTCTCTGCCTCTCTATCTGCCCATTCCCTGCTCATGCGTGCACTCTCTCACTCTCACTCTCTGAAAATAAATAAACTTTTAAAAAAGTAAATGGATAAGTCAAATATATGTTCCTCATATTTTATAAGAAAAAGGGTAGAATAATAAAGGTCTTGCTCTTCGACGAGAAATTTCCATTTTGTTACAAAGGAGAGTGCTTCATTTAAAATTGATAAATACATTGCTGCTTTGCGTAATTTCCAGAAAATACAATTTGTCTCTTTGAACCTCACAGGATTAGCTGTTTTATTACTATTTCTTCTTATTTCTGGAGCTAAAGATGTTATATAAATAGGATAGCTCAAAAAATCTATCAGCGTGTCTTTAACATGGTGTTCTGCCAAGTGAATATTACAATCTGATCAAACTAACGGTGTCTTTATAGCTGGGGAAACACAGTGCCACACAGTTCCATTCCCCCAACATCATGTTTTAATCAATGGAAGAAGACAAGAGCCAGAGGATGAACAAAATGGTTCTTGAACCACTTACCTGAGTTTTAATGGTATACATAAGATATGATTCCTGGATTTCACAGTATTGTAAATTATTCTAAGAAATGTGCTCCCCTAGAATTTTTATTTTAAAATAATTTGATTCTGGTGCACACAAGGGCAGAGTCAGATGGCCTGCAGGAAGCAAGCCAGGTAAATTTCCATGAGTCATGGTCACTAGGCAATGTCTAGTTGGAGTTGATCATTCATGCTGGCTTATGTCTCAAGTATAGGTCATCCCAAGTATGGATAACCTGACTACCCTTCATCAGACTGCAAGATAGTCTTATTCTGCTTCCAGATAAGTTGAAGGTGAGAGTAAGTAACTAGAAGGGGTTGTTCCAAGGAATGCTAGCTTAGAGACAAAATACTTCCTAATCTTTGGAAAAGAGTTATCTTTAAACAATTTAGCTGTGCCAACAAGTCTTGGATTGGAAGACATGGGATATGATTATAAAATCAAAAATGCCTCTTCATAGATAATATGCACTTTTAAAAATTATAGGGTATTATGATTAGACGTGTCCTTAGAGGTCTTTGTACCTTAAAGATAATTTGTGTCCAGGTGACATTAACTCTTGATCTAGGGCTCTTTGCCTGGCGGACTCTTTATTTCTTAGGCTCAGTTTAGAAACAATCTGTCACAATGACTCTCATTGTTATGAAGGACCTCAGAGGAGGATTGTAAGGACCTTGTCTTGGACAGTCTTGCAGGTGTTTTGTGTGACTTTTCTCAGAAGTAAAAGCAAATCCCATCCTTCAGAGAAACCGTGTGGTTCCCTGACTGTCCACCTTTTAGTGTCTCAGGTTCTCAGCCCTGTTCTTCAGTCAGCCTTGACACTTGGCTTTGCAGACAGCTCAGGCTCACTTGATTTTGAAGCTTCTCCTCTCCTCCTTGGGCTCTGTTTATTCATGGGCTGAGCAAATGCAGAAGATAACATAGTTATCTGGGTTTGTGTGAAAATGCCTTTATGCCACCCAACTGGATATCAATCCATGCAGAGATTTCTGCCTAAACAGCTTCATCAGTGGCTTTCCAGCTGGACTTTAATATTGTCACTAACAGAACTCAGCTGCCCCAATGCAGTCCATTTACTCAGAGACAGTCTCTTTTACACCTCCATGAGATGGTCCTAGATAAGAATTTGGGTCTACGCCCAATTAGTTGAATTTCTTTTTCACATGTTAGAACTTTAGCTGATGAAAAATAACTCTTATGCTTCCCCTATGGTACTTCTATTGCTTAAATATCCTCAGTCCTTTTCATCTTTCTTATATACTAGTAGTTCAGGTTCATCTCTTCAGCTAGCCTTACATGTCCTCTAAACAAATATCAGTTATAAATAGGGAATCCAGAAAACTGAACACTGTACTTCCAGTGAAGTCTGACAATAAAGATGTACAAGATGACTCACCTGTATGTGCAACCACAGATAACATCAGTTGTTTTGGGAGCCACATTGTATGATTGACTGGTATTGAGATTACTGTCAACTAGAACTCTCTGGACGCCAGTGTCCCTTTCAGAATAGTCCCTCAGCAAAACTTTGATTATTTAAATTGAATTAAATTCTTTTTATACATTAGCAACTGCTAGATTGCTTCTCTCCAATCCTGTTCATTTTGTACAATTGATATTTTATGTACAAGTTCAGCAACTTCCATTTATCCCTATAAGTACCATCATTTTAGGGCTGGTTCATCGTTAAACCTTGTTGAGATGTTTGTCCTCTTGATTCCATTACTCAGAATATTTTGTACTACTCCAGCTCCATGTCATTGATAAATTTAGTAAGCATGTTTTTATAAATGTAACCAAGTCACCACCATAAATTATTAAACAAAACAGGGAAGAGGTCAGAGTTCCGTGGCATGCCATAAGAGCCTTACGGATTGTCACGCGTCCATGAATTGGTTCTAGATATGGATGTGTAACTCATTGCAAATCCCTCTGAAAGAGGTGGCCAGTAAGGTCATGGATTCTGTGGTCAGCAAACCTGGATTTCAAAGTCCAGCCTTTCCCCTCACCTTTGACAAGTGTGACCTTGGACAAGTTCATTAAAATTCCTTATCAGCAGACTGCTCATCTATAAAAATACTTCCTCACTAGGTTTTTTTGGGGGGCAGACTAAATGGAGTAATGCCTAAAAATTAAGGACCAGAACCTGGCACAAGTTTGTCTCCTCAGTCCCTTCCCTCACATGAATTGTCTGCATCTTATAGATGCAGATGTACCACAGATTCTAGGTGCGTCATTAAAAGTCACTTTAGCATCCAACTTTGGCTCAGGTCATAATCTCGTGATTTGTGAGTTTGAGCCCCACAACCGGGCTCTCTGCTGTCGGCTTGTCAGCACAGGACCCACTTCAGATCCTCTATCCCCCTCTCTGTGCCCCTCCCCAATTTGTGCTCTCTCAAAAAGGAAAGGTAAAAATTCAGTAATCTATTAAAATATCTTCATCAATGGTGGCTTTATAATTTCCTCTTAACAAATTTTCAGTGTGAAATCATTTCCTTGAAAAAAAAAAGAGGGTAAGAAAAATAGGTATTAAGATATTTCTTTCTTTCTTTATGCCAGTGGCTACATACATCAACCTTAGTCATATACATTCCTAGTATGCTTTGGCTCTGAACTTTAGGAGAAGAAAAATTCTTATAATCAATGGTAATATTTTATAATAATAATAGATTAAACCAACTGAATAAAAATATAAATATGCTAGTTCCATCTTTTAAAGTTACTTACTCTGGTAATGTATTCTTTTCTGAATGAAGGTCTTACTTCCTCAAATTTTCTTGGATAATCCAACAAAGACACCTACAATCCTCTCTACAACCAACAAGACAATGAGTAGATTTGGAGTTCTAATAGCTTGCGTGTGTGTCCACAGAATGGATATGATGAAACATGACATGAATTAGTAAATCTGTCAGGAGAAGAACTGATTTGCTGTCACAAATGAACCAGCTTTGCTGCAATTTCAAGGCCATAGATTTTCAATTACCTGAAATTAGTCATAGTGGTAGGAGGCTACCTTTCTTTCTAGTTTTACCCACATCAGTGTTAAAGCCTATTTCAGATATTTCAAACAGAGAATTTAAAACATCTATTTTAAGTGAATTTTAAAAGCCTATGTTCCTCTAAGACTAACCTTTCTTAATCAAGAATACGAAGATAATATATAAAGATTTACCAGTAAATCTTACTTAGTAAATTACTAAGCACAACACTGTACTACACAAAATGTCTACTTGTTTAAAAAAAATTCAATAAGAAGTCTAGATTGGGCCCTATTGGCTTTAATTGTATAATGGAAATCCATTTATATGCATTACCAAACTCTCATCAGATCATACCTCAGGGCACTAATAGGGAAATCACCTCTTCTATTAAACTAGATATGTCAGGAGAATAATGGGTGCAGAGGTGGTTGTTTCCATGAGTGGAACCAGATGTAGACAAAAATCCAGTCCTTAGCTCTGAACTAGAATCTTCTCTTGGCTTATAGGATGTGACTGAATTCCAGGAATGTTAGTTCAGTCAAAAAAGTAACGGTTTCTCATCAGTGGTTCTTTGGGCATTTAAAATCTTTTACTTGGAGGATTTCTTTTTAAATGAACAAACACACAGCATTCTTGATGCTGTTCTGACTAGCCCTGTAGAATGCTGCCTCATAAGATTTTCCTGTGACGCTTCCTTTCAGTGATGTTTCACATGTGCTTTTTTCCTCTGCCCACACCGTGTTCACCGAATTTCCATCGTCCATCCCCCTCCCACACATGATCTCACTCATATACTCCTTGAACCTTAGAGTAATTCAAACTACCACTCACAGTTCCGTACACACTATGGTCAAAAAAAAAAAAAAATGACTTCCTCAGAAAGGGCATAAAGTTCACATCAAGGATTTAATATTTTCAAAGACATTTTCTTCTGTGGAGGCTCCTCATTCCTGTTTATTGTACTTGCTGCAGTAAGAGTATATCCTCTCTCTTTGCTTGTGGGACCCCCCAAGCCATTTTTCTCTGTTTGACTGGTTTTCCCATCAGAAGTTCTTAATTATGAGTCAATAAAATACTACTCTACAGTCACACCCCCAGGGAAGGGAAAGATTGCCAAAATATCTAGATTATTCAGGAAAGGATGGGGGCAGGGGAGAGACTTGTTTGCTTTCTATTTTCTGTCCAAGCAAAAGCTGATTTTAAAGACTGAAAGAGGAAGGTAACAAGGGCAGCTTCAGTCAGACTTCGTATCTGTGTTCTAACCTTCCAACCTGAGAAAGCTTAAGAAAAAGAAAACTAAGGTTTCAAACATGTGCTTGTTTCTAAGCACAAACTTGGCAACTTCTCCCATTGCTTTCACTAAACCTAAGAGTTCTCATACGAGTGAGGTCTGTTTTCATCACTTTCCAGCAAAGATTAAATAGCAGGGTGCCGGAGTGATGACTCTGGTTACTAAGACTTTATTGCCAAGTCAGAAACATCAGAAGGACAGCTCCATTTAACCAGAGGCCAGGGACACCTTGGCCACATGAACGCCAGGCCAGATGCCAGCTGAGTTCATCTGTATGCACAGCACTGGAATCAGGAGCAAACGCCTTTTCTGGGGTGCTTAGTCTGTAGGCCAGTGTGAAAAATATCAGAGCAGAGGAGAACAATGAGAAGTGGGCCCATTCCTGGGCCTGACTTTGTCATTTTCAAATTCTTAGTCACTTTAGATAAATGATACTGGGAATTCAAGCATTTACTTCCAAGGCAGTCTGGGCATCATCTGTGATTTCCTAAGGACAGCTCAATTAACAGCCTCATTCTTTCATTTACTCATCCATTAAAAATGCAGATATTTCTAGGGGCACCCAGGTGGCTCAGTGGGTTGAGCGTTTGACTCTTGATTTCGGCTCAGGTCTCACGATTTGTGAGATTGAGCCCAGCAGGGCCTGCTTGGGATTCTCTCTCCCTCTTTCTGGCCCTTCCCTGCTTGTGCACTCTCTCTCTCAAAATAAATAAATAAACATTAAAAAGAATGCAGATATTTCTAGAGCCCTTAATGAGTGTCAAGGAAATTCCAAATACATTTCTTTTGGCATAGGTAATGGGTTAACTTGGAGTTCTGAGAAAAACAGGAATCCAGAATCTATACTTGAGCAATAAAAACTAAAATAAAAGTGGCTTTTATTAACCACTTACTATGCACCACTCTTTATATACAATCTCATTTATCTCTCACACCTAACTTCTAAAGAAGGCGTGGAGAAGGCAGTCAGATGATGCCCAGGAGCAGCTCGATTCACAGAGGTAAAAAAAGGCCCCTCAGAGGACCACTGGCTACACCAGCAGTTTGGAATAAGGTTAAATGAACATAAGTTGGCATCAGGAAAGTCAGAGGAATAGACTAACTCAGTGGCAGGCAGGTCTCTAGGTGCTATTCTTATGTGTTTGTTTTGTTTGTTCGAGCTATGATTTTAAAATCAGTGAAACCTGGGGCGCCTGGGTGGCTCAGTCGGTTAGGCGTCTGACTTTCGCTTAGGTCATGATCTCGCGGTTCGTGGGTTCGAGCCCCGCGTCGGGCTCTGTGCTGACTGCCAGCTCAGAGCCTGGAGCCTGTTTCAGTCTGTGACTCCCTCTCTCTCTGACCCTCCCCTGCTCACGCTGTCTCTCTCTCTCTCTCCTAGAAATAAATAAAACATTAAAAAAAAATAAAAAATAAAATAAAATCAGTGAAACCTGTTTCTTGAAATCTAGGAGCATTTATCGAATCACATTGTGCTTGTGTTATTTTGTGCTTACAGTCACCTTTGTGAAAAGACTGTATCCCCATGAGGAATGGGGAACTGTACTTGTTACGGGGTAGGGCTCTGAAGCCAGAAACTATTAGGTCCAAACTGCCAGGCTGACATTCACCACCTGTATAACCTTGGGCGAGTGATTCAAGCTCTCTGCGTCTGTCCGTTTGTCATCTGTAAAATGAGGATAGCTATGGTTCCCAGAGAGCAGAGTGGTTGTGAAATGAGATCATGTGTGTGAGTTACTCCACATGGTAGCCAACATTTACAGAGTAATTATTCAATCAGCCCATTCTGCTATGCCCATACCGCTTTTCTAATATGGCTTTGTACATCTCTTCTCTCCGGGGACTCCAAAAAGTACTCTGTTTCTCCCGTGATTTGATAGGCAATTTGTAAAAGCTAATATATAATTCATTTAGGAGCCAAAGCTAATTATGCTATATTGCCGTATAATATCCTCTAGTGTGCAGGTACCTGATGCAGCTTATTAAAGTAAGAAAGTAAACTCTACCATCTATCAGAAGGCTGAAATTTAGGAGTTCTGCATCCGGGCCTCTCCAACAGTAGTGTGCATATGAGTCCTGGGCCTTGTTAATATGCAGATTCTGACCTAGTGGGTCTGGGGTGGAGCCTGGGATTCTGCATTTCCAGCAAGTTCTCAGGCCATGCCAGTACTGCGGGTCTGCGGCCCACACTTTGATCTCGACCCCAAACCAGCAGCAGCGACTGGGGGATTGGTGTGAACATTTCTCCAGCCGCGGGTAATTTCCCTGACAGCAGTTTTTCTGTGGAAGACCCAGAGCTCAGCCCCCATGGACCCGGTCAAGCCTCCCCAAAAGGCATCAGCCTCCTCCATTGGCACCTGTGAAAACATACTGGAAACAGACTACAGAGAGAAAAACCTGCCGTGAGACACCTGGTCAGCCCACAACTGCTCAACCGAGGGAAAGCTCCTTGGTTTCAACACTTTGCTGCTCTTTCTCTAGAAGGCCAGTTCCTCCCAAGGCCCCATTATTTCCCAAACCACTTGTAACAGAAGCCCCTGAGGTTAGATAGAGCATCATGGACTTTACTTGAACTTTGTCACTACAATGAGGAGTAGCTCCACTGGGAATGGCTTGGCCTCTGCGGACCATTTCTCCCGGCTACACCTAATAGATTTCTTTAAGCCAAGGCACTCGAAGTCTTGATGTAGTGGGTTTTTGGGTGCCAACTGGGCCAATAAAACACAAAGAGCATGAGAGATGGACTCTATGTCTCCATCTTCCCCAGGCGGTTCCACTGAAGGAAAATAAATCACAAACCCTCCCTGAATGATTTAGTGCCAAAGTGCAAATCCTGGAAACACTTTGTAAAAAACTTTTAATGTTTAAAAATCCTAGAAACGTTGGACAAATATAAAAGTAATGACTGAGTCCAGAGTCTCATATACTCCATTTGAAATTCCAGCTTTAATGTAGATGCTGACTTAGAAAGAGTTAAAATCCTCTCCTTTACCATTGTTCATAGATTTGGTTTTTTAACATTGCTGCTGTGGTATTGCTTGCCCTCACGCGGTGACAAGAGATAGGATGCTACCCTAGGAGCACCATCCTCCAAGAGCTGTCCCTGTTTAACAGACTACAAGTGCAAACGTATTTTTTCAAATGTTTATTTATTTTGGGAAGAGAAAGAGCATGATTGGGGCAGAGAGGGAGAGGGGCCGAGGAACTGAAGCAGGCTCTGTGCTGACAGCAGAGAGCCTGATGCAGGGCTTGAATTCACAAACCATGAGATCATGACAGAGCTGAATTTAGAGCTTAACCAACTGAGTCACCCAGGCGCCCCCAAATGCCAATTTTTGATCTCCACATATTCTAGGTAGCATTTCCAGTCTATCTAAAAGGCAAACTTACAGATTTATTTCTGAGTCCTGCACCTAGTTCTAGCACATATTAGATAAAATGACAGTGAAAGGTACAACAGGAATTCATGAAAAGCATGCTTACTAGGTTATAGAACGAAGGGAAAATAGTAATGTAAAAAATGCAAAGTTGGAGGAGGGGTATGTCAAACTCAGTGACTTCTGTGCAATTTCACTATAAACCTAAAAAATAAAGTGCTATTAACAAAAGAAATGCAGAGCTCATGATCTTGGAAAATGTAAGCAGATATCGTGAATACAAAAGCTTTAGGAAGGATGTTCAAGAAACAGCTTCCGAAAAGTTTTCTATTTCTGTACCATAATTAGCTAGTATGCTGAAAAAAAGAACCTGGTAAAAGGTAAGGAGATCCCTCACCACATTACTCCTCTAGCAGGAGAAAACATCCTGGAAAAAGAGCACACTGAAATGTAATAAAAACCAGCTTGCCTACAGTAAGACCCGGGGTTGAATCCCAAGTCTGACCTCCTACTGGTCATGTGGCTTTGGGCAAGCTACTTAACAGCTTGGACCTTCAGTTTTCTCATCTGTAAAATAGTAATATTGACGTGTGCATAATGGAGTTATGGTAAGGATTAAATGGAATATTGTAAGTGAAGCCACTAGCTATTGTCCGTGCTTAGCAAATGTTAGTTGAAAGTAATCAGCTGCTAGTAGCAATGCCTTGCTTTTGTGGTTTAATCCTGTGAAGAGGGTTATCGTGTCTGTTGGATGGAAAGAAGGTCAGAGTAGGAAAGGAACACTGAGGAGCGCTGAAACCTGCTTCTACATAAGTAAGTAGCGATCTGCCTGACCCACTGTAGCCCCACAACAGATATTTGTTAAATGTATAAGGCTCTGAGTGGGAATACCTAAAATTTCATGTGGCTGGTTGATTTTATCCTCAGACGCGTTACTTTGATGATTATGGAACATCACGCTTTACTAAAGTGCATTTCTAGCTATTTAATAAAGTAAATGAACCAAATCCTGGGAGGCAGGTAGGAGAGATTTTAGGCTCTATTTTATAGAAGTGGAAACTGAGGTACACAGAGAGTCACATATATAAAAATCTAGTAAAAGTGCCCTTCTAACCACTTCAGACAGCATGGATGAGACTTAAGCCCGAGTCTGGGAATGTATAGTAGAAGGGGAGATTTTTGCTGGGTTAGGCAGTGGTTGCTTATGATATCATATGAAGAAAGATAGCTGAGGGCAAATGTAGAAAATAATTGGTCAGTGACCATACATTTCACAAAATGTATGTACAAAATCTATGAAATGTACATTTCACAAAAGTGTCCATTTCCAAATAGTTTCACTGTTCTTTTCAGTTGGGGACTTAATGGTCACTGATGGCCATCGGCATGCATTGCCAAATGCATAAGGCCACTGCAGGAGGTTTTGTTTAGGCTTGAATGTGAGTTCTTTATGATGTCAGAGCTGATTCGACACTTGGCCAAAGGCTACTTTTTTTTCATCTTAAGCATATTCCCAAATAATATATTGTAAAGTCTTGATGGGGATGGGAGTGGTGTGTGTCTAGGCAAAGAGAGAAAGCAAAGAAAGGTTTTCATAATGTCAGGCTTTCTTGGTTTTTATAATAGTTCTACAAAATATCCCAGCTGATGTTTGTATAGGTCCAACAGAAAAGTTGATTTTTTTTTCAAAAAAAAAGTTTTTTAATTTATTTCTAGGAGAGAGAGAGAGACAGCGTGAGCAGGGGAGGGTCAGAGAGAGGGGGAGTCACAAACTCTGAAACAGGCTCCAGGCTCTGAGCTGGCAGTCAGCACAGAGCCCGACGTGGGGCCCGAACCCACGAACCGTGAGATCATGACCTAAGCGAAAGTTGGACGCTTAACCGACTAAGCCACCCAGGCGCCCCAGAAAAGTTGATTTTTTAGGTTTTTGTAACTATGTAAGACTCTGTAAACATCACCTTGACCTGGAGGGTGGCCCATGCCCACTACTGGAAGGAACATTGGGATAAGACAAGGTGGTAGCTAAGCAGTTTCTGCCTTATCAGGACTTCAGCTCAACCATTAGTCCTGTCATTTTTCTGGGGGTACATCTGTCTTCATTTTAGACAAAACTTTAGCATACACAGTACAAGCACTCTTTGCTATAACCGTATAATAAATTGCCCCAAAACTTGGTGGCCTAAAACAATGAAAACCTTTATTTTACCCTGGAGCCTATCATTTGGGCTGGGCTCAGTCAAGGGTTGGCTTCCTTTGGCTTCTGCCACAATGGCCTGCAGGCTCGGGGGCTAGAGTCACCTGAGAGCTCCCTTGCTCACATGTTTGCTGGTGGATGCTGGCTGGTTGGAGCTGTCAGCCAGAGCACTACATGTGGCCTCTCCCCGTGACCTTGGCTTCCTCACAACATGGTGGCTAGGTTCCAAGTATGAGAACCCCAAAAGAGAGAGCCAGGGGGAAGCCGTGTCCTCTTTGTAACCCAGCCTTGAAGTCACATAGCAACAATTCTACTCTACTTGTTGGCCAGAGAGCAGTCACACGCTTTTGCCCTGATGTTGCCCGAGAGGAGGGAACATAGACCCCACCTCTTGGAGGGAGGAGTGTTAAAACACATTGTCAGAAGAGCACACGAAATGTAGGTATTGCTGCAGTCCTTTTGAAAACTACAATATGTCACATACTGTGACAGCAGCCCTTCCTTTTCCTTCTTTGCTATCCCTACATCCCACACCAGGTCCTCATCCAGTATCTTCTAAGGCACTTCTGCCTCCTTGACCCTTCCCTCATTAGCTATTATTCCAAAAGGAGATCCAAAACCTCATTCGTCATTGTCATAGATTCTCAGTTTTAAACCGGTCCTTGGAGGTTCTGTACTCTCAGTGGTCACTCAATAATGGCCTCTCCCTACTCTTGTGTTCTGACTGATGGTCCTGTCTGAAGCCCCTCATGCTGGAAAATAATACCAGGCTCTTATTTGGCCAGGGTGCCCACTGACCGAACCATGGATGGTTACCTGGCTCAAGGCAGCCATTCTCTGAGAAAACCGGCAAACTGGCAGCAAAAGGAGAGTGGGGAAGACATGTCGAGAGAAGCAAACATGTCCTGAGAGAGAGCAAGTGGCATGGAAGAGACAGAGAAATGGACAGAAGAGCAGTATCTCAGATCCTGATAGCTCCTCAGGATTCCCCCAGGCCACAGTACACCATGGTGGCCTAGGGTAGGCATCATGGTCACTGCCTTTTTGAATTGTATTTTTGTTTTGCAGCCACAATAGGCTGAAATATCATCCAGTCTCTCAAGACCTGGAGCAAGAATGTGACATGTCCAGAGTCTCAAGCTTGTTAGCGAGGGAGTCTGCATTTGTGTCCTGGCCATCTGATTCCATTACCAGTATTAGATTCTTTCCTGAATGTAGGATTACGTGGAAATAAGCAGAAATCTTGAGGTTAGGAAGAGTTTGGGTAAGGGGGTTAAAGAAGGAGATTAGAGGGTAAAGAGCAAAAGAGGGTGGTTAGGGACCCTGAGTCCAGTTCTCTTTTTGACAATTGTCGTTTGATGCTGGGTATTTTCTCAGTTCTCTGGCTTTTGTAACATCTGTTCATATCCTTCCTTTTGGACATCTGAACAATTTATCCCCCTTTGGATTGAAGGATAATTGTTGGCGTATCTAGTTATAATAAGCCCAGGTGAACCAGACTTTTCATCTGAAAGGTAGGGTCATTGTCACAACACGCAGGACTATGTTGCTGGGAAGAAATATAATGTCAGGCAGAATAATATAGACTTGGCTGACAGTCACTCAGACTTAAGCACTTAGGGACAAAAGGAGAATGAACCCTTTCTCGGGACGCTGTCTAATCACATTCAGGCATGTGTACAGCCTGCAGCACTATAAGGATGACCATTTCATCGGGCGGCGGTTATTAAAATTGGATTCTTTTCTCAGAAAAGGGTCAAAATTAGAATTCTGCAGAGCATTATCTTCTTCCCGCAATGGCCATGTCATTTTTATAAGAGATTGTGTTGCCTAGAAATCCTTCTGATTCTTTTGTTCTTCCTCACATCTAATCAGTGTTCAAGTTACCATCAAAATCGGGTACCAGACATATCCAGAGAAGCACAAGAGACAATTAACACCTACCTCGTGGAACAAGGGTGATGATTAATAAGACATTGTGCCACAGCTGCGTACGTTTTTATGTTTACCACAATCAAGCTTGATAAAAGCTGCCTTTAGTGACATCCCCTGATTCCTTGTGGTGTTGGTAGTTTTAGGAGATTGGTTGCCCAGCTCCATTTTTCACCTCTCAGGGAAGCACACCCACAGCCATTTCCTGATATATGCCAGGGATTAAGTGTTGTTTCCCTGTGGCTGGTGAAAGATCATAGTAAGGTCATCCCTAAAAGCTGGCTGGGGGAGATCAAATATATTTGTCCCACCCCTGGCTCTGCCTCCTGGTCAAAGTCAGGGGTGATTTCAGAGAGGTAGCCCCTCACTCAGTCAGACACTGTACGCCTTGTCTCTCTCCACAGGCATTAAAAACAAGGCAGTGGCATATAACCCAAGTCCTCATCATGGTGGCCAACGTCAGTTTATCACAGAATGGAGGCCTGTGTCTTTAATCCTTCCCTATAAGCTGTCCGAGAGAGTTCACAGACCCACAGATGTCTTTTATTGTTTCCAATCACTTCTAATGTGTTTTCCCACAGTTTTTGAAAGTGTTGATGTCTCAGCCTTACCATGTCAGGAAAAAAAAAGAAGGAAAATTCCCATAAAGGGAATGTTATTTTAATAGGTCAATTTATTTTGTTTTAAGCTAAAGAATATAAAATTGTAGATCTCATCAGAATTTAAATTGTATCCCAGATGCAGGCTCTTATTTAAACATATACACCCACGCCCACCCAAGGAAGGTCTCAGGATATTCAACCTTTCCCACTTCCCTCAAAAATTCCCTCAAAAATACCACTGTCTGTGTATTCCAACCTGAAAAAATAAATTATTCTCAAGTTCTATCTCCTCTTATAAGATGTTCACTTCTCTCCCATTCCCCTTTGTATTTTTCATGGATATTCTTTTCATTAAACGAAGGCTTGAAGTTGCCACTAATTTCAGGATAAATGTTTAGATCAGAAACAATGATATTTGAAAAACGATAGAAGCAGACTCAGTGTCCTTGCAGCTTCCCCATTAAAGAAGGTGTATTTCTAGGTGGGTTTTATGGCCTCGAAAGGCTGAGCCCCAAGTAAAATCCTTCCTCCGCACTGTCAGATTTTTCGTTTTAAACATTGACATACCTTGTAATTTTGGCAGTGGCCTGTCATTTGGATGGTTGTCTGCAAATGCTCCTAATGTTATCTTGGATAGAAACTGTCTCATTACCATGTACGTTGTGAAAAGAAATGAACTCACATATCACCTGCATTATTCCCTCTCTTCCTGTGTCACCCCTGTCCTCCTGTGATACAGTACAGTTCCCAGGGGGCTGTAATGCCCCTGAAAATTGACAGTCACATTCTATTATAACATATTTTCCCCATTTAATAACATGGTATAGGTAATGATTCATAATCCTCAAAGGGCCTCCTGGCAGTGACAACTGAACTCAAGTAATTGAGAACACTATGCAGTTTGGCGAGGACTACACTTGTATGGTTCAATCAAGAGTTAAAGCAACAGTATATCTGGAGAGACTTTCAGTAAAATGACATTCTCCTGATACGTTTCTACGTCTGCTTTACATAGGGAACTCTTGCTGCTTCAGACCATTGTGGTCTAAAACAGGGCCACAAAGAGCATATTTATTCCTCATTAGACTATAAGTTCCATAAAGGGAAGGGTATTTTCTCCCTTTTACTTCTGCATTTTTAGCGCCTAGAATAGTGCTTGGCATGTAGTGTACATACTCATTATTCTTCCTGCCCGGCGGCGTGTCAGCCTGGAAAACAGCTTTTGGTTTTGCACTCCCATCCATCAGTACCACTACATCTACCCTCCCCAAGGCCCCTTCAACTATGCATTAAAGGGAGTGGCATTATTCATCCAGCCCTAAAGTATCAGAGCTACTACCTTGCCGTTACCGATGGCCTTAATTAAGAGCCCTTGATGCCACTCCCTGAATTATCACCTACTATAGCTCAGCTACAACTAGGTGACCTCACTTTTTTAAATCTTCTCATAGACCCCCTCATAAGACCAAATCCAGGGCTGTCTGAGTGGCAAGACTTTGTGCCCCACCTAGAGGGATTCCTCTTGACTGATTTCATCAACACTGCTCCAGAATAGATTTGGGGCACCTTAGTGCTTTCGTAGGAAAAGATGAGCCCCCTGCTTTACTCTCTAGGATGCTAATTTTTTTCCCAGAATCTCTGTTAGGATGAAATGTAATACTGTCTGTAAGTCACCTACAGACCTATAGTGGGTGCCAAGTGGTAAGCTTCTAATAATTGCTGGTGTATTCATTTTTATGATGAGTTATACTTTCAAATATCTATTTCCATATCTACAAATTGTAACAAATATTAAGTTCCTAATGTCACATATATGGAGACAAAGTTAAGGAGTTATAGGTGTGGGCCTTTTAGGGAATTTAACCTTGCTTCAAGTCCTGGCATTGACACTGACTTCCTCTCCATGACTTTGGGCACATGGTTCAAACCTCATCTTCGTCTGTAAAATTTAGGTCATAATACTTACCCCACATGGTAGATATAGGCTTAAAGGAGGTAATGCCTGTGATTCCACAGTCTGAGCAATAATTTATTATGCAAATTGAGACATCCTTTTTCTCTGATGCAAATGTATGTTTGTGAATCAGAGGCAGTCTATATTTTGCATCTGCAGTAGATGAGTTACAGAACTGAGTTCAGAGAGCATTGACATAGGCACCAGAAACTGATTCTCCATTTCCTTGGTGTGTTAAGGACCCATATTGCTCACGTGGAAGAAGATGATGGTAAAGCTTCTCCTGATTCCCTGGAGTTTATGACAAAGTCTGTGGATCTCCTCATGGTTTTTTTCAGCCAAGGGCTACTATAGCAGTTTGCTTTGCACACCATTAAAAAAAAAAAAGAATTCAACTACAGCCAGGGAAATTTTTGTTGGCTTGCATTTGAGATATGTTTTTAAATTGCAGAACAAAGTTTAATTTGGTTTCCATTTCCCCTGATGAGGAATAGCATCTCTACTGCAAGAAAACCTGACACTCCTTTATTCTTGCAAGGATGGTAAAATTTTCTGGGTCACAAAACAAGCAGTGAGGAAGAAATGAAGGTGCATGCAAGACTCCTAAAATAAATATTCCTCTGTGGTAATTATTAGAAGGCTTGGATTAAGAAGTTGCCAACCCCAGGAGTTTGGGCCATCTTTCCCTCTAGTTTTTCCCTCGTTGCTTTGTTCGATGTTGCTTGTGGAGCGCACTAGGCAAGAGCTGCTTCGCCCCACGTTTTCCAAAGTGCTCAGAAATGCTGAATGGCAATTATAAAACAATGCCTTAGGGTTTGTGGGCTCCGAGAATATTACTGTAGCCAAAGGCCAAATCAAGAAGGTATTCTTTAAAACAAATCCCTTGTCAGAGAGAAATAGTAGCAACAAATTTGAATTACCATGGGTGCCACGAGAAGCATTTAATTCTGGTTATCAGTTGAATGCATTTTAGGCTTTGTGGGTCTCCCACAAGTATATGACACAGCCCCTCTCTTCAAAGAGATTATTTTTCACTCAGAAGATCAGACTCATAGGGCTTAAGTAATAAAGAGAAATAATTGATGCCTCAATGTTGACTGTAGAATTTCAGAGAAGGGAAGTGACTGTAAACTGGCACATCCCAGGGGAGTCTTCATGTATGTAGCATATGCAGTCGGTTCAACCTTTTGGGACAAAAAAAAGCAGATATTCCCCTGCTAGTGCATTCCATTCATGCATCCTGTTAGATCCTACGTGACCTCACAGCAACTGGGAGAGCCAGACAGGGTTTTTATTCTCTGAGGCGAAGGAAGAGAGTGATCAGTATGTGCTGCCCACAGTGCTGTGTGCAAGGACTTGGGATGGAGGCTGAGCCAGGTGTGATGCTCTCACCTTGACAGTTTCATCGCTGACTTTCCCTAAGTCATCTCTGTTTAAATGTGTTCATTACCATTTTAGTCCTCTAACATTTGTGGGAGACACTCCACAAATGTTTCCTTCTGCTCCCTTGTCCTTAAGAGAGGCAGGTGATAAAATGGCCACATTCTAAAACTAAAAGAGCAAAAGCAAAAATATATGTCTTCTGCCTCTCTCAGGGGAGGTGATTCTAAGCAGCGTGGTATTGGAGTGAGGCAGGAACTGGAGAAAGCAAGGAGCTGATTATGTTTATGGAGGAGAGGAGAGAAGGCAAAGAAGCCTCCATCCTTACCTTCTTGACATCTCCCCAGCCTGTGGCATTGCTAATGACTTACTGTCTTGCTTCCTGAAATTTTTTCTTTCCTTGGCTTCCAGGATGTTCAAGGAGCCGGTCCACTTCTTCTTACTCTCGTGAATCCCTTTGCCATCTTCACTGAACACTCGTGTCCATATCACCTCTTAGATGTAGGTGGCCCATTACACTCTGTCTCACTTTTAAGTTTTAAGCTTTGCCCTCTGCCCCTTTCCTTCCCCAGAGCTGCCTTCTCTGTGTGGTTGGCTGTCAACACGTTAGCATCTGCATGCCAGACACCGTTTGTGCCCCAAGCTCCAGTCCTTTGTCTCCTCCTCGTCTCCTCCAATTCAGCTTGTTAAACATATAACTCTGTCCCACTGAAAACCAGCTCTTCTTTCTGGTGTCTTATATGCAGGACCATTTTCACTTGAATAACTTTTTTCTCCTCTCTTGCTTCCTGGGTGTCACAGTACAGACATAAAAGTTATTCTCTACATTTGAGTCTCTTCCTTTGGTGGTGAAACATTTCCTCCAAGATGGTTTGTGGTCAGTAGCTGCCATCCATGCCCAAGTGCTCAGAGACCGTCTTCCCAACAGCCTCCTGGTTTCCAGAGCCCATCTGCAAAGGGGAGGAGGTGTGGCATGTTTGCATAGGCGAGGACCTGGCAAGGGATGGCTTGGAAATGCCAAAATTACTGTGCTGGGATGAAAGGAGGGGAAGGATATTAGGAAGGAAATAGGATCTTCTCATCCATGGCAGTTTGCAAAAAGGATGCCCATTTAGAAAGACACCCACCGTTCGTACTTGGGCTCCTCCCATTTGAGCGTGTAGTGTTCAACGTATTGAGAAGGCTGGAAAGCATATGAAAGGGAATTACTCATGTTTTTCCATCTGTACACATGTGCGTTTGCTCGTGTTAAATTCCTGTTGTAAGAGCCTCTCATTCCATAATGTATACACAGAAATAGATTCCTACCACTTTTTAAAAAATATACATTAAAACCAGCTGAGTAAATTCATAGGGCGATACATCAGGACAAGTGAAATATAAATCCACATTTTCTGGGATTGTAAATGCTTTTAACACATACACTGCTTCGTGTGGAATTTATTCCACTACCAGTATTGTGTTCTTGTGTCATTGTTTTAAAGGGTGACATTTGAGGATACCAAAGCAAGGCTTAATAGGGAGAGTTTTACCCTAAGTTTTGAAATGCACTAATCATTGTCTAACAGGAACAGAGCTCCCCTTCTAAGATAAGAGGACATGAGCAGGGTTCAGTTTGAGGAAAGAAGCTGTCTCCTTGCTTCTATAACTTAGGTACATCTTGAAAAAGGACCTGGCTTATCTTGTTTCAGAAATGAACAGAGAAGGCACTAAAGTAGGAGACTCTCTGAGTGCCTCCAGTCAGGCTGCTAGTATATGTTGTCAGATGATGAATACACCTCGATTAAGGTTTATTGTCTACTTTTGCTCTGGTACTGAGCCATGAGCTAACTTGATGGTGACGAACTGAAAACACTACTCGACTTTGACCATAGAGACAACAGCTGGCTATGCGGTTTTAAAAAGCCATTTATTCATTCAACAGATATTTATGTTATTTATTTATTTTTAATATTTACTTATTTTTGTGTATGAGAGAGAGACAGAGCACAAGCAGGGGAGAGACAGAGAAAGAGGGAGACCCAGGATCCAAAGCAGGCTCTGAGCTATCAGCACAGAGACCGACGCAGGGCTCAAATTCATGAACCATGAGATTGTGACCTGAGCCAAAGTCAGACACCTAACTGAATGGGCCACCTAGGCACCCCCAACAGATATTTATTGAATACCAATTATGGGACAAGCACAAGCCTAGATTTTGGGGACACAGCAGTGTACAAAAAGAACAAAGATACCAGCGCTGTTTATTCGAATATATGGTGTTTTGAATTTTAGTCAAATCAGTGCTTGCTGCTGAAGCATCTTTCCGTGCAAGGCACTATGGGAAGTCATTGTTGTAATACCACAGGCACAGAAGGCTGGTCTCTGCCATTACAGAAGTAGCAATCTAGCTGAAGTTGTCAGAGTTCAGAGGTTGGCTATCAGTCCTCCTTCTTCCGAGGGACAGTGTTGAAGAAGGGGAAAGATTCAGGCAAAAGCCATCCACAGAAGCCCCCTCTCCCTACAGAATGCACAACTTTGTAGTTTCCTTCCTACTTTCCTGATCGCCTTTACACAAACCCCCGTCCCTTGACATCTGCCATTCATTATTTGATTTCTACCATCACCCTTTCTCCAGCCCTGATTTGACTCTTTTTACTGGACTTTCGGGCACAGTTTGGTCTCTCACTGCAATTT
This sequence comes from Hyaena hyaena, assembly GCF_003009895.1. Classification (NCBI taxonomy): domain Eukaryota; kingdom Metazoa; phylum Chordata; class Mammalia; order Carnivora; family Hyaenidae; genus Hyaena; species Hyaena hyaena. The sequence goes on from NW_024081513.1 coordinate 304,446, forward strand.
AACTTCGAACAGTACCAACTTTATTAATCCCATGCCTACACTGACAACCAGAAGAGACTGTCCTTTAGTTGCACATATTGTGATAGGTTCATTTAAAAAAAACAAACATTTCTTGGGGAGCCTGGGTGGCTCAGTCGGTTAAGCATACAACCTTGGCTCAGGTCATGATCTCGCAGTCTGTGAGTTCAAGCCCTGCATCAGATTCTGTGCTGACAGCTCAGAGCCTAGAGCCTGCTTCAGATTCTGTGTCTCCCTCTCTCTCTACCCCTCCCTGCATCCTCTCTCAAAAATAAACATTAAATTAAAAAAAAAAATAAACAAGTCTTGAACATCAATCATGTTTTATGTTTAGGCAGTTCACTAAGGCACTGAGCTCAGAGCTGCTCTCATGAATTGCAGAGCAGAGGGGAAGGTCAGAAAAATAAACCAGTAATTAAATACAATGTCTTGGGTACACAGGAGAGGAACCCCTACCCTGACTAGGCAGAGTCTTGAAGCTTAAGGGGAAATTGGGCAGAGAAGCAGGTCAAGGCAGGTCAAGGCAAAGACATAAACACATATGTGATAGGGTGATGTATCACCATTTGATAGGTCATAATAACAGACAGTGAATATTGTGTCATGCCCCTTAGCTCACACATAGTCGGACAGCCTCATTCACTCCTCCCCCCCAGTTAGATTTACTTCATCTCCTCTCTGGTCCCACCATCAATTATCTTGGGGACAATAGGAAGGAGGAAGAAAGGACAGGTGAGAGAGGAGAGACATGTGGGGACAGGGAATACACAAGCTTGCAGTCATTCAAAAGTAGAGGAAGAAGTAGAAAGTATACACCAAAGCTCCTCCCTCCCCATTTATCTCCACAGGTGGCAGCCCTGTGTCCTTGGCCAGCTGGTAGTCTGGGCATCAGCCACCTCACCTCTCATTGTGAGGATAGGGAAGCTGTGCTCACCTTGCTAGCTCTCTAGCAAGGTCACATGCAGAGATGGAGCCATCCTGGGGGTTCTGCAACCAGCTTCAATTTTCCAAAAAGCTGCATCAGAAAGCAAAGTGCATCTGTGATAAGATTGAATAAATTCACCGAGGGGCCAATTTTCTGGGCTTTTCTCTGGAATGAGGAGAGAGTGATTACTGGTGCTCTGGTGAAGTAGAGAAGCATTGATTAACCATTATCTGTGTCTTTGATTAATTTTTAAATGGGAAAACATTAATTATTACTTAATTAAAGCAATTGGGTAGAAAAATCTTTTACCACATGATATAGGCAGGGGAGGGAGAAATAAACGAAAGGCTAGGATTCACTTGTTTGTTAAAAGCTTGGAAAACACTAGCCAAGGAGGCTTGGGAGTGCAGAACTTTGCCACAGGGCTAAAGAGCTGCACTCTACCTGCATGAAAGGCTTGGTGTGATGCTGAGATTTATCATATTCTCCTCAACTGGGTCCTCCTGAAACAAACAGCTGGAGACACTTTTATTGTGCACTGCTCTCTGTATAATATACAGCAAAGCAAGTCAAGGTTAGAGGGGCTGCCTCGTGTTAGAGAACACAAGAAAAATAGAGTTTCACTTTATTTCCCATTCCTTCTTCTTCCCTCATTGATAGCTATGATTCGAACACCAATTCCAATATGGTGGGTAGGGAGATTCCCACACCAACAAGCAATTCAACCCCAGCCAGGTGTCCTACAATTCAACTCAGTTCTCATACCACCCAGAAATGGTGTCAGATCCCACAGGTTAAGGGCTTAGTTCCACAAGACTGCTCTGCCGAACTTCAGAGCCACGTTGTCACCTGTGTTTCTGTCTGGCCATAGGTTGTGAGTTCCAAATACCCCCTCCTTGGATTCGACTTATTTGCTGGAGGAGTTCAGAGAACTCATGGAGACATTTTACTTATTGGATTACCAGTTTACTATAAAAAGATATAACTCAGGAACAGCCAGATGGGAGATGCATAAGCCATGGCATACGGACAGTGCACAGAGCTCCCATGCCCTCTCCAAGCACACAACTCTCCCCAAATCTCCACGTGTTCACCAACCTGGAACTTCCTGGACACCCATCCTATGAAGGCTTCACTCAATAGCCGCGATTGATTAAATCACTGGTCATTGGTGATGATTCAACCTCCTGCCCCTCTTCCCCTTCCTTTAATCACATGGTTGGATCTCCTGACAACCAGCATTATCCTTAAGTAGGTCCAAAAATCATCTCATTAACATAAGGAGAGACACCTTTATTATTCCTGTCCCTTAGGAAACTCCAAGAGTTTTAGGAGCTCAGTGCCAGAAACAGGATGAAAGACCAAATATATATTTCTTATTATACATCGCAACATCACAATAGCATAACAGGAAAAAAAAAAAAAAAAGAATGGGTGTTGGATCCCAAAAAAAACAGGCATGAACTCACTCTTACTAGCACACTTAGATATGCTCTCTAGGGTGTGACCAGATAACTTCCTACAGGTGGCCTCAACAAGAACTTTTAGGAAGGAGTAGCTCAAATACCTGGTTCTGGGTTGCCCATCCCCAGGGCCTGTGGGTGGGAAAGTGCAGCCTCTGGAGAAAGTCCTAGATGGAACGGGTTTGCTGCAGGCAGGGCAGGAGAGAAGAGAATGGGTTTTGGTTTCTCATGTGCTCTTTTGTTCTTACTACAGCTGAGTGCTGGCTCAGGCTGCACCATAGAGCTGGCACTCCCTCTTCATCGTTAAAAGTGCAGGTGTGTTACTATTGATTGACATTTGGGAATGGACCCTGAGGTTAACACAGAGTAAACTGTTGTCTCTTAAGAGAGGCATTAATTCCTCAGGCCTTCGGTGAGTGGTTTGCAATTCCCAACAGTGGACAAAAGAATTAAATGAGTCTAGAGAAACTTGAACCCTACCCACTTATCATGTAAAGAAGAGGCCCGGAAAGACAGAGTGTCCTGCCAGATGTCACAGGGATAATTTATGGCAGATTAATAATAATAAATTAATCCAACCTGAAACCACTGGTAAAGCTCAACCCTAAATGACAATACCTAGGGCCCCTAAATAACATCGCTTTGTTGCCAGTTCTTGAGAAATAACCCAAATGTGATTACCTGCAATTCTTTTCAAATCACCCCACCAATCAGTACTGCCTTAGGGTGCAGATGTCCATGTAGATGATCTCCACAGTGTATGTTTTATGTACTCCATTCCCTAGCCTGATTGTCTTCCGCAGAAGGATCCTGTGCGATTCACATGGCACTGTGTCACCTCGATCAGCAAGGCGTCAGCAGTCCCTTTGCTCATGGGACAATGTGTAGTTCCGGTACCCTCAGCAGTGAAAAGGGTCCAAGATATCTTTCTAGGCCCAATATTACTCAAAGTTTGGTCCAAGGACCATCCATCCACACAGTGCTTCTTAGAAATGCATATTCTGAGATATACTCGAAAATCACTAAATCAGAAAGAAGGCAGGAATGTGAATTTTGAATAGGTTCCTTAAGAGATTTTAAAGCACGCTAAAGCTTCAGAATCACTGCCCTAGACTCTCTGTTCATCTGGCCTGACCATTCTCAGTCCTGTGAATGAGATGATTGGTCTTTGACTATAAGTGTATATATGTATATGTGTGTGTGTATGTATAATAGAGAGAGAGCCATATAGCTAGAGATCTTATTATATTTCAATATCCATCCACTCATTCAGCTTTTACTGAGAGCTTTCTGTTACTAGACACCATAATGGAATTAATAAAAATATAGTACCCACCATGTTCTATACTAATTACTTTCATGCGTCAACTCCTTTAATCTGTACAACTTTATAGGACACTACCATTATGTTCATTCAGTGGAGAAACAAACCAAAGCACAGAGAGAGGTTAAGAAAACTTACCAAGGTTCCAGTGCTTATAAATGGTAGAGACAGAATTTGAACCCACGTAGCCAGCTCCAAAACCCATGAGCTTATCCACTATGTTAAACAGCCTCCTTAAACGTAGGAAAGAGTAAGACTCAGTCACTGATGTGACCCTTCCACCCCCAGCCCCAGAAGCTCATAGTTAGTCAGAAATTCAGACTTCAGATGTATGAAGAGCTAATGACATTATGGTTTGTTAACTTCCCATAATAGTGGTATGAACAGAATGCTATGATGCTAAGAAGGAAATTATTAACTGCCAAAGATGTCAAGAAAGCCTTCGTGAAAAATTCATAGCTGGTGAGAAAAGGGATCCTGTCTGTCTGGCTTCCTTTAGCACAATATTTTACAAATATTAGATGCTAAAATTAATTATGGCAAATGAGTGAGTGAATTAATGAATGAGGCTATTCGTTTCAGCTCACTTGTATTGAACAATAGGAAGAAATTCCATAACAGGTATGGAGAGGAAATGTATACATAGAGGAAAAAGGTTAAAAATAGCTTGTTTGGGAAAAAGAGATTCAATGTGATGAGAGTAAAGTGTGCTAGGAAGGGGCGGGGCGGGGTGGGAGTGGGAGTGAGGGGAAGGGTGGGGGAAGAAGAGCCTGGGAGTGAAGGGTGAGGTACAGGCCAGACCATTTAGATTTAGTTGTCTGGGCAGCCATCCTTTGGCAGGGGAGTGACACAATCAGATTCCTCTTAGGGGAACACAACTCAGGAGACTGTGTTGAAGGTATAGAGTGGATTAGAGTGAAGGAAATCTGCCAGGAGGAAGGCCAGCTACAAGGGTTAAAGTCATGAGGGCCAGAGGTTAGGAAAGTCTGAACTGAAGCACAGGATCGGGGGAAGGAAAGGGAGGGCCCCACACCAGACGCATGCCTGAGGTAATCCCAGCAGGATTCAGACACCAAGTGAATATAAATTATCCACATAAGATTCATGATTTTCTAACATAAATGGTGATGCCATTAGCTGAAAGGAGGAACGTAAGAAGTTGGAGGTGGAAAGAGTTAAAGAGTTCAGTTTTAAACAGGTTAGGTTTGTGTCATCTGTCAGTCTTTCCAGTGAATATAAATTCTCAGAAGGCATTTATTTAGCAAGATGGCCAAGAAACAAGGCTGAGGATGGAAACATGGTATTTGGTGCCATGAGCATCAGGGTGGTTGTGGGAACCATTATCCCTCAGGAAGGGTGCATAAAAGGAGAAGTGAAGAGGAGTAAGAAAGTATTGAAAAAGCACAGCTTTTTCAGGGGTGAGCAGTTAGTAGGGCAGACCAGGCAGAGCAAGATACGGTAATGTCATGCTGGTCTAATGGAAGAATCACTTTGTATTTATTCAGAAGAATTTTAGGAAAAGGAAACTCTTCTCAAAAACTCTGGACAGTTCACCTCATCCCAGGCTGAAAGCTAGAACACAGTGCCTTTGTGTTGGGTGCCTTGGGCATCAACTCGCCTTCACCTGTGAAAATATATATGACATTTTTCCCCAGTGGGTGCCAAAGAGCCCAAGAATGCAGAATTCTCCACCTAAGCTTTAGCTATTGGTATTCATCCTGAAGGCTTCTGTGGTGGCAAGTTGGGGAAGTTTCCAAAGATTGGGACTTAACAGCTCTCCTCAGGCCCTCTTTTTTTCAGCTTCTACTGGGCGAGGGAGCCATCTACCAGCCCAAGTCTGTGTTCTCCCAGAGCAGAGTCGAAAACAAGATGAAAAACCTATTAAGTAAAATAACCACTTTCTTTTAAAATTAACTATATAAACATTATAACATTTATCCTTTAACTAAATTCAATTGACTGCAATAAAACTGACTCATTCGATTCAGTTGGGGGTTTTTAAGCTAGCGTGTTTTTGCAGCCTTAGTGAGAGTTTCCCCATAGCCTGAAGGTCCTTCACAATTTGGTGTGTGCATGTGTGTGTGCCTGTGTGTGTGTGTGTGTGTGTGTGTGTATAACAGAGAGAGAGAGAGAGAGAGAGAGAGAGAGAGGCTGATGCTCAGTGAGAACAGTAAGCATATTACATTTACAAAGGGTATTTCCTGTGTCCATTAGTCAATCTTTAAGGTGGCTTGTGTCCTCATGGTCTTGTGCTCTGCATGATACCTGTGCAAATGTCCTGCCTCAGGCAGAGCAATTTACTAAGTCATAAATACTAATGCCAAATAAATATATGGGGGAAATGTTCAACCTCAATTGATGTCAAAGAAAGATAAATAAAAGCAGCAATACAATACTGTTTTTCTCCTTTCAAATTGGCAAAGCTGTTTTTAAAATTGTAATACTCCAAGTTGCCCCCAGGAAATCAGAAAATAAGACTCTCATACTCTGCTGTGAGAATGTAATTATATACACTCTCAGAGGACAGTTTGCCAATATACATCAAAAGCCTCAAAAGTGTTCATAACCTTTGACCCAGTGATTCTTCTTTTTAGAATTTATCCTAAAGAAACAAATAATTGTATACATAAAAACAAATAATTGTATACATAAAATACATAAGATACATACATGAATCTTATGGTGTGTGAGTTACACCTCAATAAATCTATTTCTGAGAAAAAGCAGCAGAGATATGCAAAATGCAAATGTTTATTATGTTTTATTTGTAACAGTGAAAAATTGGAAAATATAGTCTAAATGTCTGTTATATACCATATCCACTTAATAGGTGAAAAATAGCCATTTTTAAACAATTTATGTTGTAGGAAACTTGTTAGAAATGCAAACTACGGATCCCCACCTCAGAGGTACTACATCAGAAACTGGAAATGGGGCTCAGCACTCTTTTCTTTTTTTAAATTTTTCACATTTATTTAACAAGGAGAGACAGAATGCAAGTCGGGGAGAGGTAGAGAGAGAGGGAGCCACAGAATCCAAAGCAGGCTCTTGGCTCTGAGCTGTCAGCACAGAGCCCAACATGGGGCTTGAACCCAGGAACTGCAAGATCCATGACCTAAGCTGAAGTTAGAGGCTTAACCAACTGAGCCATCCAGGCACCCCTCAGCACCCTCTCTTAACAAGGCTTCCCGTTGACTCTGAATGCTCACTAAAATTTGGTAAACTACTTGGGAAAATAAATGTTCCTGGTAAACTGTGATGTGAAAGAAAGCAGAAGCTGCTCACAAGACAGTATGTAATGATGAGAGGCTAGTTCATGTGGAAAAATACCTATGTATATGCTTATCTGGATGAAATACTGGTAAGATATATTTTTAAAAATTAATAGTATTTACCTACAGATTCTAGATGTATAAATCTGTTTTGTTTTCTTTTTGAAGATTTTCTTCATTTTCCATTTTTTTGTAATGATAATGTATTATTTTTATAATTTAAAAAACATCATTTTATAAAGTTCTTAGCCTTGGAAGCCGTGGGCAATAGATGTGTTGGGAAATATATTATAAACGTTCAGTGAAGAGGAAGATAGGGTGGGTAAGGCTCTTCCCTAATCAGTTCGGTGGGGAAACATATATTCCTTAAAGTAGAAGTGGGCATGTTTTGTTTTTACTTTAATTATGACGCTATTTTAAGCATCATAAATATCAAAGGGTCTAAAATGACAGCGAGTAACAGATCTTGAACCTGACTTCTTTAGAAACCATAATGGCATGGTTTTCTTCTTCTACTTTGCCTTCTTCTTTTCCTGTGTTGTGTCTGGGGATGTGTGCTCGCCGGCTGTGGAAGAGGTCAATGTGGGGCTTTGTCACAATCTATATCCCTCTACAGAAATCAAGAGTGTCTTCTGCATTCTTTGGAATTTCAAAAGAGAGCTCAAGAGTGAGAGTATTGTCAGCACAGTCCTGGGGTGGAAAAACTACCAGATGTATCAGGTGTCATAGGCCTTTTGTGATAGGACAATGTGACATAGGGGCGGGGGAGGGGGAAGGACAGGCCAGGTCCCTGTAACTAGTTCTATAGCCTGGGGCAAGTCTGTAGTATTCTCTTGGTCTCCTTTCTTCACCTTGAAACTGAAGGAGTTGACAAGATGATCTCTGAAGTCCCTTCCAGCTCTGAATTTCTGTGCTTTTATGATTAGATTCACAGAGATAGAATGACCCATAACCAGAAGGCAATATAATGCTCTTTGATCTGTTTCATGCAGCTTGGCTCTTGTGAAAGCCCATGATGGTATTTTCAGAAGCCTGAACATTCTTTAATGGGCTGCTCTCCTGTTCTGGCAATGAAAATCTATTTTGAGATATTACCTGAGCAAATTATCGATGAGAAATGGTGCTTGGCATTCAGGACCCTTTCCATAACAGCACCAAAAGAGTTGGACAGCCTACAGATTTACAAAATGGTTCTTTCTAAAAATGCAAGGGAGAAAGTAGCCATATGGCTCAAGTCACTGGAATATGAACTACTTATTAGAGAAGACACAGTAGTTCTGTAGATTAGTTAGGAGGCCTGTGTTCTAACTCTAGCTGTGACCTTGTCTGAGCTCCTTATCATTCTCAGCTCATTTCATTTGAAGCATCTCCAGTTGGTCTCTAGTATTCTTTTATTTCTGAAAAGAATACAAGTTTACAATCAAAACAAATGATGTTATGGGCATATAGACAGTTTTCATATCTGAGGGAGCTCTCCAGGAAGCAGCGGTTCTAGACAAACAGAATTGTAGGGTTGGAAGGAGTCTAGTCAGTCCTACTGAGGATCTGGATGATTTCTACAGTATCCAGCTTTCTCTTGACAGGGAACAGGAGATGAACGCATGTGTTGTTTGGAGCTGGCACTCGCCAACTTTCTCTTGGGGTGAGTGAAGTATATACTTCAACTGCCGAGACAGCCCCAGGTTTGGGAAAGAGATGTCTGCTCATCCCTTTAATAGAGAACGTTTACAGTGTACACTCCACTGTAAAGGAAGCCTGTGAAGTTTGCTTGGCATAGGAGTAACGTGAGTAATGAAGTCTTGGCTCCAGCCAGCATTCTAAAGCTGGGGTTTTGCAAAAGTTGCAAATCCCCAGAGGAAATGCTGGAGCACAGAGGCCTGCGTATCATGGATTACACTAATCCAGGCAGGAAGTGATAATGACATAGTTATACAAGCAGTGTTTTTCATGGCTAATTGAGAAGGATGGTCATTTCATTAAACTATGCCAGACCCTGGGCTTTTTGTGTCCAGGACAGCCTAGGAGCCCTTCTGAGAGCCTCTTGCTCAGAGAAGTTAAGGTCAACTGTAAATTCGATGAGGGCAGGATCTTTATCTTTTTATTGACTTCTAATACCTAATACCTGGTACAGTTCCTGGAACATAACAGGTGCTAGACCTGGATGAAAGGACTTCTGAGTTTCTTATTAGCCTTATAAAATGCTTTCTGTTAAATCAAGTGGAGGTGCCAAGATTTGATTCTATGAGCCTCTTGAGGATAAAAAAAAAAAATCAGATCTGATTTTGCCTGTGAAGTACTGGATATGTTGATTTTTTTTTTTTTTAAGTTAGATAATGAAATAGAGTAAGAGAATGCCTCCATGAGGTTATGAACATACCTTTTAAACTATTCTCTCCTCTCTAACCAGTTGGAAAGCTGAGGTCTGGGATGTATTGTCAGGATTAAAATACTTCTTCAATTAAAAAAAAATCTTTGAATAGTTTAAAATGAACATGATGGCTGCACAGTATAGTAGAAGGGAGTAATGTATTGGGGGCCAAAAAAAACTGAATTTAGCCCCCTGGTGTTGGCACCAACCTGTAGTAAGATCCAACTTTCCTCATTTGCAAAATGAGGGATATATATTGCGATGGCTATATTTCCCGAACCAAAAAATATTCAGTTTCTTATGATGTGGGGGACAGGAGGCAAACTGGATGATACAATATGGAAGCTAAAATGTAGCAAGTTCCTGGATACATCTATAGTATGAGTAACAGTGGAATAGAATGTGAACATCCATGCTTGTTGAGTAAAATTCAGGACATATGAATGCTGAACACGAAGCAACACAATGTTAAATAAGATCTAGGGTAGACTCCGTAATTATATTTTTATTGCCTCAAATACTTCCTTCAGTATGGAGGTAGAAAATTCCAGTCACTTGCAGTTATTTGGAGTGTCAGTGTCACATCATCCCTATGCAGTCTGAAGTGACCATGCTGTCAGTGCTCTAACATGCTCCTGTCCCCATCTGGTTGAGTCCAAGACTCCTTTGTCTGCCCTACGGTGTCGAGAAATGAACCTATTAAGAGACTGAAAAAGATCTGGGGTGGGGTGGGCTGCCCAAGGAATCATACTAGGAGGGAATGAGATTTATGAGATGAGGTAATAGAAATACAAATAGAAATACATTCTGCAGGAACTTTTTCCAAAATGCCTATTTCCTTGGTGATTGATTTGTGTGGGGGAGGCTGAGGAGATTTAATTCCCTTGCCTTCCCCACCACATTCCTACTCTTTCAGGTTCTAAATGTTCCCAGTCATAGTACACGGGCATCTTCTCAGACCGGTCCTCAGGGACCCTCACCACTTTCAGTTCTGCAGTTTCCAGATGCTTCTTGCAGTGACATTGCTACTCTCCACCGACTCTTGAGAAATTATATTAAAATGGAAGCAGATTTATCCCCGTGGCAGAAATTGGGGTCACTGATATTCAGGGAGAGGTGCAGTGCCTCCCAGGTTATCCGGCAGCCATTTGTCAAACATTGTAATTTATAGGCAAGTGTTCTCCAAAGGTCACTTGCAGAGGGCGCAGACAATACACTGTAAACACTCACCCAGATTTGCATTTCTAATAAATAATAGGTACTGTATGAGTGCAGACCTACTGTGCAGTAAGCATGGATTCTGTGCATTATTTTATCTAATCCTCAAAACAGATCTGTAAACTCAGAATCGTTAGTCTCCATCTCAGAAATGGGGAAACTGAGACTTAGGTCAACTGTAACTTGCTAAAGGCCATGGAGTTTGTAAGTATCACAGTTGAGTTCAAATCCAGGGCTTTCTAACCCAGAAGTCCTTTCTGTCAACCAGGCTCAAAGGACAATGAAGAATATCTTTGAAGGGAAAACAGAAATAGAAGGGTGCATTGTAGAAAGAGTCAAAGGCCCCTCCCGTTGATGTGAATAGCTCTAGGGGATCCTGGACACGTAAACATCCCAGGGCTTTCTGTAAACCCAGAGACCATCATCTCTGCCTGGTTTCCTCCTGATTTAACAAGCACTTATTGACCTCTTTCTATAGTGGAAAAGCACTGTGGTGGGCAAGAGAAAGACACAGCTTATCAAAATGTACCTTCTTGGGGCGCATGGTTGGCGCAGTCGGTTAAGCGTCCGACTCTTGGTTTCAGCTCAGGTCATGATCTCATGGTTTGTGAGTTCAAGCCCTGCATTGGGCTCCATGCTGACAGTACAGAGCCTGCTTGGGATTCTCTTGCTCCATCTCTCTCTCTCTCTCTGCTCCTACCCCACTCGCTCTCTCTGTCTCTCGCAAAAATAAACTTAAGATTTAAAAAAAAAGTACCTTCTTTTCTAAGTCAAGACAATAAGAACTATAATGCAGGACATGCAATGAACTATAATAAATTCAGGACATGGTGTTATTTTATGTAAGGGGAACTAGGTGTACACAGCAGAGGCACTGGGGCAGTGGTTGTCTAACTGTGGCCTTGGGACCAGCGCTCAGCATCACAGTCACTTGGGGATTTAGTAGCATTGCAGATTCCCAGGAGGTACCACCCTAGGGTGCTTGGTTCATGGAAGTTTGAGAAACTGCTTTAGGAGCTTGGCTGATAATTGAATTTGGTTTGATAGGAGATGGTATATGAGGCTGACAACAGATTTGCTTGGATAGGTCATTTGGGGCTGGTGATTTAGAGAAGTGTTGAACATTTTATTTATGTATTTATTTGTTTGTTTGTTTGTTTATTTATTTATTTTTGAGAGAGTCAGAATGTGAGCAGGGGAGGAGCAGAGAGAGGGAGATACAGAATCTGAAGCAGGTTCCAGGCTCTGAGCTGTCAGCGCGGAGCCTGATGTGGAGCTTGAACCCTCACACCGCGAGATCGTGACCTAAACCAAAGTGGAATGCTTAACTGGCTGAGCCACCTAGGCGCCTCTAGAGGCATTGAACTTCTTGCTGTGGAGAGTTCTTCATTGAGTGGATGAAGGGTAAATGGCAAGCCGTTTGCTGAGATCTACATTTTGGAAAGACCACCTCCTGACACTAAGATTCAGGGGCCTATATAGTCTATGCCCAAACTGACCAAAAGAAGATTTCTCTTCTTTTTCATGCCCCTGATGTTCTTTCCACTCACGTTTCTATGACAACTGTTCTGATACAATTTGCATTTATGAAAATCACATTAATTTCACCAGAGCCTCAGGGATTCCTTATAAATCAATATTTTTCACATTTGTGGATCATAGGAAACAACAGCATCCCTTTGCCCACAGGAAACAGAAGGAGAATTTTGCTCCTGTGTTAATTAGAAAGGCTCAATGGCACACCTTTTGGCATTTTCACATTTTTCCTCTACCGTTTGCTATTTCTCTCAAAGAAGACTTTATTCTCCTAACACAGCAAATCTTATTTTCTCTCCCGAAAGGTAAGGCTGAGAAAATGATGCCTTACCCACACCCCTACACCAAGGCATTTGAATAATATTTGTTCTAAATCAGAATTTTAATAAGACCTGGAGGATCACTGGGCAGCAGTGCCCCTGGCTAACTCTCCACTTAGGCCTATCACTCCTGACCACCCTATCTAGAACCTGGTGACAGTGCCTCTGTGAAATTGAAAAGCAGACTACGTATATAAATCAGGACATGCCGGTTCCAGCCTCCACCCAGCCGCAAGAAATCTGCTGTGATTTCAGGAATGGTCTTGTTTACCTATTGTTAGTTTTAAAAAGACATTAGGAGTGAAGATTTGTGCCAGCTCTGGACTCTGTCCTATGAGCATCTCACGAGCCAACCTTTGAGAGCATCCACGATCACCCTTGACTTTCCCTATGCTGCACGGGAGAACCTAGACAGATGGCCAACCTGGGCAGCCTCTCGCTTTCAGAGCCTGTCTCCATGTGTGGGCCCGGTCAGTCTAGGACCAACTAACAAAGCTAGAGAAGGGCAACTGGGTGGTCTCCTGCATTAGGGAAAGTGACACATGTCAACAGACCATGAGAATTAGGACTCCTTCCTTTGCAAATAAACCCTGATTTTTCACCCAGTCTTGACATACATGGGACTCTATAGCACCTTTTTTCCATGTAATTCATTCGAGCAGTAATCATATCCTCTCTCTCTCAGACAAACACGTTTTCTGCTTAGCCTTGCCTTCCCCACAGGACTTGGAATACCTTGAGAACAGGAAATGTGATTTTTATTTCTTTTGAATACTCAAGCCACAGCCCTGGAAATACAATAGATAATTCTCCTTGAACTGAATTAAAAGAGAATGGGATACAAGAATGAGGGACCACCTCTTGAAGTTTGAAATAGGTAATCTTAAGGCAAAGAAAATGAAGGAAAGGAAAGAAAAAACAAAATGCAAATTTAAATGATCAGGCAGAATGTTTGCAGAAGTTATTATCCATGGAAGTGTTATAAATAGCAAATATGGAGGTTTTACGCTTTTTCTTTATTTAGATTCTTTGAAATCTTTTGTGAAGCACAAGCACTAGATTTATATATATCTTTACAGAGCTATCAGGTAGATGTATTAATGTAGAGATGGGAAGATGGGGGGTCAGATCATAGAGAGAGCTAAATAGCCAGTTACTTGCAAGAGTCAAATTTTATGTAATAAGGGATAGCTTAAAAGGTTGTTATTTCTGGTATTTTCATGCATACTGCATGAGCATGTTATCCGTGTCCGTTGACTGGCCAGTGGTGGGAGGGAGAGCTAACATTTAGCCGCAAAAGGCTGATGATATTTTGCCAAAGTCCCATGAAGGTTTGTGATGACCATTATTCTTCTACCATAGCACTTGCCTTTCCTCCACGGAACACCAGTGATTCGACACGGGGTGATAAACAATGCTTTATATGCTTTTCTTTATGTGATTTCATGGATGAAGCTCTATGATGTCGTATCAGGACGTTTTGAAGAAGTCCTTGACTTTGGACATTAGAATGTCAAGTAGAACAGCAAGTCTCCTTACAGGGTACCACTCCCTGTCAGAAATGAGGCTTATGCCTCATAGATCTGTTCATTCCCACATGCGTCTTTGCTTCTGGAGCTCTGCAGACTTCAGTGCATTCTCCAAATGCCAGCTTCGAGAGACGTAAGACACACAGAATGTTTATCAATCTTTTCTTGTGGTGTCTGGCTTTCTGACACTTTCTTCCTTTGCCGAGTCATGACGATGCTGACAGGGAAACAGTTGGAACCCTCTGCCCAGTGACTGCCATTGCTAATACAGTGCCAGGTCTGCTCTGACTGTCCAATTAAGACATGGCTGGGAACTTTACGACCACCATACTTATGGAGTCCACGCACCACTGCTTATGAGAAATAGGGCCTACATCAAGTGTAGGATTCTATTGTGTTTTTATTTGCCTCATAATACTAAAGTTTCAGCTCAGAGATGAAGCATTATATAAAGAGACCTAGGTTTGCTTTCACCTATAATTTGTTTTCTAGCCCCAACAGAGTAGGTAGGGTTGTTGTTCATTTCAATCGTAGTACTTCTGGACAAACAGTGTCCATTCCTTACCTCCTTTGCCCAAACTCATAAGGTGGTTTTCAGAATTGGTTAATATGTCCTCAAATCACCCCTGTGAGGAAGTTAAGTATCCTTGTTTTTCTAGTTGGAAAAAATGAAGCATAGAAAGCTTAGGCAATTGCCTTAGCCTGTCAGAAACTGAAGCAAGAGTTGTCACTGGGGAACCGATTTCCTCTTGGAGTCTTGGAGGGTGGTCTTGCCTTCTACCTTGTACCATGAAGGGCAGTACCATGCACTGTCCAGGGCGGCCATACAGGCGGTATCAGCTAGCCTCCCAGTCAAGGGGACAATAGTGCTGGAACTACCCCCAGAGAGGCATCGCTTTCCTGGCTGACAGTTAAAGCAAGTGACCTTCAGCTCAACTGTGGAAAGTCCAAGTGACTAATTTAATGAACCTTTGGGGTGTGAGGGCTGGAGCGGGGGAAGGCTGCCTGGGCCAAAAGCCAGTATGAGCCATCTCCAGTTCATGCAGGGGGTTGAGGGTAGAATGCGAACAGAAGAGGTCGGGAGAAAACAGGCTTCTCTATGTGGTTAAAGAAGAGAGTCTGACCATGTGGACAGATGGAAGCCCTGGGTTACGGAGGCAAAGCATGTCAGCAAACCAGGAGCATTTCCTGTCTGCAGACAGGCAAAGGGCCAGTTCTTCGATGAGCTGGAAACAGGAACCGGCGGGTGGTGGTCAGCATAACCCGCTTTCTCTGTGGGTTTTGCATAGTGAAGCGCAGGGACTTGTTATGTCAGTGATCCCAAGAGCTTGTTTATGTTCATATATGCTGGGATTTTTGATGTTCTTTTTTTCATGTTTCCTCTTGTAATACTTGATGGTACCCAACCCACAGAGGCCACATTGCAGACACATCTCGGTCATGCAGCAGCCAAGGGCCATTGTTCGGGCTGCAGTCATTTTGCCTGGCCGTGTGGCCAGACTTGTTTCGATCAGGAGTTACTCTTGAATGTACACGTTGAAGGAGAACGAGCAGGAGGGGGCTGGGCAGGGAGGGTTCCTTCTCTTTCCTTTCCTCCAAAGAGGTGACTGCGCCCCCAGTCAGCATGCTTCATTGAGCAACTTAATATGCACAAAGCTCTGTTCTAGAATGGCACGGAGGTAACAGCTTAACATTGGACGGGAGTGGTCTGGTTAGCCAGAGATTTTCCTCGTATATTTTCTTTTTGAATTGTTACAACCCTGTGGGGTGGGAGTTATTGTTTAAAGGTAAATGCAGTTCATAGAAATACATGCAGTGTCATAACAGAATCTGACCCTGCTCTGAAGGACCATTTGAAGGAGCATCCCCATTGAGAAGGCAGGGTAGAGCTAGAGAGGGCCCTGGGCGCTGTAAGCATTTCCAGGACCACTTCCTTTGCAAGAACCTTATCCGACTACGCTCTGTTCACCCTTTCTGACTCAACGTGGGTGGGTACTGGCCTTTGCTGGAGTTTCTGAGGGAGTCCACTCTACAGGATCCCTCTTTCCCTTGAGTTCCAAACAACTGGGAAATGTCACCATTATTAATTTTTAAAAAAGGACTAAGGGGAAGAGGTAGCCTGCCAGCTGGCCTCCCATATTAGGCAGACCTGTCTACACGGTCTTGGGCACAAAAAGGCACCTGTTCAATGAGACTTCCTTCACGGAGGAGTAGAGAATGGCTCTCTGGGCCCAGGCCACATCCAGGAGAAGGGCCACACACTCAGGATCCACACACCTCTGGCAGAGTGAATCAAGGGGCCAGCTCTTGGGGCTCTTGGGGCTTCACGAATACCTGGTAGTAACCCTCAGGAGTGAAGAAGAGTCCCTTTGCCTAATGCTTCCTCCAGGATATCTTACCTGGAACCTGGGGAATAGGGAAGGTGCCCTCTCCATTCCACACAGCACTCTGCATATTACTATCTTTTTATATATATATATTTTTAATTTATTTCTAGGAGAGAGAGAGAGAGCAGGGGAGGGTCAGAGAGAGAGGGAGACACAGACTCTGAAACAGGCTCCAGGCCCTGAGCTGGCAGTCAGCACAGACCCCGATGCGGGGCTCGAACCCACGAACCGCGAGATCATGACCTAAGCGAAAGTCGGACGCTTAACCGACTAAGCCACCCAGGCGCCCCCTATCTTGTTACATGTCATCCTGTACTGCAACTTCATGTTCTCATGTCTCTCACCCCCAAAGGACGGCGCACTCTAAGGGAAAGTCCTGGGCCCTCTCGTCTTTTCATCCACAGTGCCTGCCCTGGCAGCTACTGCTGAGAGTCTGTTGCATGGAACCAGCCAACACTGAAAAAACATTGTTTTGGGGATAGTCTCAGACCCTCAGCAATGTTTCTCTAAGTATTCATTTACAAAGTCAAGATGAGCGCTGGTAAGACACAGAACTAGGAGCTCTAAAGGAAGCAGAACTACAAAATGTAAATAAAAGCTGCAGAGGCAATTGGCAATTGGCAGCTGATTTTGTTTCCACCTGTGCCAGCAAGTAAGAGGACATTTGTTTGGAGTAAGTGTATGTGCTGGTGGTTACTTACAAAGGTCTTGCTGGCGGTGGATCAGTCCAGCATTTCACAGGGATCCCTCCCCTTCCCTGCAGGGAAGTGCTCTGGTCACCGGAGCAGCAGCACCTGGGAGATTGCTAGAAATGCAGATTCTCAGTCTCTGCCCCAGACCTCCTGAATCGGGATTTCTGAGGGTGGGTCCGGAATGTGTTTTAACAAGCTCTCCAGGTGACTCTTAGGCAAGTCACAGTTGGAGAAACATTGTTGCAATGTGCCTCCTTCGCTAGTCCAGAAAAAACAGATGTCCAAAGTCAAAGAAGACCATGGTGAGAGTTCACATAGTTTGCAAGATGTTATTTTGAACACTTTAAGTGCATGATCTTCTTTATTTCTTTTTTCTCCCCTTTTAAAAAATGTTTTATTTATTTCTGAGAGACAAAGAAAGACAGTGTGAGCAGGGGAGGGTCAGAGAGAGAGGGAGACACAGAATCCGAAACAGGCTCCAGGTTCTGAGCTGGCTGTCAGCACAGACCCCGATGCGGGGCTCGAATCCACGAACCGCGAGATCATGACCTGAGCTGAGGTCAGACGCTTAACCGACTGAGCCACCCAGGCGCCCCTGATCTTCTTTATTTCTTACAGTAATCCATTAAGTTAGTTACTATGTTTTATTTCAGTTTTTGATGAGCAAACTAAGACAGGGGCCCTATGGGACCAGGTCGAGGCCAGTGAGGCGCTCTCTTGGGGAGAGAAATCTAAGAGGGCACCAAAAACTCGGTTCTCAAGGCTAGTAATATTTTAATGTGTGTTTTTAAGTCAAAATTAATGCTAATAACTTCATGATGAACAGAATATCAAGTAAAGATCCAATAAGCACAATGGTTATAATAACTTGCCAAAATGATACCATTAGTAAGAAGTAGAATAAAGACTCGAACCCAGATAGGTGGGCTCAAGCCCTATGCTCTGGACCTCCTATCAACTAATATCACAATGTTTTGAAGGGGCAAGGAAAGGTCCAGGCAGAGGAGGGAGCATCATTTGGGCTGAAAGGATGCCTCCTTGTTCTAAACTCACTGGGACCTCATGCAAGAGACCGCCAGCAGCAAATCTAAAAAGAGAAGCAGAAAATTCAAATGGGGCCTAAATTTCACAGCTTGGCCACCCATGAACTTAGGTATGAAAAAGGAAGATTTCCAAAGCTTCCTCCCAATTTTCCTCTGGCTGGCTCCTGCTGGGAGAATCAGTGGGCAGAAGTACCCTGCATTCTGGCTGCAGGAATGTGATAATTAAAATCACTTAATATAACTGCAGTGCCCTCCTTGGTATCCTTCTACCTTCGGAGAGCTAGCTTGAGCATTTCTCTTGCTTACTTCCAAGCTGTGAGATTCTGGCAGGCAGGCAAACTGCTTGTCTCGAGGGCTTGTCATTGAGAGCTGGTCACCTAGAATGCCCCAACATGTTTGAGCCGCATTGTTAAACCACATTGGTATTCTCCCAGCAAAACTCCTCTCCTTCTTTTACCAAATCAGCATTCTGTGAACATGATAGTTCCTAGCCTGAAAACATGGCACGTTTCTGCTGCTCCAGCCATGGTTCTTCCTTGCTTTGTATAAATTGACTCTGAGGAATATTTCTGGTAAATGTGTTCATGTGTCTGGAGACTGAAACCTAGTTACAAATTTTACATGATATGTTGAAGGAAGGATCAAGGAGCTTAAGGCTTGCTGCTACTTCCCCTCACTTTAGTTAGGAGAGAGGAGGGGATGCGTTTTACACACCTAGGATTTTTCCCCACCACGTGCCCTGTGATAGTTAAGCAAGTGAGAGTTATAAAGTTTAACACTTACCCATTTGGACAGAACTTCAGATAACTGGTCAGGTTCTGTGTCCACTGTGATTTTTGGTAGCTACGGTACTGTGAAGTAATTTGTTTCTCAGACTTGTTTCTCAGATTTGCAACCCAATGGAGGTCCTTTTGTTGATGACCAGTAAGTGCTGAATGACTTTCCACTTCTTTGGTGGTTGATAGCAATAGGTGCTTGCTCTTTTTCACCTTTTGAGTACAGACATTCTCTTTCATTAACTTATTTATCCTAGAAATATAGACTGGGCATCTATTAACTGAAATCACAAGGGACAATTATATGGGTAAGCTACAGTCCTCGCAACGGGTGTACAGACCACAAGCAGTCAGGACACGGAACTGGTAACTACCCTGCAAGGTAGGACAGAGTAAGAGGAAATATTCCGAATACTTTGGACATTCAGAGATGAGAGGGCCAGCCCTGGGAAGAACCTGGAAGGAAGCTGCGTTTCAGCTAGGCCACTGGATCAGAAGGAATATAAGTGAAAGTGTTCCAGATGAGGACCACAAGGCAAGGGGATGAGGAAAGGATGGATGAAGCATGTTCTAGAAAAGGTAAGTGTCCTGTTAGGTTGGAAAGAAGTAGAGAATGAGGAACTTTGAATTATATTCAGTAGGCACCAAAGAGCCAGTGACGGATTTGTTTTTCAGCAATGATGGGTTAAAAGTAAAGCTACGCTTGTGGGCAGAGCTTTTCAGATGTTAGTATGCATTCACATTACCAAGAGACTTTGTTAAAATGCAGATTCAGATTCAGTAGGTGGAAGGAGGGGCTTGCGACCCTGCATTTAAAAAAATATATATTTATTTATTTTTGAGAGAAAGAGACAGAGCATGAGTGGGGAAAAGGGCAGAGAGAGAGGGAGACACAGAATCTGAAGCAGGCTCCAGGCTCTGAACTGTCAGCACAAAACCCGACATGGGATTCGAACCGACAAACCATAAGATCATGACCTGAGCTGAAGTCAGATGCTTAACCAACTAAGCCACCCAGATGCCCTGAGTCCCTACATTTCTAAGAAATTCCCAGGTGATGCCAGTGCTGCCGGACTACACAACATGCTTTTAGAAGGGAAGTTTTTGAAATATGTTGTAATGGGAGATAAATTGGAGCAGACAAAGCCTGGATACTGTGAGATGGAACTTATTACAGTGGCCCCACAAGAGGTTAAGCGGGTCTGAGTTAGAGAAGAGGGACATCTGGTAGAAGTCAGATTTGTAGGGCTTGACAGCCACCTTATTTAGTGGAGGGGGAGTGGGATCCCTCATCTACGACCTAGTACTCCGAGACTGAAGGGGTGAGTGTTGTGACCACACCCCTTCCCCAGCACCTTGTGCCGTCATCATCCTAAACCACCTACAAGGAGTGAGCAAGCTGTCTTTCTGGGCTTGGCTCATGTTGCCAAATCTGAAAGAAATGCTATTGTCTCTCTCTGTGCCCTCACCAGGCGAGCTCCCACAGAACCCACAGACCCCAGCAAGGTGTTACCTCTTCCTGGAAGTCTCCCTGGGGCCCTAAACCACCCCCTTTCCCCAGGCTGGATTAGGTATCCCTCTGGGTTCGCATGACATCCTGTTAGGTCTCCTATCAAAGCACTGTGTGCTCGGCTTACATACCTGTCATTGACTCTGTGTCCTGAGAGCAGGGGTTATCTTTTTCAGCTTTGTGACTCCAGCATTCTAACACAGAAGAGACCCAATCAGTGTTTGAGGCGTGAATGGATGAGTCATGAGGGAGAAGAGAAAGGTTTTCTAGCTATGGTGGCAATGGCTTTTGTTTTTGTTATCGTCGGTAAGAAAGCACAATAGAAAGGAACTTGTGTAGCCACTGAATCCAATTTAGTTTGGTACCTGGTAGTTTTGAGGTGCCGAATATCCAGATAAAGATGTCCAACAAGTAGTACGAAATTTCTGAATACAATTGAGAAGACGATTCCAAACTGGCTACAATGGCTTGGGAGTTGTATGCATAGAGGCGACAGTTAAGACTATGGTAGAGAATCAACTAAGGCGGTGGAGACAGAGATAGTCAGATGCAGAGGGAGACAAAGGGAGAGAGACAGAGAAATAGAGACACAAAGAAAATAAGATAGGGATAGACAGAGATGGATTGAAGGCAACAACTTTATCCTTCACTTTTGAAAACCTTCCTTTTCTTAAACTCATTATGAGGCACATCATAGAGTTGCATGTCACAGCATAAGGGCAGTGCTGATCATGGAATACTTTAGAAGCTGCGAGAGGGAGATTTTAGAGGGAAGAGGTTTGAGTTGCCCAGCCCTAAGAGTCAGGCCTAGGTGCGAGGTCAGGATTCAAAAACTGACTTCATATCCATACTATACAGGCCTGTATTATGCCTTTCTAGCTTTTCTAGCTTTCTGCCCAGGCAGAGTCCTGTTCATCACAATGTGGGTGACCTTAAAGCTTGGTCCCCGCTTTCTGTCCCTTACTTTCTGAATCGCTTGATGAGATAATTTAATCAGTTCACACACACACACACACACACACACACACATACACACACGCGCGTATACACACACACACACACTCTGCCTTCTGTCAGGTAGCCTGTGTGCATTTAAGAATTACAAGACTTTACAGGCTAGAAGGTCATTTACCTCCCTTCAAATATGAGCCCCAACATGTCACCCAGAGCAGTGCATCAAAGAGAAAGAAACCCAAACGCAGGCTGGTGGACACCCCTCAAATCAGAGTATGCGTCAGCACCTACAAGGCCTTTAGAAAGAATGATCACATCCAGGCTTTTTTTCCCCCTTGTTGCCCAAAGCAGCATTTTAACAGACTTCTATTGTGTTTTCTCCATTCAGTTCACTTAGAGGGTGACATTTTGCCCTCAAATTCATATGCATAGTTGCTCTTAGAGACTTTCAGAGCTACATTCCTGACAAAATCAGACCTTCTGTTTTATCTGAAACAACCCCCCCAAAGAAAATCATTGGATCTAAATGAACAGAACAATTCTTTATGTCCATGGGAGACAGGCAGACAAAACCCAATAAAACTGAAGAAAGAAAGAGACATGGCGATGATTTGTTTTTCATAATTACTTATTCAGAGTAGAAAGGAACAGGGGAAGAAGGTTCCTTTTAACATGTCTCGACGTGACGGATGAGGTGTGCTCGTCATGTGTCTGCAGAAGAGATGAATGTGGGGCAGTCTTGTTAAAGGAGATGCCACACACTGGGCGGAGATATATTTCTATCTGGAGCGCTGGAGATAAACACCAGGCGTTTTTACTCCTCATTTTCATTATGCTTAAAGCCCCTCGCTGTTCTTTCAGAGTGGCAGGTGATGTGACTAGCATGCATCAGACCTTTCTTTTCTATGTCCTGTAGCAAAAACAATCCCCTTTTCACAGCACAAAATAGGAGTGTCCCAAATGCATGTTTTCCTCCTAACAATACTCCCCAAATGTGTATGTGATAGATTTGGAAATCATACTGGAGTGGGGAAAAAAAAAAAAACCTACAGCGTTCTCGAAGTTCATTTTCCCTTCCTTGTAACTCAGTCACAACGTTTTCTTTGGTGCAAAACTTGCCCAAGGATAGTGCCAGCCAAAACCCAAAGGAGGGAAAAAAAAGAAGGAAAGTTTTAGCTAAATTGGCTTTGTTTCTTTGCTTGTGTGCAAAGGATAAACAAACTTTTTCTGCCTAAAACACACAGCCTTTGCTCGTGGAAGAGTTGAATCCAACACTTCTGACTTGAGCTATAGAAGCAATAAATTGGATCTGTGGTTAAAAAAAAAAAACCCTAGCAATATAATTTTTTACATATCTCATTAAGGGAGGGTGTAGTGCATTTATGAATCACTTCCTAAGGCTATTATGAATTCAAGGATAAAGGTTTTTAAAAAATGGTTAGTGCAGGAAGTATGAAATGAGGATTATGCCATAAACTTTTGTGCCTGCATGTTTCAGTCATGTGAGGACCTTGCTTGTTTTGTAAGCCATGTGAATACATAAAGTAAAACTCTAGGGTTGGGGGGATGCTTGGGAGATTAGAGTCCACACTGTTCATCTTATAGGAAGGAAAGTATTGACAAAATGTTTAGCTCTATAGGTTTGGTTGTCTGTGCAGTTATTTATTCACTTGATTCTTTAAAACTTTTAAAATTTCTTTTAAAAATTTCCCCCTTTTCTGTTTTGTACCTTCATTGAGGGAGTTTGACATTAACTTATCCATGTGTAGTCTATAAATGGTTTTTGGAAAAATAAAGAATGGGCAGGACTCGATCCCTCCACTGAAGTAACTCAAAGGTTGACCCAAGTATCAGGATCCTCAGGAAACCACACGGCCTTTCGTCTGGCGCAAAGCAGATGCCAAACCAGGATGGTAGCCTGGCATCACTTTTCTTAAAGCTTCTGCATTAGAAAAGGCTGCTAACTGCATCTTTAGCCTCTGTAGACTCTCAGAAAGAATAAGTAACTGAGAGCATTTCAAACATGAAACTTTTTCACAAATGAACAACTGGTGACAGGTAAGGAATCCTCAAGTTTGGATGACACAGTCCTGTCTCACGGCAGCATTTTGGGTGTCCCTGAGGCATGATGGGGTCTGCAGACCCAAATGCTGCCATTTACTGAATACCTACCTCATGACGAGGACTCATTTGAGGTGCTTTAGACATGCATCTCATCTAATCTTCAATAAAGCACTGTGTTGTGGGGCTGTGCCCATCACATAGTTGAAGACCCTGGGGGTCAGAAAGTTTAGGTGACAGAATCACACAGCTGGCAGGTGATGCTCCACCCTGTCTGACTCCAGATTCCATGGTTGGGCCCCTATTCTGCCTCCCAGATTCACTGCTAATAGCAATATTGTATCTAGTCCTTCAAAGTGGTTTTAACTATGAACCTAGTAAGTACAGATAGCCAGACTGGCCTGGAGAACAGGTTCCCATTTTCTCTCGTCAAAAGCTGCCAGATTCCATATCCTGTCTGCAGATCCCAAGAGATTCAATTCCCTACTAGAAACCTGTCTGGCTTCCTTCAAATCATGTTGAAGCTTCTGCTACCAACAACTTGAGAGCTATATCCTGATGGTGCTCCTGTGTAAGACACCCGCTTAACACAGTGATTGGAGTATGTGTACCTTTTTGTTTGCCTTGCTTGAGTAAATGTATTGAAAATCATCTATATTTTATGTGATGGTACCACATCTGCATGTCACCAGGTTAATGTGTACCAAACTGCTCTGACGGCAGTTCTTCACATTTGTGTCTAAGGACACAATTATAAGAAGCCCTTCCATCATGATTTTGTCAGGATGGTCCCTTCTATAGACCTTAGCAAGTGACAAGTGACAAGTGACAGGCTATGTAGCTAACAAACGGAGGAGACAGGGGCAGAACCCTGCATCTCTTACCTCCTAGACAACTATTCCTTCCCCTTATGCCAGGCAGTTGAAAATTCCCACCCTTATCATGTGCTTCTCATCTTTTCCCTGGAAAATCACAAGGCAGCATAATGTTATCTGGCCTATCACTGTAAATATTTTAGCATTTAAATGAGGAGGAGAAATGAAGAGAGAAAATGTTTCTGTAGAGATTTTTTGTAGAGATAGAGTTCTTGGTCTCCATCCAAAGATCTTCAGCATTTAATAAGACTATTGTCCACAAGTTGGTACAGGGTTTAGCAAGGAGGTGGTAGCTGTTTGGCTGTCCAGGCTCCCACAAGGTCCCTAGCGGGATGCAGGAAGCAGGAAGCAGGATCTGGTGCTGGTGGAAGCCACACTCTAGTCCTGGCCCCCCGGGAAGGCCTGCTGCCTCTCTGGGCCTCAGCTTTACTCTGTTTGAAATGCAGGTAATAATTCCTATTTTGCCCATCTTACAGAGTTGTTTTTGAGACTCCAGGGAGGCAATGGACCGAAAATTCCTTACACCATTCATATTACCTGCCATACAAACGTAAGGGATGATTCTTAGTATTATTACCGGATCACAGAGATTCCATGGCACGGTGGAATTAAAAGAATGTAGTCCACTGGGAGTTTGTTAGGGCAGCTCTCACTCTACACTTCCTTGACTTTCCTTCAGTTATTGTCTCAAATCGGAAATGGGGAAAATGTTCCTTTTAAAGTGAGAATAAAATGCAATGTCGGTGAAGGACCTGCAGTCGTACTGGGTATATGTCTGGCCCCTTTTCCAGAACTTCCTGTGATGGCACCCGCCTCATTAGATAGCCCGTCAGCTGATCTCAAAGAGTAGAGCAAGGGCTCTTCTTATTTGTGACTATTCCTGTCATTCCAGGGTAACAACAGAGCTATTCATCAGAGAGCGAGCCCATTGCTCCCTCTCTCTTAAGGTCAGCTACACGGGGGTTGTGGCACAAATATTTGGGGAATTATTTAGTGATTTAGGGCCCTCTGTCAATGGAGCTGAGCTGATTAATTTACTTCCTCCACAGAACCCACTGCCACCACTTTACTGGTCCCAATCTGGGAAAGGCAGCCTTCTTCCCCTCACCTAACCTTTGCCCTGGACTTACTGGAAGACTTGCTCAGGACTACGCATGCCAGCCAGTGCTGGAATAAAAACACAGATGCTCTT
The DNA here is from genome assembly GCF_003009895.1 of Hyaena hyaena. Lineage (NCBI taxonomy): Eukaryota > Metazoa > Chordata > Mammalia > Carnivora > Hyaenidae > Hyaena > Hyaena hyaena. The sequence goes on from NW_024081513.1 coordinate 329,909, forward strand.
TTTTTTTTTTTTTTTTCCTCTCAGCAAGCACTCTTCTTGACCATATTATGGGAATTTTTCTCTCGCTATACATACGTACATATATTTGTTGCAGGTCCCCCTGAAGCCCTCATTGTTGTCACTCAACCGCTGCCCAGTAGTGTGCTTTCAGCTGCCAATCACTTTACCTGGTTAGCTCAAGGCCTCATCAGTGAGGCAGCAGAACCGACCAGAGAACCGAGATCCCAGTGGGAAGCCCAATGCTCCCATCTCGCCATCACACTTTCTGCCCTCCCGAGCCAGAACTTCAGGATGATATTCAGTACAATTGTACTAACAGCTTCAAACACTGCAGTAAGGTGTTTGAAATAAAATGTGTAATTATGGTAGTGGAATGGTACCTCTGATTCCAAACAAACCTCATGTTCCCCTGGCTGTAATTAGAGAGCAAGGTTTGCTGTGCGCCATTTTCCCATGAGAGCCAGTTCAAGTGAAGCTTCTCTTCTTTCAGAGGGGCTCCTGGAGGTAGAGATTGCCAGGAAACATGTGACACCGATCCCATCCCGGTTCTAAAGAGACTGTCCATTATCATTCACAGAGTCCTAAAAGCACAAAATATGTGCAAGGAATTAATTTGTGGAGTTTTGGATAATAGTTGTCTGATTTATCGGGCTCGGAACAGGGACAGATGAGAACAAGCAAGGAAAGTTACAGACACCCACAGAAACCCACAGACCAGAGTGTGCACAAGTAAAAACTCTCTTAAACGCCTGCAGAGCCTAAATGAGAAACCCTTGCAGCTTTGGAGAAAATTAGACATTGTTGTGAATAATCTCACAGGTTCCCGCAACTTAAAATCCACAGTAAAAGGAACGGAAGGGTGACCGAGGGCTCCAAGGCTTTCTTCCTATTTCCTACTTGAGGACTGTCCCTGTGAATCTTCTCAAAACTGTGAATTTCCCCACTGCCCTTGGAGGGTTTTTGTAATTAGGCATATTTAGCTGTACCATGTTATACTGCTACAGGAAGAATCCCATTTGTCAGCAGTTTTAAACTTTGCTAAATAAAGGCTTATTGGCAAAAGGCAGCGAACACTCTGATAATGACCCAACTTTAGAAAACACACACCCTGCTGTGTTGTATTCAAGCCACAGTTCTATTGAAATGAAAAAGAAAGACAATGCCTGCTTTCAGACACTAGAAATCCTTTGTATTCCAATAAAAGTCTAAATTAATGTTTTAAAAGGTTATTGCTATTTTTTCCCATTTAGCTGGCATCATTTATAAGTCTTATTTAGACAAGGTCCTACGTTATTTTACTATTTCTTTTTGCACAAAAGCTAGTATTTGATTGCGTTAGATCATCAGCTTCTGGTTTTCATTAGACAAACCTGAAATACCCTATTATTAAGATTAAACAAAAAAATAGTTGTTTTCTTATCCTGAAACCTATTATTTTGAGGCTACTCTGACCAGAGAAAAATAAACTGGCTCTGTAAAACCTGACAGAGAGATACTTCAAGAGGGGCAGCATCACTTCATCAATGCTGCATTTTGGGGTGCTTTTGCATATACAGTCATGGGAAAGAGGGATAATTTAATTCTTTAACATTTGCAATACTCCCTTTATTATGAAAAGACTTTCGAAGTGCAAAACATATGGCAAAATATCCTGTTTGCCTAGGTAAGGTATTCAGCATCCTGGTGAGGTACTCCTGAGAATCTGCACTAAAATGCCACTCAGACCTAAGGGTTATAAGGTCTTACATCTCCATGTCACTTACGCTGAGTCTGGTGTTTACTCAACACAGGTCACAGACTGAGCCATCTAGTGAGCCACAGCAGCCTAACAGGAAAAAGAAGCCAAGGTAGCATTCACAAATCAGGACTAACTCTCCTACCATTCAAACAGGAACCCTAGCCCACTCTGATTTCTCTCTAATAGATCAGAAATTTCCTAGGGCATCTCATATGGACTCTTCCTTCCGATTTACTCTTACTGGTCTGTTGGACCTTAAGTTAGAAGTCACCTCTCCAGGACACCTACCCCAGCCTACCAAAGAGAAGTAAGTTAGCTGCCCATCCCCTGTGCTTGCAAACTATAATAGCCCTAGTCACGCCATACTGTGATTATCTCTTGGACATGTCGGTTTCTCACATGGAACTGTGAACAACATGATGTTAGGGACTGTATTTTTTTCATTTTTGTATTTGTGCAGCAAGCCCACTGCATGCCACTTACTGGGTGTTTAATAAATGTTGACTAAGTTAATAGCTCCTCAGATTAGCTTTCATGGTCATTCCATTGCCTTTGTCACTTTCCTTCAGTTCTGCAGATTGCTGTAAGGATGACTGGCCCCTGCCAGTGCCCAAGCAGTAGCCCCATTGGGTATTGGCCAGAGGGACAGCCCTGCTGCTGCGCCCACTGACATCAGCAACAAGGCTGTCCATGCTCTGAGTTGGTGGTCTTCCCTCACTGCTGCACAAGCCCCTCATCCTGATGTTGCATCATTTTGCCTATGTGCTTATTTATTCCCTGTGTCTTTGCACTACAACTCTCATTTCTAGAACATTCTAGGCATAGTGCTTAGGAACGGTAGGGAAGGTAGTCTAAGGGCCAGAGATCTGCTATGCTCAGAATCACCCCTTCCTCTGTTAGTGGCTCAGACTTATGTGTCTTGGTTCTCACCCCTAAGAATGAGTTTTTTTCTTAGGATACTCTTAGGCTTCTGACTTAAATGAACCTTAGTGGGATTTCCCTTCTGTATGTCCATTTGATATGCTCAAATATCTCCAGTTCTGAGGTTGAGCATCATGATGGCTCTCTAGCTGGAGCCCCTCCAACTCTGAAGAACTATCTATCTGCAAGCAAATTTTTGTTCCCTCCCATTTCAGGAGAGATATCAAAGGTCCTGGTGGGATTTCCTGAAAAAAACACAATGCAGTCAACTAAATTTGAAGATATGATAAGCAAAGAATATTTTTTAGTACAAATATGTCCCAAATATTGCACAGGACATTCCTGTGCTAAAGAAGTGCTGTACTTCAGCCCAAAGCTGAACACCTCACCAGAAGTGGCAATGACATTATCGTATCATATCCTTTATTCCCACATACCTAAGCTTATTGTAAGCCTATGAGTATTTGATAACAATAAAAATATAAATTGGCTGGATGTTATGAGTCATACATATACTTAAAAAAAAATCACTCATTGTTTACGTGAAATTCAAGTTTAACTGGATATCCTGTATTTTTATTTGCTATATCGAGCAACCCTAGGCCCGACTCAAAAGCATTAAATAACCATGTGAAGGATAGGGACAGTGATGTTCCCAATGTGTCCCTAAAATGACTAGGGTAGCTTTTGATGGAACAGATGGGTCCATCAAGTGTATTTGGCCTCCTGAGCCCACAGACTTCCCCTGATACAGGTCTTAGAGGGAGTTCCTGGAGGGAGGTCAAGTCACCTAATCAGCAATCTCTGCACTCTGGATATGTCTCACATGTGAAAGGTCTTTGAGGAAATACTGAACCACAGAGTGAGAAAAGTCTGGAGGCTACCTCTGTCAGCACTACTTCAGGCCAAATCAGAGTGGAGTTGAGAAGTGCTACTTTACAAAAGGGCTCTGGTTTAAAATTAAAAACAAAACAAAACAAAACAAGCAAAACCACCTCAAGGAATAGCTTCTGAGACTCTGCTCAAAGAAAATCCAAAATCCACGTCTTGTCCTCTGCTATCCATTCTGTCCATGGAATTGGCTTGGAGCCATCGCAGCCTGTTTGTGCTGAGCAGAAGTGGGCCCTTCTCACATATCCTGTGAGAGGCTATGATGATATTTTAAACCTTTGAGGATTGACTAACTAATAAGAAAAATATAAACTGTCAACAGGATGGTAAAATCAAGCCAAGCCAAGAATGTGAAAATGAGTTAACATTAACAGGGTAGACTCTTCATTTTCTTCCCTTGATGCTGGCTTTTGTGCTTGCCACCAGTCTGATGGAGTCCCAGACAGATCATGCCAATGCCTGGACACTGTAACAAGACAAGGGGAGATAAAGAGGGAGGAAATCTTCCATGGAGGCAAAGAACAATTAACCACATAAAGAAAGCGAAATACCCTCAATGATAAGCCTAAGCAGCAATTTCCTCAGGTTTGGGAACTTTTTGTTCTGAAGATTTTCAGTAAGATTTCCTAGTTTTCTACTGCTTTCTTAATTCAATAGACTTAAAAAAAAAAAAAGATAATTACGCATTCATTCCTGCCCACATACCCAGGTCTTTCTTGTATCACAGAGATTAGATATGGGTTGAAAGAGGAATAGGCAACAGAGATGGAAATTTCAAAGGTCCATAATGTTTGCCTCTGCTGGAGCGTTTCATATCATTCTGGTCTTTGCCATCATCGGGAACTGGCCTGAGAGACTGAGCTTCCGTACTGTTGTTCTGAAAGACAACAGCTGCTGCTGACCAGCATGATTATGCCTAAAAGGGAAGATGTAGCCCCATATGACTGATCCCCTGCTGTCCAGTTACCTTTCTCTAGAGATCAAAAGATTCTTGGGATTCTTTTTTGTTTTTCTTTAACTGACATATAATTGATGATTCTTGTGGCTCTTGGTAAGGAATTTAACGTGGTTGGAGATTTATCATTCTCTCTTACATACCAAGAAAAGGAAATGTTATGTATTCAATATTTGGGAGAGTGATCACTAGGTACCATTGTCTATTAACACAGGTGGTGGACGATAGGCCTAATATATATGACTTGTGTACAAATCTGTGTTAGCAGAGCTGATTTGGTCCATAGTATATTACAAATGGAGATGGAAAAGAAAAGTTTTGTGAGAACATGGTTCTGGCCTATTTCCCTTTTAAGAAACTGTAAGCATCAAATGCAACAAAAGTTGCAGAATAATTAAGTAACTGTTTTCAATAATGCTAGAAGCTACTATATGACAAAAATGTAACCAACAACTTTTCACTTCTTTGCAAGACTGAAGAAAAAATATTTTAATTTCAGAGTGAGTTGGGAAGTCTCTTTGCTAACAGCATTTTGTGGTAGAGGCCAAGAATCTTCCCCAAGTGTTTGAGAAAGTGAGGGAGGGGTCTCAGCGATACAGATCAAGCATCTAGCCCAGTGTAAAGTTTTCGGGAGGATTCAACGGTCCCACTGGTCTCTAACTAGAAAGCTTCTTCAGGCTTTCCTGAACTTCCGTTCAGCTTCCAGCTCAGGCATTTCCAAGTGAGGAGGGATTATCAAACCCAATCCCTGGTGGTTCACCCAGCAACATTATTCACCAACTCCCCCATGTTTCTCAACCTCCCCTGAACACTGACTGACCACTTGGGGGTAAGGAAAACAGGAAGACTGAAATAAGATCTCCCATTAGCAGCCATTAGGAGCCTAACATTCATAGCTCAGCAGCCACCAAAATAGATTTTTCATAAATTTCCTGAGTAGCCTTGTGGAACACAAGATAAAGAGCAGTTCTTTCGCTCCCTCTTTTACAAATGGCATAAATAACTTCCTTTGGCCATAAGCTTTAGAGTTAGGAATGAAACAAAGATCTCCTAGTCCGGGGACAGTAACATGAGCTCAGGTGGCTGCCTGGAAATTAGCACTTGAAGTAAGTAGCAGGTTTCAGGGATACAGCAAACTAATATGGGGCTCAGCCTGGAGTACAATAAAGTCACATTTTTCTTCATCAAAAAGATGATGAAGATTTTGCTTCACTTCACCATTTTTGGGGGTCACATCTTTGATTGTAACAGAAGGATCTTAAGTCATACAAAAAGAAGACTCTTGTGTCTTTATTAACCTAGATTAAGGACTTCTTTTGACCCTAGTAAATCTACACTGGGTAACGTGCCATGACCATTTCCTAGTCATTCTGTTCAAAGTAGAAATGCCAGAGACCAGAGAGAAGCTCCATTGACACTGCTTTGATGATATAGGAAGCTCTGGGGGAAAGTGTAGGAAGGGCAACTATTTCATGGAAAGAAACTGCCTTCTGATGTGATTAGCCCATTACAAAGACTTAAAAAAAAAATAAAAGAATCAAATGTCAAAGGCCAGTATATTTAAGGATCTTCAGATCTGACCAATTCAAATTTTCTAATTTGCTCATATAACACACATTAGCCAGATGATTAGATTAACTGTAAATACCCATACAGTTTCCTCCTCCTTCTCCACCCCCCCACGTGCATGCATGCACACACACACACACACACACACACACACACATTATACATGTAGTATATTAAAATGGAGACTGAATGGCCAATGAGTTTGTGGCTAGTACAATACTTGTTATTCTTCTTTATCTGCGAGGCAAGAAACAAAGGAATTCCAAAGCTTAGGTCATGTGAAGGAACTCTTTCTGGCTCTCAGTAAATGTGTCTTCCAGTTCTCAAAATGCACAGGCTAAAGTAAACTTAGACTCTTATCCAAAGTCTGCTGAGAAAACAAAGGAATTAGGTTTTCCCTAAAGATTTTCCTAAACCAGTCCGATTTGCTTCTTTTGATCCAGGCATATTAAAGACGGTAAGAGAAATTTAGTTTGGGGAATTACTATTTTAAACAAAGGCCAAAAACAGTGGTATCTATTTTTAGTCTCCTTGTTCCTCTCCAGCAACTGAGCACAAGGTAATTGGAATTTTGTTTCCAGTGAATACACTTAATTTGATCTCACCCTTCAGTTTTGTAGTATATCCTTTATACTTGATTTCTATGATATTAAAGTATATACAACATTTCTTTTCCTTTTAACCCCATTTCCACTTAACAGTTTTCTGTGTATCTGAGATCTGCACCATGGCCTGCCTGAACTCATGGAAAATTGACAACACTGAAAGAGAATTGTTGTCATTAAAGCTTCCCTGATGGCATTTTTTAAAAACAGCAGTGGAAAAAAATAACAGGGGCACCAGTCAGATGTGATTTTTGGCAGACACTTCACTCAGGCTGCTCAGGGTATCCCCAGAAATTATAAACCCTCAAAGGTGCTCAGCGTACAGTAAATAAAGCAAGATACAATTATTTTCATGCTTGTCCACTTGATGTAGTTCTCTTCTTCACAAGTGCGTAGTAACATGGATTTCCATCTCAAGGAGAGGTCAGCTTTGAAGTAAGGGTAAAGTTATTTACAGGAAATGAAGCAGAAAGTGGGCTTTTACGCATTTTGAAATGTCTCTATTATTCACTAGAAAATGAACTGTGTCATCAATTTGAAGAAAAACAGGTGCCTTCTTATATTAAAGTTAAATAAACACCTACCATTCCAGGAGTATGCTATTAACTCTGAAATTTGAAATTCACCAAGGTCTGTTTTCCCCAACTTTGCATGTGCAAGCAGGAAATAAACAAGTGTGAATTAAGGTTCTAAGTAAATATATAACAGTTGGAGTTTGGGGGGCCATGGGGAAGACTGCCAAGACGAGATAATCATCCTGGGTTTTTTTTTCCAATATGGGATGCTAACTAGACATTTGTGATAACTACATAATCAACAACATCTTTAAATATTTAATTTCTTGCCAGTTGTTATCTAAATTGACTTCAACTCATGTTTATGTAAGTGTGTCTGTATTCCAGATATACATATAACTAGATCTGTCAGAGGGAAGTAGCAAATTGAAGCAATTATGTGGCTCATTCTGCAGGGAAAAACGAGGAAGAGGAGAAACCTGATGGTGAGGAAAAGGAAAATTTAGAAAGTTGTAACTTACCACATAGACTTATATTTAGATGTAGCTTGGACTTCCTCAAACGATATGTCTTGGACTATAAGTCTTGGACTCCTTCCCACTTTGGAAACTTGATTCCTAGATGAGTTTAGATGGTTACATACAAGTGAATTTCCCTGGCACCTTAGTGCAGGACAATATTGGCCCTAACTCAGTGGGATTACCAAAGTTTAGTTCATCAGTAATGTAGTTCAGCAAATATCCTCAAAGTACCTACTGTGTCCCAGACCCCTAGTGAGGTGCAAGGGGTTCACACTTTACTTCCCTATAACCTAGAAGGTGTTTTGTTGTTGAAATGATCCCCTAGTGATGCCCAAAGTAGTAATAGGAAAGTAAAATGCAGTACAAATCTTCTGACTTATACATTCCATTGCCCGACACCAGGATCTCCTAAAATTAGGCTAGCATGGTGGGATTACATTGGCTAAAAGACCAGAGAGACAAGTGATTCTCCTGTTGCAGACAAACTCTGTCCCATGGTGGCTGAACCCTCAAAAATTAAGATCAGGAAGACTTAGGTTACAAGGTATGTATCTTTCATCCCTTCTTCCCCAAACCCCAGCCCTAGACACCATGGAAGGAGAATCGTATTGTCTAGAGGACGGGTGCTCTGATTCAGAGATGTATGTCAGTATGAGGAATTAAGAGCACCAACCTGAGCAGCAAACCAGAGGAATCAGTCCTCCAGGGATAGGAAAGAATTTTCCAATTCTCATTGGAAATAACACTACACTTATTACAAGAAAAGCTGATCATTAAGTAAGTACTCAGTTACCTGTGTATCCCCAACACAAACCATAAAATTATTACCACTGTTTTAAAAAGTTAAAAAGACGGGGGTGGGGGGGGCGGCACCTGGGTGGCTCAGTAAGTGTCAGACTTTGGCTCAGGTCATGATCTCATGGTTCATGAGTTCAAGCTCTGTGTTGAGCTCTGTGCTGACAGCTTGGAGCCTGGAGCCTCCTTCAGACTGTGTATCTCCCTTTCTCTCTGCCCCTCCCCCCAAATAAATAAATATTTAAAAAGTTAAAAAGTTAAAAAGACATAGATTAAAATCTTATTTCTGCCGCCTGCTAGTTGAGGGAACTTGAGAAAATTATTTGATGTCTCTAAGGATCAGCTCCTGCCCCTCTAAAAGTATAGTACTAATTACTTAACTATTATTAAGTAAGACCTGACTCATAGGCTTGTGTGAGGATGAAATGAGATAAAGTGCATAAATTTGAGGTGCACTATCTGGCATTGGGTAAATGGTCAATAAATGCCGGCTGTTATTATACCCCTCCTTCTGATGTAGCTGGGCAAGCTGGCAAGCTGTAGACCCTGTGGTCCTAATGCCTTGCACATGCCTGAAACCCAGCTTTGACGAGGAATCCTTGCTGTTTATTCTAATACATGATATAGTGGCAAATAAGGAAACAGCAACCCGTGATATTTGTGACTTTCCATGGTAACCATTTCTGTTTACCCCTCTTAGCTGGAGGAAATAAAGGCAATATTGGCTGAATTAGTTGGAACATGCCATTCACTTTATACCACGATGTGGTAAGTAAGAATAGGGAATATAATTATAAAACTTCTGCGTGTCAAGTACTTGGAAATGTCAAACAGAATTTGGGGCAAAGAAGGATAGATTAATTTACATATAGCAAAATTTTGTTGACTCATTTTAAAAATTTCAGTGTAATATTTGGACAAGGGCTTGGCTGATTTTAAATCTATAAAAAGCATGATCTTCTAAGCAAATAATTCCAGAATCTTAAAGTACTTGGAACCTTTAACCTGGTAGGGGAGGAAGATAATAAACAAGAAAATAAATAAAGTATTTATAATTTGTATAAGATCTATCAAGAGGATAGATAGGGCTATGTTCCTGCCACTTACTAGCTTTATGACCTTGAGTAAGTCACAGATCCAAAGAATAATAGAATTTCAAGACATCTTATAGATCCAGTATGAAGGCTTTATGAACTACAAAGTACTAAATAAATACAAAGAATAATTATTGAGAATACCAAATTATAAACTATCTGACCTGGTAATAGAAGCAGCCTTTAGAGACTTCTATTAAACACTCATATTTCTTGTTGAAGTACAGTATTTCCCATAAAAACACAAAACCCATTTCATGAGATATTCTATATTTTAATATTTTCACTATTTAAAACTGGTATCCTGCCAAGTGGACTGACTTGGGTCTTTCATAGGGAAAAGAATCAAGATGTAGAATGATTGTGTGGGCTACCTCGCAGATGCAAATGGTTGAGAGAAAAAACAGATCTAGGTGCTTGTAAAACATTGAATCAACAAGACTATAATAATTATAATGAATAAAAAATAAGAAAATGTGACAAATATTTTGCTTTTACGTATACTTTTAACTTTTTTAATGTTTATATATTTTCTGAGATAGAGAGAGACACAGAGTGCAAGTCAGGGAGGGGCAGAGAGGGAAACACAGACTATGAAGCAGGCTATGGGCTCCAAGCTGTCAACACAGAGCCAGAAGAGGGGCTTGAACTCATGAACCAGGACCCTGAGCCGAACTCAGGAACCTGAGTGGAAGTTGGACGCTTAACTGACTGAGCCACCCAGGGGCCCCCAAATATTTTACTTTTAAAATATATTGAGCTACTTTGTCCCAGATGCCATGCAACAAAAATTGAAACAAGAGTAGAGACCTCTAGGAAACTGAGACAACATGTATATTTCATACTAATAGTCCTTGTAACTCTTGTAACTTTTTCATATGCTCAATACGGAAATTAAAAGTATTTCCATTTGATAGGAAATATTCCATTAAACATCAAATACATTCATATCTTTGCTCCTCTTCATTTAAAATTCTAAGTGTAATCTCAAATTCACAGAGCTTAATTAATGTCTGTGAAATGCTTTAAGTACCTTGGATGAAAATAATCAAGAAACATCTTTATCCAGGAGAGCCCACTTGAGGTGGTTTTGTCTTGCATATCTTGTATCTCACATACCTCCTAGCAGGATATCATGCGTGTAGAAGGCACACGTTATATACTAATGAGTGATACATAATATTAAGTAGTCCATATTTCAATTTTTACTCTAATATTTTTTCCACAAGCATCGCAGAATAGCAGGATCTCTGGTATGATCATCTTGTCTCGGGATTTAATATAAGTTTTATCAGGCTTTCAGAAATAATTCACGCTACCAAACACAGGAGACACTGAGGTGTAAACCCTAATACCAATTTGGACCTTTACAATGAGAACTGTAACATACAGCAGACCAGAATACCCAAATGCACTGATGAGTTTATCCTTTCCTACGGAGACAAATTACAAGGGAAGTTGCCTTTTAGGTAAGGAATTAAAACCATGGTATTTGGTAGAAATATTGCCACACCTCTTGTTGGAAAGCTAAAAGCACGCCATATTCATCTCTACTATGGGTTTCTGTGTGCAGAGTGGCTGATACCACTGCCCATGTGGGTAATGCTGGGACACAGGGACAGAAATACTATTCTCTGAGATCCTCCTTTTTTGTTGTTGTCATGCTGGTAGTCAGTCATGTACTGTCTTTTGAAAGTGGGTGAAATCAAAGAATTACGCTCTAGCTGTGTGTGGACAGAAATACTCTCCTGCTTCTACCTGGGATTGAAATGTGGTTGCTTCTGACACAGACTCAGTAGGGCACAGATTCTGGAAAACTATTATTTATCTTGTTCACCTCTGGATCTTTAGCACCTTGTAGGAATTCTGTCACACAATAGGTCCTCAATAAATATCTGTAGAAGAAATGAATGAATAGGTATGTTACTACTAAAAGTGCCTGACTTCACTCTATATGTTCATTTTCCTCCCACTTTCCTGCTCGGAGGCTTACTCGTTAGAGATCTTTTTCTATAAGTGATACGTGTGAGAGCAAAATACGTGTATGTGCATGCTATTAGCTATGCATTCGATTCCTTTGCCAGATATGTAATCCTTGCCTGCCAGGAAACTTTAACCTTAGAGTGTACAATTTGTTGGTTTTCGGTATATTTTAAAAATTGTGCAAGCATCACCACGATCTAACTCCAGAGTATTTGAAACCCTATGCCCCCTTTATTTGAATTCTTGCAACTACAAGTCTACTTTCTGTCTCTGTGAATTTGCCTATCCTGAGTATTTCATAGAAATGGAATCGTAAGTGTGTAGTCTTTCTTGGAGAATGTTCCACGTGCTCTTGAGAAGAAGATGTGTTCCGCTGTTGAGCAGAGTGTTCTGTATACATCACTTAGGTTTAGTTGGTTTTCAGTGTGGTTCAGGTCTTCTGTTGCCTTGTTGATCATCTGTTCAGTTAGCCTGTCCTTTATTGAAAGTGGGGTAATGAAGTTTTAAACTGCTGTCATCGAGCTGTCTGTTTCACCCTTAGGTCAGTTTTTCCTTTTTGTATTTTGAGTCTGTTTTTTAAGTGTATATATGTTTACAATTGTTTTGACTTCTAGATAGATGAAGCCTTTTATCATTCTTTGCATTTACTTATGCTGCTCTCTTTCCCAGGAGTGTCAGGAATATCTTTTCATCTCTGCTGAAATTTTACCCATCCTCCAAGACCCATCTTCAATGCTGTTTATTCTGAAGTAGTTCTAAGCCTCTCAGCTAGTTCTGCTGACTCTTACTTTCATGTATCTTTGTCTTTGTTATGGAATCTGTGTTTTTGTTTTCTACTCCTAATTAAAGAGACTGTTCTACCTTTTTATTTTCTGTGTACCTACTATGGTATATGTATATAATAAACATTTCTAACATCTCTCAAAAAGAGAGAGTAGACCTGTTTTGAGTGACCCTAATGATTGGTTTAAGACAATGGGTGCAAGTCACAAGTATTTCAGTATTAAAGAACCTTAAGGATTTTTCCCTTATAGAGGGATCTCAAGCCTTGAATGGAGGGACGGCAGATGTTCTAACCTCAGCAAATTATTCCTAAATGCAACTAAAATCCAAGTTAGAGACCTTACTTCATTTTTCACATCTCTGGATTAGATCCTTTCTCTAAGATTAAAACAGCAAGCCATGGTATCATGGCTTGGCAAAATTTAGAGCAGTTTGGAATCTCTTTACTTTCCTCTCTCTAACTTCTTGCCAAATGTAAGATAGTGATGGGGCATGAAGTAGAGAAAGCTGTTGAGCGAGGAAGAAGAAAAAAGTGTCACATATCCCTCTTGGGTTTCTGAACCGTGTTATGATTTCACTAGAGAAATGACATTCTGTGGGAAGTCCTCTTAAAAATAAAAGTCCTCTGTGGCTTAGTGATGTCGGTGGCTCCTCTGGTTTAGCCTTCTGCATGGAAGCCCTGCGTGGAAGAATTGGCAGCCAGCCTCCTCCTGTTTCGATTCCAGATAGTCCAAGATAGTCCGAACCTGCCATGTTCCACAAGCTTCTATCTTCTGTAACCATAAGACGTTTCATCTGCCCATTATTTTGCTCAGTTATGCTCTTGGAATCGTGAGAAACTATCTGGGATATTATGAGCTGGAGCTAATCCCTTTGTACTCCTCAGTGGCAAGAAGATAACATCCATTACACCCAGTAGTTCTTCGCCTTGACTAATCATTAGAACTGTCTGGGGAGCTTTGAAAATTGCTGATAGCACACCCACCCCCAGAGATCTTAGTTTAGTTTATCTGGATGGCACCACTTATGTTAGGATTTTCAAAATTTCCCCTAGATGATTGTAATATACAACTAAGGAGGCGAACTAATGATCTAGAACAGTGGTTCTCAAAGTGTCTACCAGCAGCATCAGCAGCACCTGAAAGCTTGTAGGAGAAGCAAATTCTGAGGCCCCAGCCCAGACACTAAATCAGAAACGCTGGGAGTGGGGCCCAGCACTCTTTTTACAAAGCCCTTTGGGCGATTTTGGTGTCCTCTAAAGTTTAAAGACCACTGGTCTAGAATGAAGAGACTTCTCTTTACTCATTTTGAGAATGTTTTTTGGAAAGGGTAAGTGAGAATTAAGTCAACTCAGTGTGTGTGTGTGTATGGGGGGGAGAGGATCCAATTTACCAGCTAGTAGAGAGTAATGTAAATATCTAACATAGTGGTTGCCCCCCACACTCTTTTTCCAAGTATGATTTTCCAAGTAAATCTTGAATTAAACACTGTTTCGTGCATTTGCACCACGTAGATGGTTAATCTAGATAATGTACAGCACATCACCCCACCAAAAACAAAAATCTCAACACTGGATTGTCCTAAACAATAGACTACGATGTAAAATGTCAGCTTGCGCCATTCAAGAAGGAGGCTTTGTGTTTTAAATAAATAACAATTTCGGACCTCATACTTTATATGTTTTTTGTCAATGTCGCATGTCAGTGGAAATCTGGTTTGCTATGAGCAGACTGATTTATTTTTGATTTGTGGTTCATTCATTGTTAAAGAGTGGAGATCAGCTTAATGCTATTTTGCCCTGGGATGAAGACATTGCATTAACTCCACATTTGAGTTATTTACTTGTTTATTATTTGTCTGGTCAGACACCGTGTGGCAATTGTTTGAAACCACATTCTTGCAAAAGGTATTGGAGAGGGCTGCGAGCACCAGGCCTATGGGCCTGATGAGTGGGAAGCTGTACAACATCTTCATGTCAGCCAACTCTAACAGCTGGGTGAGTGGGCGGGTCATCTGTACGTCGAGCAAGAAGATGGTGTGTGGCAGCACTTTAGAGTTGATACACAGGATGATTCCGATAAACAGATGACAAAAATGGAATCTTACTACTCAAGGTGTGATCTGTGGACCAGCGGCACAGGTATCGCCTGGGAGCTCTTTAGAAACACAGAACCTCAGGCCCCACGTCACACCTGCCGAATGAGAATCTGCAGGCGGGTAAGACCTCCAGGTGACTTGTATACACATTAAAGTTTGAGAAGCACTGAAGATTATTTCATGATGTCCCTTTTCCTCCTCTTGGTCTAGGGGACTAGAACATGCTGCTTATAAAGCAAACAGCCTGTATTCCTCTCCATTCTGACATTTCCAGTGGAAACAGCAGGGTCGCTAGGAGGCAAAATCAGCAGGAATGGCTGACCAAAAAAGGAAGTTTAGGTTGAACAAAGGTTTGGTTCATTTTTATAGCCCCTAGAGGAAGAACAATACTGTACAGAAGCTGTTAATGATGGGCTGGATTCGAAGGCAGTAATCTGTGCCAAAATCCAAATGTGTTTTTACTCTAAACTTCCCTCCAGATGTCCAGTTATATTGCAGAATTTCCAGCTGGTAAGAACCCCAAAGAAATGGCTGGTCACTAAAATATATTTAAATATAAAATCCATCCATATTAACTTTATTTTCAATTTCTTCTGCTCATCTAATAATTTCATTAACTTCCATTAGGCAGCAAATTATTTGGCGCTGATTGAAAATGTCTAGTTGACCTTGATGGAGAGATTTTAGCGGAGATTGTGCTCTGTTTAACAGCGCACACAGGTAACTATGGCAACTCACCATTTCAGTTATGAACATGTCATACAAACCCTAAGTGAAAACAGCTTCAACCTATCGGTCCTCTTTAATAAGTAATCCAATAATAGTGGACCATTCAATCCAGAGAAAAGACTTTCTCTTAACTGAGCAATAATTGAAATGGCACCAAGCAGGAAAGCTACGGTCTTAACGTATTGGCCAACCTGTTAGCATGATTTCCCTGTGTGTCATTCAGCAAATCACTCATCCACTTTAAGCAGATGAAGAGAAACCACAGATAACCACGCAGGTAACTCTGCACACTTGTATTCTATTCCATTCAAGTGGAATGAACTTTACAAAAGGTTTCATGAAACACTGGGTGTGATTTCCTTAATTTGCAGATGGAAACACTGAGTCAGCAAGAGATTAGGAGGCTGCTACTTGCCCTCTGGCAGCCTATAAGCAACCATGTTTGAAATCACTGCACTGACCCTCCTGCTCAAGCCTTTTTCTTCTGCCCACCATTTGCTTCCCCGTGTCCTCCCCGCATGCACTATCATCAAGCTTTGTCGCGTGCTCAGTGGCTCCCCACTGCTCCACGGTACAATGTCCACGTGGCATTCAAGGCCTGGTCTGTCCTCTGCCAACCTCATCCCTTGGTATAAGGACCATATACCCCATAGTCCAGTCTCATTGATTCTCAAATATTCCTGACACTTTTATTCCTCTGTGAGTTTGCTTGTGCCCATCCTTACCCTGAGCTCTCGATCTCTTAGTCTCCCATATTGGAATCCTTCTGGCTCAGCCCGAATGATCTGTCCCCTGGGAAACTTCTCCTAATCACCCTCAGCAGAATTAGGTACTTCTCTCGTCCTCCAGGGACATGTGGTTTGTGCCCATGTTATAGTGTTGGCTACAGTTGATTCTTATAGTGGAGAGAATGTAAGCCCCCTAAGGGTAGGGACCATGTCTGTGTTGTGCCTTTCACAGCTGCGTCCTGAGGGCCTGGTACAGTGCCCAGCACACGAGAAGCACTCACTCAGTATCTGCCAAATGAACAAATATGTAAATCAGGTTCATCTTGTACCCCAGCCAATCTGCAGGGACTGTTTTCCTCTCCACTTTCAAAATGCTTCCCAGCCTCTGAGGTCTAACTCGAGCACAGCATACTGTCAGATGCCTTCTCTAATTCTCAGTCTAAAATAATCCTGATCCAGGGACACGTGAATGGCTCACTTGGTCAAGCATCTGGCTATTGATTTTGGCTCAGGTCATGATCCCAGGGTTGTGAGATTGAGCCCCACGTCAGGCTCTATGCTGACAGTGTGGAACTTACTTGGGATTCTCTCTCATACTAAATAAACATAAATTAAAAAAAAAAAAAAAAAAACTAGAATAACCCTGATCCAGTACTTACTTTCTCCTTCACTTTCTCTCACAAAATTTAACTTTGTTTTCATATAGCTTATCTGTCACCCTGCTGACAGGGGTCATGTCCTGGACCCCTCAGACATCCTAGCTTGCACCCCACCAATGCTCACCAATTGCTCACAAGTCAGCATATCAGTAGAAGCATTCCCCTCCAAAGGAAGGCTTTTCCTGGTGTCTCATAAAGGGCTCTGCCTAAAGTCTGAGTCCCTATTTCGCATGTGAGCCAGAAGTCTCTCTGAGCTGGAGATCACAGTGGGCCTCTGCTCCCCTGGGTGCAGTCAGACGAGAACCTATGCCCCTTGCTTCCCAGCACATGTGCATCCTTCAAAAAATGCTTTGAGCCCTTATTTTTCTTCTTCAGCCTCATGGCCAGACTCCCATCATTGCCTGGCCTCATATAGTACAAGAAAAAAAGCCATTCTGGAGTATGACAAGGAAAGGAAAGAGAAAATGATTAAGGGCCTCATTTTATGCTTCTCTCACTGAAGGACCTTTACTCATTGCCTCTCACTTCACCATTAGTAACATGTCAAGGGCTGTTGGGGGTCATAAATAACACAAACTGTTCATGACACAGAGAGTAGACAGATAGTACCGATTCATTTAGGATTTCATACTGTGTGTATCAATGCTGCATGCACACAATGGAACCTGCCTGGCACCGCCCCCCCCCACCACCACCATCTGCAGCCCAGACCCCAAAGAGACTGCATGCACAGATAGGAGGGCCTGTCCTGTGCCTTCTAACAACTCCCTGGGGGCTGAGACTCGGAGACCAGAAGGCTTTGTGCACCGTCTCTCTGCAGTGTGGCTCAGTGGTCTCACAGCCTACAGATTGCCCTGCGCATGGCAAAGCGCTGCTGCTTCAAGAGCTGTTAACAGTCTCGCTCCATGTCTACCTCTCCTCTATGTTTATTCGCTTCCCTGTCTCCACCCTGAGGAATCTGTATAAATGATGAACTTTTCTGGTCACTCAGGGGCAGCTCATTTACCCCCTTAGGAAAAGCCAGTAATGTCATTTCTTCCTAAGTGGTGGCTTAATGGCCATAAGCAGATAATGCTTTATCAAGAGGCCATCATAAAATAATAAAATGGGGCTCCTGTGATATGTAATAAAGGATCCCAAATAGGGGCAAACTGGCAGTTAAGGTGGCCATAGTCCATTCTTAGGCAATGGATGGCATAAAAGGAAACAAGGAGGCAATCGAAGCCCAGGTTTTAGAATATCTCTAGAAAACTACATAGGAGCCTAATACACAGCAACTCTTTTAGCAAACCATGGAAGGTTTGGCATTTGGTTTCACATTTATTCTCCTAAATGTTTCTGTGACCATGTCCTTTCCCCCTCATGTCCTGTCACTAAATGTCTACACAGGTATGCATGTACAGCCTGTCTCTTTTTCACATACACATGTGTTTGACCTTATTTTTTATTTCTTTAATGTTTATTTATTTTTGAGAGAAAAGAGACAGAGAGAGAGGAAGCAATCAGGGGAGGGGCAGAGAGGGAGGGAGAGACAGAAAATCCCAAGCAGGCTCTGCACTGTCAGCACAGAGCTGGATGCGGGGCTCCAACCCATGAACTGTGAGATGATGACCTGAGCTGAAATCAAGAGTCACATGCTTAACTGACTGAGCCACCCAAGCTGTTTGACTTTAAATAGACAAAATCATGGTGATGTTGATGAGAAGAACTGGTGTCTATAGAATTTTATCCTTTTAAATGTCCTTACCCATTTGAGTTAAGCTCAGTACGTGTTTTGATGGACCTTGTACACATGAGGAACCTGGGGTTGATTTGCTAAGAGATAATAATAAGGCCAGGATTGAGACTCTTTCCTTCCTCCTCATGTGGTTCTCCTGCCTCACCCCGCGGGGGTCAGACCATAGAGCACATGGTGTCATAATTGGCTTACACACTGCTCGTGCCTGCCTTGCTGTGAGTAGTCAAGGACAAGGACAGGTCTCCCGCTTCCTAGCAGAACACCTAAGGCAGGAAGACTGTGTGTGGGAGGGCGGGGCAGATGAACACCCTCTGGGATACAGGTAGAAGTAGAACCTCGAGGGAGGGAAGTGGTGGCCCACAGAACTGTGACAGTCATCTCTATGTCATGTTGTTTCCTGTGGAGACTTCTAATCCCTGCCTGTGAAGCCTGTGTCATTCTGCCCCCCTTCTTTATCTCTGCACGCTCCCTTAGCTCAGATAGTCACCCTCATTGTAAAGGCCACAGTGGCCCCTTCCCCCCCTATTGACCACCTCAGCACCTGATGATTCCAGAGAGATCCCCGAATGACTGTTACAAGTTTTGCCTTAGAGGTGAGTCTAAAAATGTCTTATCTGAATTCATTCCCCCTCTATAGGATAGAAGTCCCCCCTAGCATGTTTGGGAGCACTGCATGTGGACTCTGAAACATGTCCAGGGCAAATGGTAAACTACCAGCCTCTTTCATCAACGGGCATTAGAGCTCTTACCAGGTGCCAGACACTACTAAGTGCTGGGACACAGTGAGCAACCAGACAAGCCCCCTGACCTGGAGGAACTCAGCCAAGTGTAGCAATGGGCAGATGTGTGATTACCAGGAAAAAAAGATTGTAGACGTCTCTCAGACACACCTCACTCAGGTGAATGATGGTGACACTTTTTGGAAATCTGATGGCTCCTGCCTTTAAGGAGCAGCTAACATCCACAGGTGATGGCATGGAGGAGTCGGAATAGAGGGAGGAAATACTTAGAACAGTGAAGGCAGTAATAGATCATGTGAGGGACAGAGATGGGCATCTCACCATCTTGGAACTCAATGCCTCCTTGATAGTCCTGTGCACAAATATATCCAAAAGTAGAAGCCTAGCCCCCCAGCACTGAATGGGTCTGAACAATGGGTTCGGCCTGCCCGTGGGTCAGCCCAGGTCCCTCAGATGGAATGGCATGAGTCAGAAATTCTTCCTCATCATGCCCGTCAGGCAAATGGATATTAGACCAGCTGTGCCAGCACCGGTACCATACAGGGCATTCGCTATGCATGATGCAGGTTTGCGCTTATGTTTCCTCTGCCCTGGCCACGATTGTGGCTCACGTTTCACTAACACGGGGCTTTCTGAGTACGAGACTGGGCATGTAAAGAATGGGATAATTGATCTTTTTCCTCCTGGCTGGAATCTGTGGTTACATTCCCTCTAAACCACACAGAATTCCAGTTTGCTGCCTTGGGTTTTACAGGGTCCTCTGTAAGAAATAAAAGCCTACAGGTGTGATGGTTGACTGCAGTGGAGATAGAATTTCTTATGATTGAATGACGTAAGCTTTCTCTGGAAAAACAAATAAACAAACAAAAAACCACACACCACACACACACACACACACACACACCACACACACACACACACACACACACACACACACACACACACACACACACGGGCCTGAAAGATTCGCCTCTATCCTGCTTTGTTACTTATATAATACCCTCCTTTGTCTGATGCCTGATTTTCTTTCCCTCCCTTCATGGCTGCTTCTAGAGACCCATCCACAGTGTGGCTCTCTCTCTTTTTTTAAATCTTTTTAATGTTTATTTATTTTTGAGACAGAGACAGAGAGAGAGAGAGCAAACGGGAGGGACACGGTAAGAAGGGGACAGGGGATCTGAAACGGGCTCTGCTGTGACAGCAGAGAGTCTGATGCAAACCACGAGATCATAACCTGAGCTGAAGTCAGACGCTAAACCAACTGAGCCACCCAGCCATCCAGGTGGGGCTCTTAAGTGGACTTGACTTTCTGCAACTTGGGGAGAAGGCAGAAGAGTTTTGCATAGCCAAACCTTTAGAAAGATCCACTGGTTTTTCTCCCCTTCAGTAGAGGATCTCATGTTAGGAATCCAGAGAGATTATCTGCACATCGGGAAACCAGGCATGGCTGGATCTGCACTTCTGGAGAAATATCTGGTTTTCTGTGCTGCTGCTCCAGGGCACCACTGCCAAGTTGGTTATCAGAGGAGTTAAAATCATTGTGGACAGGAATAGGGAATGGGCACAGAATTACAAGTGGCTTGCTTCTCCATCTCTTCCTTTTCAGTCTTCTCTTCTCTGTTCTCAATGTTGCCAGAAAGAATGGCTCGTGTGGTAATGTGAAGGCCACCAGGGCACTAACCCATTAATCACAACAATTGTATGTTCTTGCTGGATGAGTTCATTATGATTGACAAGAAACAGTTTGGGAAGCTGAAATTTAGATTTGAAGTAAAGTGAAAAATAATACGATGCTTCTTTGGAACATGTTTATTGAGGGTTTCTGCACACTGCACCAAAGGACATGTCTGCAAATGCTTTTTGCCATCAGCTAATAACACATACTATTTGAATGCAAGTTTTTTTCCTTCCTGCCAATAGGGTATCATGCCCACCTGTGTTAACGGTCTCCCCCAGAGTGGGCAGTTCAATTCATAACTGAACAATAATTGACCATCTTCTACATATTAATGGAAACACAACTGTAATCAATATGCCTGATGTCCAGGAAGTCTGCTTATTTCTAAGATCTGAGAGCACTGGCTTCTATTTTCAATGGAGGTAATTTTCCCATGATCTGGGAGCCTCCTCGGAAGTCAGGCTATCCTGGGGCAAAGAAGAGGATCTGCATTCTCTGCAGGCTGGTGTACAGGAGTAAGGGCTCTGTAGGGTCTGAAGTGAAATGGATAGCTTCAGGAATGTTTCTTGTTCTACTATCCTTCCAGAAATGGGCTTGAGACCTGGATTAGCATCCAAATTGTCCTTCACTCCCTTCTGACACAGGCCTTCTTTAGATGAATACTTGTTCATTAGTGGTGAATCTGGCTACCTGCCTGGGGGACTTCTGTTTGCACCATTTTCCCATTTTGTAGATTCAAAATAACAGCATTTGCCCTAGAATTACCGAGGAAAGCAAGACACTATCCCTTGAGCAATCTGCAAGAAAGAACTAAGTAAACACAAGGATCTTTGTAATTTGTTTAACTTCGTTCAACAGCTTCTCCTTTAGTCTCTGAGGATCCTGATCCTCTAGGTCAGTGGTTTCCAAACCTCACTGATCATCATAATCACCCAGGGACCCCTTTTAAAAATACGAGTTCTTAGGCCACACTTGGCTGAGATTCTAATGCAGAAGGTCAGAGAGAGGAAAGGAACATGGACAAAGACCAGAGGAGTCAGGAGGAGACATACATAGTTGGAAATTGCTCACCTGGGCATCTTGCACTGCAGTCCTACATGAATGTGATTTATTTTTTGTTATTTATTTCAAAGAATTAACGACATAATTATCCAAAAGCAATCAGATGGAAGGCAGAAACAAAATGTGTAAGGGACTGAGAGACAGGCTTATTGAAGTGGAGCATGAAGGAATAGAGTATGGCCAGCATGTGATCTACCTGAACTGGGGCTTCAGCTTCTGTCCGCAGCTCAGCGTGGGGTGGAGGCCTTCAGTGATATCAACCCACGTCACGGTTTTCATGTCCCCTTGCAAAGAAGCAGGCACATACCGGCCACGCCTGCCCCCTCAGGTCTGTGGTGGACACCAGACCACCATCTCAGCATCTCTGGTTCTGTTGGGTTAGCATGTTCTCTCAGCCTCAGGGTATGACTTTTATCAGCAGACATTTCTTGAGCACCTATTATTTTCCATCACTGAGGGACTCAGTGATAAACAAATTTAGGGCCTCTGTTGTCTCATGGAGCTTACATCCTGGTGGAAGGAGAGATACAAAAACTACTAAAATAAAATCATTACAAAATCTAATAAGCAGTTTAAAAGAAGCAAGGAGCTGTGATCGAGAAGAAAGAGTGGGGGGAAGAAAAGAGTAAACAGAGAAAATATGGTAGCTCCAAAAAAGATATGGCCAGCTGGGGGCACAGCCTGGGTTCTAGATGCACCTCTCATTGCCGTGGGCTCTGTGAAAACTCCAGCGAGATATCAAACATCTGCATTATTTTCGATCATTGCCTTGACAAATTACTGCAAAGTTGATGGCTTCAAATTTAAAATGCAAATTTATTACACAGCAGTTCTGGAGGCCGGAAGCCCCTAATGGGTCTCAATGGACTAAAATCAGTGTATCGGTGGGGCTGTGTTCTTCCTGGAGGTCCTAGTGTAGCATCCGTTCCCTGATCTTCCCAGCTTCTACGGGTTGCCTGTGCCTCTCAGCTCGTGGCTCCTGTCCGTCTTCAAAGCCAGCAGTGTAGTGTCTGATTCTCCCACATTCACTTACATGGACCCCCAAGATTATATCAAGTCCACTTGGATAATCCAGGATGATCTCCCCATCTCGAGACTCTTAGTGGATCACACCTGCAAACTCCCTTTCACCACGTAAGGTAATATACCCAAGGTCCTAACAATAAGGACACAGGTATTTTGGGGGGCACCTGTTCTGTCTGCCACAATGCCATACCTCCCTTCCTCTTTATGACAGAATACTCCTACTTTCTTGACCCACCTCATAGGGTTATTGTAAAAATCTAGTATTGTCATGTCCACAGGAAGTACTTTTTCAAGTTGTAAGAGTCAACAGAGTTATAAGAAGTTTTAAAATTATTTTAATATGGAGCAACTATGGGAGGGTTCAGAGAAAACGCAGAAACACGGAATGAAACGATGAGAGGGGACAAAGTTAAGGAGGATAGTGTGTTTACCTTGGAGGAAACAAATTTTAAAAAGGCACTTTCTTGTTGCCTTTGATTATGTAGAAATATTGTGTTGAGGATACGCCTCAGAAATACTCATTCCGCCAAAGAGCAAGCAAGAGACAGTTTTTCCTGCTCACTTCTTGACTCTTTTGTTCCTCCCCATCCTTCAAGACTTAAGTTAGAATTAGACCTGGAAGTAGCTCTGACTCCATTACTGTAAACCCATCTTTCTGTGTTGTTCTCCTTCAGCCTTCTGTACGTCCTTCTCAGTTTAACAAACACTTTTGAGGATTTACTATATATCAAGCACTGTCCTGAGCTGTAGGAACTTAAAGACTGTGTCCTTCCTGAGCTGCTAACTAAGCACACTTTCCTGAGGCCCTTCTGGCTCATGGGCTTGACTTAGAGTTACTTGTGCACATGCTTACTTCCTCTGTTAGAACACAAACTCCTGAACACAGGCATCATGCAAAACTCAACTTTCCATCCGCTGCAGCCCAGGCCAGTGACTTGTAACTGTGGCTTTAACAGATGTTGGTTGAATTAGATAGAGGATGTTTTCTTAGCCATCAAATTTATTTCTTGCCAGAATGAGGGAGACTGTGGAAGTCTTTGATCTGTGTCTATTTAAGAAGAGAGGTCTCTCAGGATGGTTTGGATTTCCATGTTAAAAGGCAGAGCCTTGGACCAAATTATTTCTTAGGTCCTTTCCATGCTTGTTATTATGCCTCCTATTATTCCTTGATTCCATAAGTTTATTCATTGTCCATTAAATATGATTTTTAAGGGGCGCCTGGGTGGCTCAGTCAGCTAAGCATCCAACTTCAGCTCAGATCATGGTCTCATGGTTTGTGGTTTGGAGCCTCACATCGAGCCCCACATTGGGCTCTGCACTCACACTGCAGAGCCTGCTTGGGATTCTCTCTCTCTCCCTCTCTCTCTGCTTCCCCCACTTGTGTGTGTGCTCATGCATGCACTCTCTCTTTCTCTCTCTCTCTCAAAAATAAATAGCTAAAACTTCAAATATGATTTTTAAGTATTCCTTGGGGTATGGTGGGCTTTCAGCAGATTACAGAATGTCTTTGTTCGGAGACCCTTCTAGTCTAATCTAAGCAGAAGATGATGTATAGTCAAGGCAGTGTTGGGGTAGATGTTTAGGATTGCTAACTTGCCCATTTCATTCTCAGGGCAGTGCTCCAGAACCCCTCATCTGCACAAGAGCTTGCTGACAACACTTCTGCTGCATGACAGGGCTGAGAACATCAAGGAGTCCAAGGCCAAGTCACTTTCTGAAGGCAAATCCAATTATAGAAGGGCAAAGCTAGTCTTCTGCCCATACCTTATCAGCTTCCATGTATTTTCCTGACCTTCCCACATTTGCTCATCTGATTTGCTTCCATTGGAATGCCATCCTCTCACATTTCCAGTTGTCAAAATTCCATTCATCTTGAATCGTCTCTGTTTAGTCCCATGAAAAGAGGTTGGATTTTAACCTTCTGGGCAAATCCAATTCATTCGGATACCTAAATTCAGTTCACTATGTGTTATTACTACTTGGGGCAAATCCAATTCATTCGGATACCTAAATTCAGTTCACTATGTGTTATTACTACTTGTTAACTGCTTACTGACATCTTTGCCTTTGTTCTTTAAAAAGAAAATGCAGGGGCACCTGGGTGGCTCAGCTGTTTAAGCATCTGGCTCTTGGTCTCAGCTCAGGTCACAGTCTCACCGTTCGTGGGTTCAGGCCCCATGTCGGGCTCTATGCTGGCAATACAGAGCCTGATTAGAATTTATTGTGTCTCCCTGTCTCTCTTCCTCTCCCCTGCATGCTCTCTCTCTCTGTCTCTCAAAAATAAATAAATAAACTTAAGAAAATAAAAAGAAAATGCAGTGGTGCCTGGGTGGCTTAGTCAGTTAGACAGTCAACTGTTGAATTCTGCTCAGGTCATAATCTCACAGTTAGTGAGACTGAGCCTCACCTTGGGCTCTGCACTGATGGTGTGGAGCTTGCTTGGGATTCTCTCTCTCTCCCTCTGCCTGCACCTCCCCTGCTCGCTCACTCTCTCTCTCAAAATAAATAAATAGGGGCCCCTGGGTGGCTCAGTCGGTTAAGCATCCAACTTCAGCTCAGGTCATGATCTCACGGTTCTTGGGTTCGAGCCCCACGTTGGGCTCTGCTGACTGCCAGCTCAGAGCCTGGAGCCTGTTTCAGATTCTGTGTCTCCCTCTCTCTCTGACCCTCCCCTGCTCACGCTGTCTCTCTCGCTCTCTCTCAGAAATAAACAAAACATTAATTTTTTTTAAAAAAAAGAAGTAAAAAAAAATAAAACTTAAAAAAAAGAAAAAGAAAATGCAACTTAGCCCTTGTTTTGTTATTGTTATTTTAATGTGCCCTGTATTTTATTTCCCTGTACCTTTCTTATGGCTACCATAGTACCTCGCATTTAATAGGTACTCAGTATGTCCCTTATTTAGTGACCCCTTGATACAGTGGAAATGGAAATGCTCATTCCATTTGCCACACGTATGAATCAGCACTGTTTTCCACGTAGGGGTGCACATCCAAGCTAGAAGAATTACTTGTTTGATAAAAGCACTTTGGAAACCTGTGTCATTTTCCTACTGTCCTCCTCCCAATCTGCAAAGATTCTGAGAGCTTGGTTCTATATGTCCCAGTGGCTGAATATCAGAAAGCTTAGCAGTTGAACACAAAACCTGTCTCTAAACTACATACACAAGCCAGGACCTCCCACTTGTCATGATGTCAGGCCAGGGTAGAACATGAACACAGAAAAGGTACATTGTGCTACAGGCTGACTCTTTCTGGGTCGCACTGCCATCCAGGGAGGCCCAGAATCCCCAGTGCCACAATATTGCCCTTCCGCAGTGTTTTTGTCTTCCCTGGCTTGCCATCCCAGAAGGTGAACATGTAGTTCCTCGTGTGCCCTTCCTGAACTCATCCCGTGAGCCATATAAGTCACTGAGAGTCTGACTGGGAAGAAAAAGCATGTAGAATCTGAGGCAGAAGTGCATTATTCCGTCTTTATGTGGCAGTGTAAAGGGAGACAAAAAGGCACTGCCCAGTATCCAGCTGAGAAAGTGTCTGTTATTTACCAGAGCCTGGTGCTTCTTTGTTGCCTGTGTTGCTATATCAGAATCCCAGTGGGTACCTGGCTTCCTGGCCTCAGACCTGGCAGAGTGGGAAAGAAATTTATCAGCCTTCAGGAGAGTCCTCGGCCCCAGGGTCGGCCTCAGGGTTCGCTGAGATAGCTCTGTGGGTTCATCAAAGCCGGTTTCTAGAAGACCTTCTAGAAGTGCTGCGCAGATAGACACCAAGACCCGGGGTCTGAATGTCTGGTCCATCCTACCTCTCAGTGGCCCAACTTGAGACCCTGGGAATTGGCGTGGTTGAAGGTGCCCTCCTCTTACTCAGGCATCTGCTTCCATATCAGGGTCTCAGAATTATCTTTCCTGACCATTGTATTTAACATAATGCACTCTCTTCTCTTGCTCTGCTTTATATTTCTTCAGAGCATTTATTACTTCCTGACCTTTTTTATTTACTTACCCATTGTCAGTCTCTCCCGCTAGAGTCCAATGGAGGAAGAGGCTATATTGTCTGCTTGTTCACAGCCAAACCTTACATGTGTGGGACAGAGCCTGACACATAGGTACTCAATGTTTGTTCAATGATTGTACTGACCAGACCCTGAAGGAGGCAACCAATGAGGCATATATTGGCCAATTTAATTAACTTAATTAATTTAATTTCTAAGCCAAGATTACTTGGAGGCTGAGTGAAGTAAAAGACAAAATTCACCTCACACCACGAAACATTTGCTATGCTCCTCTTTGCCTCACCATCCTCTTTTCTCTATATGAAATTCTCAGTTGTGGCTTATGCCAACATGTGAGTATGAATGTCCTTTCCTGCACCTGGTTTTCTTGATTCAGAACCTCAGCAGAAACGTAACTCTGACAATTTGTGGGTTTCTAATGATGTTCCGCATTCTGTCTCTGCTTTGCTGAAGATTCTGGTCATTGTCTTGTTAATCCCAGGCGCTTATCTCTTCTACCCACCCCTTACCTGTTTACTCCTTTCCCTGTTGGGATTGGAGTTATTGGCTTATTCCACATTCCAGCTGTACTTAATCCTAGCTGTGGTAGCTCAGCAGATGGGGTCTGAACCCCTCGGCTGATAAGGTCACCTAGCTAGGGACCTCCAGTCTGACATTTAACTAGCTTTCAGGGGAGTCCAGTAAGTAGAGAGACAGTCAAACTTTTCAGTATTCACATTTCCCTTCCATGGTGAGGGCCTTCCCATTTGGCGAAACTTGAGATGCTACTTCTTTATTTCCTAAAATGTTTTGGGCTTTCCCATCCATGCAGCCAACAATAGAGATCAATAGGAGTCTAGGAAGGGTGTGAGTATGTGAGATCACAAGCTACAGAAACTCAACACTGTGATGGGACTTGCAAAACCAGAGATACTTGGTCTTGGTTTGCACAAATTCATTTGATACTGAGGTTCTGAGCGAGGGAGGGAGAGGGTGTAAGAAGGAACAGGAGCTGAACAGGTTAGGATAAGATGGTAACTCTACTTGATAGGAGTTAAAATCTGTTATGTGTACACTGACTTCTCACCAAGAATTATGGTACATGTCTCAATCTGGAGTATCTTTTGCCCTGTTGCAAAGTAGGCGTAATCAAGAAGTGGGCTGCGTTTCCTGCAGAAGACATGATTTTCTTAACTTATTTTTCAAAATCCTGTGACTCCGGTGATGGTATGTAAACTTCCTAGAGCAAGAGTTCGCCTGATCTTTTATTTTTATTTTTTAATGTTTTCAGGGGTCATCTCTAACTACACACCCTGTTGGTGTGACGCCAAATATTTTCTCCTCAAGAGTAAATGACACATTGTATACAACTGCCTTCCTACACTTTCAGTGATTTCAAGGCTCAATAGAATGGGACTGCATCCCCCTTTAGGGGCCCATAGACACAGGGAGAAAGGGACGTCTGTGTTCCCTCAGGACCAAACACTTGGATTTAAGCCCCCACTTTTTCTTTTTTCTATCGTTTGTAACCATTTCAAGTGCAAACCCATAGAACACATTCTCTTTATTCAAACAACAGGGCTGGGGAAACATTAGAGGCAGAGTAAAAGCTGTTCCGTGTGCCTGGATGACTCAGTCTAAAATAGTATTATAGCTTGGCAGCAAACCCACGTCAGGGAAGCTGGTGGGAGACTAAAATAAAAGTTAAATTGAGGGGGTAAATCATTTTATCAGGCTTAGGATTTTACTTGATGTAATGAGATTCTCAATATAAAATGAGTTAATTTGTCTGCCTGGGGGCATAGATACTTGAAAAAATGTGAAAATACAAACTCCAAGTAACTAGTGGTCTGAAATAAAACAATGAGGAACAGTGAAATTCTCCTCATATAAATTTTGGCACAATATGTTTTCTTTTGAACAGCATGATGAAATGTAAGTATCCCTTGCTTGTCAGTAAGAAGGAAAAAAACTACAAGGTGTGTTTTTCCCTTTTAAAGACTTTTCCATTGTGTTCTGTTTTCCTTCTTTTCTTCCTCTCTCTCATTTATCTTCCAGAAAAACTATGCTTGTTTTTGCACTGCAAAATGCAAACTGAATTCAGATTGTTCATAAAAGATGAAGCCAAACGTATTTCTGCATTCCTGCCTATTGCTCTATGATTTTCCATGACTCAAACATAGAGCAGGCCCCTAGTGCACAGGGCAGATCCTTTGCTGACAGACCCACAGAGGGAAATCAGAGGGAAATGCTGAGCATTTCTTCTCAGCAATTGACCCAGTGGCTTTTAGGCTTTCTCTCTTGGTTTCCCTTTTCTGGCTTTTTCAGAGGACACTTTCCAGTAGGCCAGATATGTGTCTTATCCCACAGAAAGCATTGAGTAAGTCAAGCCTTGGGAATGGATTGCCAGTTATTCCTTGAAGCCAATATAGTTATGAAAGGAAGAGATGGCTGATGCATAGATACCAAACACTTGATCATGGAGAGTGGAAGTTGGGCAGGAGACGAAGACCGGAGGCCTCCCCTCCTGCTCCTAAGGAAGTAGAATCACAGAGGGGAGGGAAGTGTATAAGAACAGTCTTCCTTTGGTTCTGCAGATGGCTTCTTTACCCCATAGCACTTGATAGACTGTAGTAATGCCAGCACAGATACTACCGGTGACCTTTGAGGTAGATCAGATTGCATATCTGGTGGTCCAGCTGCCCTCAGGAAAAGGTGCTCGGGCAGAAGCCTGCTATCACTCCAGGAGCATGGTGCGGCGCCCAAGACCACCTCCATCAGATGGACATTGCTGGTTGCAGGTCATGCTGCATACCACACAACACTGCCACTGAGTTCTGATCAGAAACCAGAGCTTCAGGCTCTCTTTGGGGAATGTCCTGAGTCCCATTTCTTCCTCACCATCCCTCTCAAGGCCCTGCCAAACCTGGTCACTGTGCAATTGTCCATTTGGTGTTTTCGGAGAGAAACAGCCATGATGTGTCTGCAGTGCCCCATCTGATGGAAGCATCCATGCTTTTGTTTCCATTTCAAAAAATTGTCTCTTAAACCATTTAGTTCATCTTTTCCAACTGATAAGCTGATGGTTCTCTCTGGACTTCCATGTGGCATAGGGATCTGCTTGTTAACAAGCAGCATTTATAAGTACTCAAGGAGGAACCCCATGATAGGTGGTTGTTGCCATAGCAACTTTTTTCTAAGGAAAAAAAAAAAGAACTAACCTTACAAATGGATATATAAGAAATTACAAGAAATTAAATTTTCTCCCTCAGAGAAGAATGAAACTAGAATTGCCAAACCCTCTTTCAGCCTCATGAAAAGATTTGTATGAACGATTTCCATGCTTTGGATTGGGCTTAGCAAGCTGTGGGCTCTGAATTCCCAGAATAATGTTTCAGTGTGAAAATCAAACAGTTATATTCTCTTCCAAAGCATTTCTTTAATTATGGAGGAGATGGCCAACATGTGGGACAATGTCACTGTCAAGCATCTAGAGGTTATATGTATGCAGCATCTTACTTAAAAACCTCACATTCATATCTTTTAATGTATCCCACCAATAAAGATGTGCTATTTCCTTTTCAGAGCTGTGGTCTTTGCAACTTGATGTCAGCTTTTTTAGCTCTCGCAGCAGGGAAATTCAGGTGAATTCCAAACTGTGATTAGAGAGATCTGAGTGGAGTTAAAAGGAGTCAAACAATAGAAGCACGCCCGCACAGACACATGCACACAGACCAACTGTGCGCAAAGATAAATTGCATCTGCGTATGACCATGTTACCTCTGGTCATAAAGCAATGAATTTGCTAGGAATAGGTAAAGGTCAATGGGAGGGAGGAAAAAATTCTCTTTCTACTGCCAAAAGTAATAAAGAGAAAGGAAAAGGCACCTGTGACATGATGTTTCATGGAGGAAAAAAGAATGTTACTAAATGATATTGAACGTTTAAAAATATGATGAGAAGCAAAAGCAAAAATTAAATGGTGTGTGCTTGCAAGCTGAACACAGGGAATGGAGAATGGCCTCGATTGATGCGTAGATGGATGGAGGGTTGTTGGATTGTTCTCTCCCTGCTCCTCTTCCTATTTTCTGACTGCATTTTCTTTGATGGAGAAAATGATAGGCTTGATAATACATAATGATAGGAATCCCAAGATCAAACTTCAGTAGATCCTTCTTATTCAGTAGCATGAAACTGTCTGGTCAAAAGCAGTCCCATATGTGACCTTAATTTAACGAGTGATTAGACTCAATCCCAATGCTTTGAAATATCTTCGGTTATCAAGATCAAGCAGGATAACATTTTAAATAGGCTTTTGCTATCCTTAGATTTCCTAAAAATCTACACTGCTGGGATTTTCCTTGAAGCCACCCAAAGCCATCCATCTCTTTTTTATGTCTTTCTTGGGGTCGTTTTTCTGTTCTCCAAACAGGATTTTCCCATTTACCCATATTCATTTGGGCGTGAACCCAACCAGAAGAGCTGAATGCAACATCGCTCCTTTCTCAGTGTCACCCGTGTT
This sequence comes from Hyaena hyaena, assembly GCF_003009895.1. Taxonomy (NCBI): domain Eukaryota; kingdom Metazoa; phylum Chordata; class Mammalia; order Carnivora; family Hyaenidae; genus Hyaena; species Hyaena hyaena. The sequence goes on from NW_024081513.1 coordinate 361,243, forward strand.
TCTTGTGGCCTTCCTTCCCTTGTGTCTCGGCTGGCTTCAAATGTACCAAAGTTCCTATTACACATCATTTATTCAACCACTTCAGAAGAAGCAGGCAAACTCCATGCCTTCCATCTAGTATCTGAATAAGGAATGGCAGCCTCACTGCATCCCTTACTGGGATAGGGAAGAGAAGAAGATACGGAAGAAATGAATGAGATAAAATGAAAGAAGAAGGCATATGTTTAACTGGGTACCTACAAAATTCAAAGTATTGTACCTGCTGCTATAAAGGATACCAAAAAAAGGATAAGGCAGCCTTCTACCCTAAGACTCCCTATAGCTGTTATCTTCCTTCTCTCCTTGGCATTCCGGAAAAATAATCTACCCACCTTGTTTCCATTTCACGGCTTCCCCATTCCATCCTCAGCACACACTTTAATTTGGGGTCTTCCCCCAACCACCGTCAGATGCCAGGTGTGAGAGATCTTTACCTTGGTTCCAGGTAGCACCATCTTATTCGGTGGGGTTGCCCCTGGCCCCTCCCCCCCGAAGCTTTCTTCTCTGTCCTTCAGCTGCTCATCCCCTGACTTTATTCCTCTCTCCTTGAACTTTGATATCTCCAGGATTCCATTCCCATCCCTTCCCTTCTCACTCCTCACTCTTTATTTGGACACTTACAACCACATTTGTTCCACCCACACTTATGTGCGTTTCTACCCCACCCATATAGACAGTTAGGGCTCCTTCCTGGTCTGCAACTCTGACTCTCTGGCTGGCAATGGGACATCTCAAGTTCAACATATTCAAATCCAGACCCATCATGTGCTTTGCTACCATACCATCAGGAACCATGCTCCTCTCCCTACATTCTTTTTCTGGGCAAATGATTCCATCACCCACTCAGTCATGAATGTAGAAGTCTGTGTTTGGTGCTCACTCCTTTCCCACATGGAATTCATCATAAAGTTCATTTGGTTTCTGGCTCCAAGTTCTTCCCCATGATCTCCATTTCTATTGCCACCACCATTGCTCCCACCCAGTTTTCACTGTCTCTTACTGAGGCTGAGACATCTTCACTGGCCTTCTGGCTTGTGCTGTCCTACCTCCAATCCACCCACAACTATTCTGTTGTTAGAGTAAAAATAGAAAAAAAAATCCTAGAATATATTACAGATCATGTCACTTCCTTGCTTAAAATGCTTTGATGTCTACCCATGGTCTTCAAAATTAGGACCACATTCCTCTGCATGGTGACTGAGCCAGAGAAGCCCTGTCCTACATCTTACTGAGCCCTACCTCTTCCCCGCTCCTGCCAGGCCAGCTTCACTGTGGGCCTTGCCAGTGATGGACAGTTCCCTGAGGACCTCCTTGTCACTATAGAGCTTCCCTGGAATAATCCTCTAGCATGAAATGGAAGTTTCCTCCAGCAAATACATTGCAATAAAGGGCATGGATTTTCACAGTCAGGCAAATCTGGTTCAGTAAGTAGCTGGGCAACCTTTTGTGGCTTCATTTTTCTCATCTATAACTGAGCCTCTTTATATCTACTCTCAAGTTTGTTGTAAGAATTTAATAGTAAAAATAATAACAAAAGCTGATATTACTGGCACTTTCTATGTGTTGGGACTATTTTAAGCACTTTACATGTATTCATTTAATCTGTGCAGTTTATGATATAAGTAGAGTTGTAATATCAATTTTACAGATGAGAAAGTCAAGGCACAGAAGTTAGGTAGCTTGCCCATGGTCACACTGCTAATAAGTAGGAAAGCTGGGATTCAGTGGGATAAGGTATGTAAAATACCTTCTATTGAGCACTTGATAAAGGCTGTTTGAACCTTTTCTTTACTGCTATATATATGCTCAACTCTCATCTAGGTCTTGCGAAAGGACCCTGAAAACTAAACTAAAATACCTAGTATTTATTAAGTCATTATTTGCTGCACTTTGAGTACATACTTTATAGACACTGTCTTATTTGAGACTCACTATAACTAAAGAATTGAAATTATCATCTCCATTATACAGAGAAGGAAAACTGAGGCTGGTAGGATTAGGTAAGTCAGCCACAGCCTCCTGTCTCCTGGAGGACTGAGCCAGGACTTACATCTGACTCTCTGATGCCAGAGCTCACACTCACAATAATATATTGCCTCAAAAGGCATTAGAAGACACATAACATTGTTCACAATCTTGCTTGGGGGCACTGAAAAGGTATCCTAACAGTTACAAGCCAGAAGCATTAAATACACAAGGAAAGTAAACCATGGAGGAGCACAAAACAACAGAGCAGTGATCACAATAAAGCTCTGAGAAGGAGTGAGTTTTGAGTTGGGATTTGAGAATAGTGAAGAAAATCCATCAGTCGAAAAGAAAAACCCATTTTGAGATTGGAATGGCATGCGTGGAGACATGACAAATGCAGAGATCTGGTCATGGATAAGGAAGTATTTTATTGTCTAGAAATCTAACAAGTGAATACAAAATATTAATTGTGAGCCGGGTACAGGGAAGAAATGGATGTTGGGGGTGAGGGCGAAAGTCCCAGTGGTGTCATGCTCACTGACATCCCGGATTAAAAGCAATTTTGACTGTTGCAGTTGGTGAACTTGCTTGGTTTGAATCTGTCCTATATTGTGTCTGAAAGGCAAATGCAATAAAAAGCAGTAATATTTTTGAGGATTACGAGCTGCCTGAGTTAAGATTGCACTCCTATATTTTCAGCAAACTTAACCCAGTAAACAGTCTTCTTTGTGGAATGGTGAAAAATGAGCTCTTTTACTGGTCTGATTATCCCATCGCCATTCATAATGTTGTGGGCGGTCCTTTCTCATCAGGTAGCCATCAGCCGATACCCAAGGCCCAGGTTAGTAATTCCATTCTTTTTTTTTTTTTTTTTTTTTTTTACAGTAATGAGTGTTGATTTATCATGAAATGAATTCACAGAAAGGAACTGTAAAATGTTCTTAGTTAAAGATTACAAGAAGAACATAAGCACAGATTGGGAAATAGTGGTTCTCGTCATATGGGAGAAGGTCTTCTCTCCCGCCTATGGCTTTGATACAGAGAATTACCCTTGATTCACAATTTTAACTTGCTTCAAGTTTTATTTTCCAGGATAGGTAGGTTTTTTATCCCCCTCTTCAAAGAATATGGCCACACATGAAGAATTGGAACCTGTCAGGTGGAGAATTCATCTCAGTCATTTAATTACTGGGCTGAGCGGGTTAGATCAAAGTGAGGGCATTGGATAGCTATAGGACATTGCTTCAAAGGGTAGTTAAACTGCAAACAATATAAAGGCTTTATTGTCCCCCATTGAATGCCATTTAAATCATCAAGAATCATTTCCCATAAATGTATGGCAAATAGTGGGATTTGAGTTCCCGCTTGAAAAAGTCTGCATTCAGACCTTCATGGAAAGCAAGGGAACATTTTTCTATCTGCCATTATAAATTCTTATTTCCGGGCATGAAAGGCTTAAATTGCTGGGAGTGTAGGTTTGAGTTTTGGTTTTTTTCAATTATAACCAAATATCTCTGTAAACCTCTTCATGTTTCATAGAGCTAGTTAAGCGATTTCCTCTTAGATGTGTCTTTGATGTGAAAATAAACACAGGCTGAAGTGAAAGCTATGGTCCTCTCTAAAAGAGTATCTGTCTATATGGCTCGTAGTTACTCAGGCTAACATTAGACCACAGAAAACATACGTCAACACTCTAAATTGGACCTAGCTACAGTTGCTATAAGAAAAATTCTTCTTCAGAAGTTTCAAGAGAATGATGACATCAATGCCAAGAACATCAAAGGAGCTTTTTGGTGCTTTCAGGTACTTTGCCAAACTCCCTCTAAATGCTGCTTAACATTCCTTTGTAATGGAGTTGAAGATGGGCCTGAAATTGCGAGGACCTCTTAAAAGGTCTACTCAGCCTGGCTCTGTCTCCAGGTGATTGCACCCCAACCGGTTAGCACGCTGCAGCCCTGGGTTGTCTAAACATGACTCAGATGGCAGTCGTCTTTTGAGAATGTTCTCATGCATTGAGGGGAGAATCGGTAGCGATGTCATCTCTGGACCTCCCCCAGGGATGCGGTGTAGAGGTATGGGAGACAATGGCACCCTATCAGCATGCTGCTGTCACCAACTGCAGCCTCACTCGTAATTCATAATGCTCTTCTTTCATGAAGGGCCATGGAAGAGCTCAGCGAATGAGCAAATGTGGAAAGTGGAAAGAGAAACCAAAAGAAATGTGTGCCTTTTGCGTCTCCTTGGCTTTTCAATTTTAATCAATCACGAAAAGTACGCATTTATCTTATGAAAACTTTAGGGTAAATGTAATTACTGGCTTTCATACATCGTTGTTGCAATTGAGAAATGTTTGGTGCAAGTAACAAAAACAGTTGTAAAGTACCCCAAGCAAAAAAAAAAAAAAAGAAATGAAAAGGTGGGAGGAGATTTATTGGAAGGTATGGGGTGTCTCAATTACAGGAAATATAAGTGCATGTCCCAGAGTCTTGGGACCAGGAATTAAAAAGCTTCGGGAATCTCTCCTCAGTCTCTGTCTCCCTCCCTTCTGCCTTCTGTCTAACAATGCAGTTTCTCCTGTGGGCTTGCTCTCTGTGTCTCTCACTGTCCACAGCTGAGAATGACTCCAGTACAGGCGGCATATCTCTCATTGCAAGTGCACAGCGACTGCTGAGAAGGTCTTCTTTCAATTCCCAATTATGAGAAAAGTGTTTAATTCATTCAGCTTGAGTCAAGTGTCCACTTTGATGCAGTCTTCCGAAGCTGGGGTAAATGGGGCACCTGGGTGGCTCAGTCGGTTAAGCATCCGACTTCGGCCCAGGTCATGATCCTGTGTTTTGTGGGTTCGAGCCCCGCATCGGGCTCTGTGCTGACAGCTTGGAGCCTGGAACCTGCTTCAGATTCTGTGTCTCCTTCTCTCTCTGCTCCTTCCCTGCTTGCACTCTGTCTCGCTGTCTCCCCAAAATAAATACTAAAAAAAGAAAAAAACAATTGAAGCTGGGGTAAATGGAGTGTCCCATGATCACAAGCCCCCAACCAGGAGATGTGGGGTCAGATTCTCAGAGGAGGGTGGTGACCAAGGACAGACATGCTGGATCACAGATTGACTTCAGTCTTAACAACATAGACCATCTATGTTCTATATAAGAGAAAAAATGAGAAAACAAAATTAGAGAATGCAGGCATATGAATAAAATGGAGGAAAAAACCATCACCACACCATCAGAAAGTACTTCAGCATCTTAAAGAGTTTCCTTCTAGATGTTTCTTGTTACTGTTTAAACAATATTTTTAATCCCCTATTTGTTTGGGGTACACTAAGGATAAATTACAGTGGTCAAGAAGACAGACATGGCTCAAGCCTCCCTCTCTAGGGCTTATTTTATAACATTGGAGACAGACTTAAAAATTGGAAGCAAATTAACAAAAACATTTAGAAATTATAGTAAGGACTGTAAAGAAACAAATAGGGGCACCTGAATGGCTCAGTCGGTTAAGCATCCGACTTTGGCTCAGGTCATGATCTCACAGCTCGTGGGTTTGAGGCCTGTGTCGGGCTCTGTGTTGACAGCCAGCTCAGAGCCTGGAGCCTGTCTTCGGATTCTGTGTCTCCCTCTCTCTCTGACCCTCCCCTGCTCATGCTGTCTTTCTCTCTCAGAAATAAATAAAACATTAAAAAAAAAAGAAAGAAAGAAAGAAACAATCAAAAGGTTGGCGTGGAAAACAACAGTAAGAACATAGTTTAGCTAGGTGTCCAGGGAAAATGACAGCCAAGGTCACATTCAAGTTAGAGTAAAGGAAAAGGAGTAGCTGCCTCTGATAAGAGGGGAACAGGCCAGAGTAGGTGGAGTATGCCAGTGAAACGGAACAGTATATGCAAAGACTTAAAGCTGAAATCACCTTTCGTGCTTTACAAATTTAAAAAGTAATTTAAAATAAATAATATAGTAGCTGAAGCTTGGGTGTGAGAAGGAGATCCCCTTTGTTGCTATATGGACAACAGATCGGGATGGGGAGAGGCAAAAAACAGGGTCAAATTCTCAGAATGTGATCGAAGGATACTTGGTCCGCTGCGCTCGAAGCAGTGGGGGCTTGAAGAATGAAGAATGTGATCTGAAAGAAAGAGGCTGGGAAGGATAGGGACCTTTAATACCTGTTTGAGTCATAAAAGCCACTGAAGATGAAGGAGACATGCCGCCAGGGAATTAGGGGTGGCTGTGTTTTGTGTTCTTTTACAAAAAGGTGAGAGCTCTTTCGTAGTCATGTTCAAACCCCCAGATAATTAACAGACATCCCTGGAATGGTATTAGGGCACTCTCCCTGCCATCTGGGTTTTCCTGATATTCAAATTGACCAACATTTTGGAACGAGTCCAATTCCTGCCAGCATAAGAAAGGAATAGCAGCCTCTTAAAACACTCAGGCTTTCCCTACCTCTCCAGTGTCTGTCAGTTCTACAGTTGGACAAAGAGTTGCTAAGAATCAGCCCTAGGGTTTATGAAGGGGGGTGTGGTTCATGGAAATGGCAGATAATTCTAGATGTCCCGTAAACTGACTCATCTGATGTTCCCAGACCACTGAGCTCCCAGTAAGTCAGATTACCAGCCAATCCAGGAGGGCTTCCGTGGGCTAGTGCTGGGCTGGGCTGGTGAGAAGAGATGAGATATAGAAGTATTCTGTCTTCCACTGACTTCTTGGAATGGTATTGAAGTGAAAAAACTCACAGACCTGAATCAATTACCAAAAACAAATCAGAGAGTGCTAAAATCATTAAAGCAAGAAGAAAGAATATGAGGTAAGGTCGAAGGGCAAAGTCTTGCTAAGGAGATGTACTTTGAGCTAGGCCCCTTAGAATGAAAGCTCCCAGACAGGGCCCTCCGGCTAAGGGAGAGAGAGAGAAGCCACTTGATTAATGATGCTTAATACATTGTACATTCTGCTGAGGAAGACATTTAGAGATTTCGAGAGAATTGCCAACATTTTATACATAGCATTTACTTTGGATTCACTTCGATATGTTTTGGGCGAAAAGTGAGTCATGAGTAAAGTATTTCATGCACAAAGCAGTTGGGTTTTTCAAACTTTTGTAGAATATTCTGTTCATTTTTCTGCTAAACACAGAGAGTTGATCTCTGAAAGATGGCCTCTGCAGGCCCCTGCCTTACAACAATTGCAGCAACTCGTCAGGATGACTAAGGATATAGTCAGCAGGATAATCACCCTGGTTATCACTGAGTAGATCTGGAATGACATTAAAATAGTAGCCAATGTGGGAAAATAATTCTACTTTGAACTTTTTGATTTAAACATCCCCCTGTTGTTAAACAACAGCTTTTGTTGGCACTGTCACTAGCAAAATATCAGAATATCACAAAACATCATATTTATTTACATATCAGGGAACACTTCATTGGAAGAGAAAGGAGAGTGATTCTTTTCCTATCTTTTCCAGGCAAAGTATGCTCCCCTCTGTGGCTGTAATCCCATGCACACTCTGCAGAAAAACTATCACATTGCATTTTTACTTTTCCCTTTGTTCCCAGACAGACTGGTCAATCTCTTTTTGTCTTTTGGGTTTTTTTAAAAAAATTGGTTCTAACGTTTACTGAGCATTATGTTCTAAGACCAATTTTCCAGGCTCTTTATGTGCTTTAACCACTTGGTCCTCACAGCAGCCCCATGATATGGACAGTCTCACAGGATATATGCTTGGTGCCAAATAAATACCTTTGAATGGATGAGTAGACAAATTCCTTTTTACAGAGGAGGAAAAGCCCCTCTTGTTGTCTTCAGTTTGCCTTTGTCTAGCACATGCCTGGCATGTAATAGTCAGGATGACAACAGAAGTATCACACAGGCTTGGGTTCAACTTCTACCTCACCTGCTAAAAAAGAACTCCCAGTAACAGCACTGCTCTGATCTGGGAGCACAGATGGTGCTTTACGTACATGGCTGCATCCCATCATGCAGGTAGGTAAGTGAGTGACTGGTCCAAGCATCTATGATAAATTGCAGGAGAGCAGTGTGTACATCGCAGGTTGAATTCCATGCTCTTTCGAAATCCCACATCCTCCCAGTTGCCTCCATAAAATAGGATGTCTGCCTGTCTTCCCTTTTCTCTCAGTGAATACTTTGCAGGTTGACGATAAACTTGCAACATTCTCCAAGTGGAACTGGTGGAATTGTCCAAACTGAGAAAATGCTGAGGTGAAATATGCTCCCTCCGCACTGTAACAAAGAGTGTTTCTGTAGCCAGTTCCAGCTCTTGCACTTACTCTTGCCCAGTCAGCCATGAACCATAGGAGGGGGTGTGGAGGCGCTGAAGGAATTTTGAATATGGGGTATTTGCTGTTTAGTGTCTTTAGGACGACAGTGCTGACTTGTTTTCTCTAGAAGATCCTGATTTGACAGTGTTCTTGCTTCCATATTACATTTTATCTTGGATTTCATGAAGCGTTGCTCTTTTGTTCACAGATCATCACATTTCACAGAGTTCAAACCTTATGGAACAAAGTTGTAGAACAAATTTCCCAAACAGATCTAACAGGCCTTCCTTGGCACCTTTTACAAAAAAAAAAAAAAAAAAAAAAAAAAACACCTACTTTTTCTTGAAAGAGTAGAAGCAGAAGCTACTGAAAAACATACAGGATGTGTGCCGTGATTTTCTTCCAGCCCCCGTGCTTTCACTCATACAGGGCATGGAACAGAGCTGGGGCTACGAATTGCACCCCAGCTTTAAAGTCCCTTCAGGAGGCCGCACATGAGCTAGAGTCTGTCACAAAGCCTCATGCGCCTCTGCTCTTTTTGTTTATATGTAGATGACAATGTGGTTCCGGTTCTTGGGGTTTCACATTCCTCTGACTTAAGGGTTCAGGAGAACATGATCACTCAAGCAAAACTCTAGTGGAACCATTAAATTGCTTGGGAATTGGAAATAAAAATGTTCCCACAGCCACTTCTTACCAGTGTTTTACTGCTCAATAGTTAGAAGGATCCAGTTTCCCCAGTTCTGAGATCAACCTACAAACTACTGTGTGAACACCTGTGAGATGCCCAGCATTGTGGTAGGTACTGAGAGGAACCCATTCAAGCATAAGACACAATGCCCACCCTCAAAGAGCTTAAAATCTAGTTGGGCAAACCTAAGTACTGTACAGACAGAAAACAATACCTCACAGTACAAGGTAGCTCAGAACTCTACAGGTGGGAACAATCAGATGTCTTTTGCAAAAGCCTTAAAATCAGCTTTTGCTGGAATCAGCTCATCTCCTGGTACTGTGTTGAGCTGGACTTTACTGTTCCAGGATCCCAAACTTTTTTACATTAGGAATCAACTCAAGAGTCATTAATCACTTGAAAGGTTTGTCTATCCCCACCCCATCACTAATCAGCTGTGAGTAAAATGGCCTGAGGAAAGTTTACAGATGATGGGACCAAGATACTCATTCCCTTGAGTATCTCAGCAGTGGTAAGTTCTTGTGCTTATGCCCTTGTATGAAAGAAAGAAATCTACTTGGGGGAAAAATGTGACCTATGGACTGAATTGTTACCTTTGTGTGGCATATTCCCTGTTTCTAGGGCAGCCCAGGAGACAAAGAACACATTTATTTCGTGGAAAAGGATAGGGAGCAGGGCAAGAAACAGAAACCAGGGGATTGCACAATCATGGCATTTTAAAATCCCTCCAGGAAGTTTATGTTTCGAGTCCTTTGGAAGAGCAAAGTACAGCTGTTCGAAAGGAGAGTTTCCTGAGGGACCCCAGCCCCAACTCTGCTGTGTGCTGGATTTCCCTCAGCCAGAGGCATCATCCCAACACCTCCTTCCCCAGCCCTTGTCAAGCAGGTGACTCTGTCAGGACCCGGCCCTGGGCAGGCCTAAGCCTCCCCCCAGCAGAGACCACAGGCCTCAGATAGCATCAAGGTGTTCACAGGGAAGAAGCAGAATGAGGAGAAGGGTGAAAAGAAACAGTCCGCTGGATCTCAGCAGAGTAGAGTGATTTAGTATGCAAACCAGTCCGGACTTGCTGTGTTGAAATCATTCCCCAAAGAAGCCCGTTCCTTGGATGGCCAGTGAAAGGGTGATATTATATGCATAATTTCACAAACTCAACATAACAAGTTTGGGGTGCAGATTTATTGCACAAAAGGAAAACTGCCCCTTCGTCCATCTAGCTGATGGGAAACGTGTAAATATTAACATGTAGCGCTCATTTGAAGCCCTCCCATCCTGCAACTAGCTTAGTCATCTGTGTATCTCCTTCAGGCCAGGGACAATTTGATAGGGTATGGTGCAGAATTCTCTCTGGAGGCCTACTCAGTCTTTCAGAATGACCAAGAGACCCTTTGTCTCCTCCCTTTCTTCTGCTGGAGCCTCGAGGGCGATGTCCTGAGCTTTCCACCGTCAACCTCCAACCAGTGATGTCACCATTTTCTCCCTCCTGTCCATCCCTATGAGTCCCGAGTGCCCTTACTCTCGCCCCGTGTGTGCAATACATCTTCATTCTGCTACCCTTTGGTATTGGGTCTCTGTGCCCACTGGATCCACAACAGCGTCAGCGTGTGGCAAGTGGACGGCTGAGGGGAAAGCAAGCCGGGTGGTTAGTGATGAAGAATGAGGGTTTTGGAACCAGACAGCCCTGGCCTGGCGCCCTGCCTCGTGGTGTTCACTGTATAATCTGAGTGTCAGGAGCCGCAGTTTCTTCACTTATAAAACGAGGAACAGAATACATGTTCAGAGAGCTGTGGGAAGATTAAACCAGGCTCTACCCCACTCTTCTGTTAAGGGTACCCATTTTAAAATACCCATCCATACACAGCAGTTATTAGGTGAGAGCCTTTGGTGGGCCTCCGGTGCTCGTTATCAAGGATTGAGGGTCCCTTCTTTTTCTTCACACAATTAAATTTTTTTTAAGTTTATTTATTTATTTTTGAGAGAGAGAGAGTGAGAGAGAGAGAGAAGCTGTGCACGTGCAAGCAGGGGAGGGGCAGAGAGAGAAGAGACAGAAAATTCCAAGCAGGCTCTGTGCTGGCAGCCCCAATGCAGGGCTTGAACTCATGAACTGTGAGATCATGACCTGAGCTGAAATCAAGAGTCAGACGCTCAACTGACTGAAGCCCCCCAGGTGCCCCTCCCTTGCACAACTTAAAAAATTATATTTTATGACTCTGTTGACCTAAAGACAAATATATTACTATTATGTATTAAAGCATTTCTTCAGCCTAAAATTTCTATTTTTCTACTGTTCTAAAAGAAATTCAAGCATTTTTGTGGGCCCCTAAGACTACCGTGGGCCGTGGACACTGTCCTGACAGTGTCTAATGGTTAAGTCAGCCCCGAGTAAGACATCTGTTTGTGGAGACTCTTCCCTCTACCGTTTCATCGTTATTAACTGCTTTCTGGAAGTTGCTGGTCCCTCTGGCATGCAGGATATACCCTTCTACCTTCCCCCCAACCCTGGCTAACCCAGCCACCCCCAAGGTCCCAGGGGGGAGCCCCTTACTCCCCTAGTCCTGCCGCTCCTTTGCAGTTTAAATCCAGCTCTTCATTCCTTCATCTGAGTCTAATTTCCTGTGAGTATTCTTGGCCTGGTAAAATGACAATGAATTTTCTGATCAACTGTTTTCTCACTGAGGTATCGATGACTGTCTTCTTCCTCTACTGCTTCTAGAATATTTGTATTTTGTCACAGACTGTATACCATAATACAAAGCCATATATCTGATGGAGAAATTTTAATCCAGCAAAGGTAGTACTTTAAAGTAAAGATTGAATTTTGAGAATCATTGACTGTATTGTGCTGGAGCTGTGCATTTGGTGGGTCTTGGTGACATAACTTTGGTTAGAAAGTTCTATGAAGCTGGGGCGCCTGGGTGGCTCAGTCAGTTAAGCGTCCGACTTCGGCTCAGGTCATGATCTCATGGTTCATGGGTTCGAGCCTCGCATCAGGCTCTGTGCTTCTGTATCTCCCTCTCTCTCTGTCCATCCCCTGCTCGTGCTGTCTCTCTCTCTCTCTCTCTCAGAAACAAATAAAAGGATTTAAAAAAAAAAAAAAAGAAAGAAAGTTCTATGAAGCAGGACACAGACTGTCCCCAAAATTCTCTTGGAAAAGCATCATGCCTAATGGAGTCCTGATGGAAATGTCTCTGATCCACGGGGCTGTTTCCCACAACATCACTTAAGGAGGACTTCTGTTCCCCATTTTAAGTCATCTATCCAGCTGTGCTGGCCGTGGCCCCACACATATGCCTAAAAAGAAAATCTTACTCCCTCAGTGCCTGTTGTTTTCTAGGTATGGGCAGGAAAGTGTTCTAAGAGATAACACTGTTTATAAAGGATACCATTTACTACACAGCACAGGCTCTGCTGTGGAATCGCTTGGTTTGATTCCTGGCTTTGTTGTGTATTATTTGCATGACCTTGAAGTCTCAGTCTCCACACTTCTATTTTCTCATCTGTAAAACTGGGAAGGGGGAGGGGGCTGGGTGGGAATAATATCAACTTCACGGAAGTGTTGTGAGGATTCTTAGTTGTTGTGAGGATTATCCACACAAAGCACTTCCCATCATGCCAAGCACATATACCCTCAATAAATGACTGCACTATTATTATTATTATTACTATTATTTTTCTTACCACCACCACCACCCCTACTACAACCACCACTAATTCTGTTACTGCCTCTCCAATCCTGATGGCTTAGAGAAAGTGCCTGTGCCGCTTCCCACTTCTCAGGGAGGGGCCTTAACAGTGGGAGAATCTGGCAGAACAGGTTCCTTCAAAGCAGTGGAAAATAGATCAAAGGCAATCACCCAAACCTGGAAAAAGAATGTACTCCTTTGTTTGTTCTTTACTAGTTGTGAAAAAGTTTTCAAAATGTAACTTATGCTGAAGTGAATGTTGTAGCCACTCCTGAAGTAACATGGCTGAGCCTCTCTGGTCTGTGTTCTTCCCGATCCCTGAGGACTGACGGGGGCCACTCTGTGTGTCTGCTGAATGTGGTGAAGGCTGACAGTGTTCTGAGATGATGTTGCCTACATTAGTGAGTAGCGAGCTTAGCAGTCAGCAAAACATGTGGAGACAGCCGAGATGGCGAGACGGCGGCGCAGGGGGGAGCTTCACACCCAGGTGTGAAGTAGACCTATGCCTTGCTGCAAATTGCTCATCGCCCAAAGTGAACTCTCATGGGACTTGGGTAGGCCTCTCGGCTGAAAATAACCGTAGCCCAACTCGTATTAGCTGGAGCAAAAAGGGACATTCATTCTAAAGATTCCATGGGGTATCAAGGAAAACAAGGCAAGAGGCAAACTGACCTGGGATTGAAACCCAGCCCTCAAAATGTTGCCAAAACTTGTGTCTCCCCTCTCTGTCTTGAGTCTCCTCTCTTTCTACAGATTTACTTCCTCTGTGGCTTTGTTGACATATCGCAACAACAACTCACAAGTTTTGTAAATGACCATACAGCCATCCAAAGAAAGCCTGGTCTCACTTTCTCCAATTCCAGCTTTCCCATGGAAGGAACTGATTGGCCCAGTTTAGGTCAGGTTCCTTTCTCTGATTACCAATTAGCAATGGGAAAAGGTAAAAACTGGTCAGCACATGGGACGTCCCCCCTAACTATAGAGCACTTGTGAGCTAGCAAATCCACAGATAGGAGATTATTGAAATAAGGATTGATGAACTAAATGACAAGAGACATGCTGTTCACACTCGGCCCTTTTACTGCATCCTGACCATTCGGAGACTCTTCATCATTTTACCAGAGATATAGGATGTATCTGTGCCCACTGCCCTTGGTCTCTTTGTGCTGGGCAGACCCCAGCCCTAAACAAGCTGATTGCAGCATAATATGTGGAAATGCCATAGGCTTTAGAATTACACAGACCTGGAGTTAAAAGCCCAGGTCTAACACTAGCTGTGTGACACTGGGCAACTTACTTAGCCTCTCTGAGTTTTCTTATCTATAAAATAATAGATATAAATTAATATATATCTAATGGGCTTTTTGTAAAGACTAAGAAAAATAAAGTAACCATATTTAAAGCACTTGGCACATAATAGATGCTCAGTTAGGTTAATTTCATTCTCTAATTAGGTTACCTAGAAATCTTTAGAAGGGTGGAGGAGTGATAGTAGGTGAGAAGGAAGAAAAAGAAAAGTGATAGAATTTTGGATCTAGGAAGTACCCTGCCTCAGGTTTTTTTTTTTTTTTTTTTTTTTTACAATTATCCTAAACAAACATTAAATAATTTAAGTGGGTCCGTTGCACTTGGAAAGCCACAGTTGGATAGATACACTTTAGAGGCGAACCAACAAGGATCTCAAGATCAATGGTGAATGTTTCGTTTCTTGTTGATTTATTAGTATGATCGTATGGTACTTAATTCCTTTCCCTATAATATATAAAGTCCATGTAATACAATCTAATCACTGAGTTAGTGCATGAAGTACTTCAGCATTGTGTTGTTCATGTTGCTGTTTAGAGAGACTCTCCTCTTTGAGAATGTAGTAAGTCATTTTTTTTTAAAGAACTGTAATTTATTGAGTTTTTACAACAACGGCACTGTGCTAAACTTCTACATGCATTGTCTTATTTCTTTCTATGAATTGCTATTGTCCCCATTTTCCAGATAAGGAAATTGAGGCTCAGATAAGTCAAGTGGCAAGGTCAGTTAGCAGTCAGCAATGGAATAGGAATTTGAGCTCCACTTTGCCGGGTCCAGAGCCTGAGCTCTGAACCAGTGTGTGGTCCCGGTTCTCTGCACCTTCGTTTTGGCTTTAAGTTTCAAGACAGGCAACATAAGAAATGGATCCCCAGGAAAATCCGTGCTCAGACCGTCTCATTTGATAAGGGATAATCTCATGGCTTCCGTGCACCCACACATTGTTGCTTCATGGGTTTAAATGAAAAGCCACAGAATTATAGGAAGAAAAATAGTAGAACAGCAGATTCATGACCTGCTTGAATACAACAACTATGCCGATTACTCACTTGGAGGATAATAGTGATGAAGGGTTTCACAGATAAGTCTGTGAAAAAAAGAAACTGGAAAATGTGTCTTTTTGACTCTTTAGTGTTTCTTGGTCAAAATTGTGCTCCCTCCAGTTCTCTGCAGCTGAGGGGGGCTGTGTGTGCATGCGTGTGGAGTATTTGGGCCTGCTCCAGCGGTATCACATTTGGTGATGGGTTGTGGGCATTATCAATAACTTCTGACAATATGGGGAGTATTTTCCATCCACTGACCTATGTACCAATTACAGAGCAGATGTCATCTTGAACCACTAATTGACCTGCTCCACCAGAAACAGCTTAATCTGTTTGGTCTGCACTACTGTGAGTTTCATTATATTCCAGACTGTGCTCCATTTGTAGCTTTTCCTTTTTGAATTCATCCTGTGTATAAATGCGGGGGGCGGGGGGGAGAACCACTTAAATATTATGTTGCTTTTGACTAAAAGCATTTCTGGATTAGTAGCTCATATTTTTCTTTTTTATCCCTCCTTTGTTTTTCAGCTCCAGGGTTCCTTGAAAAGAAAACAGGTGGTTAACCTGTCTCCTGCCAACAGCAAGAGGCCCAATGGCTTTGTCGACAACTCATTCCTTGATATCAAAAGAATCCGTGTCGGGGAGAGCCTCTCTGCAGGACAAGGAGGCCTCCAAGTAAATAATGGACAAAATCAGATGATGTCAGGGACCTTGCCCATGAGCCAGGCACCCCTGCGAAAGACTAACACTCTGCCACCACATACACATTCTCCTGGGAATGGTATCTTCAACATGGGCTTGAAGGAAGTGAAGAAGGAACCGGGAGAGACTCTATCTTGTAGTAAGCACATGGATGGCCAGATGACCCAGGAGAATATTTTTTCCAATAGGTATGGAGATGACCCTGTAGAGCAGCTCATGGATCCGGAGCTGCAGGAACTGTTCAATGAACTGACCAACATATCTGTGCCTCCCATGAGTGATCTTGAGCTGGAGAACATGATCAATGCCACCATAAAGCAGGATGACCCATTTAACATTGACTTGGGTCAGCAAAGCCAGAGGAGCACTCCCAGGCCCTCCTTGCCCATGGAGAAGACAGTGATCAAAAGTGAATACTCCCCGGGCCTGACCCAGGGCCCCTCGGGCTCTCCTCAGTTGAGGCCCCCATCAGCCGGCCCTGCATTCTCCATGGCCAACTCTGCCCTCTCTGCTTCGTCCCCAGTCCCTTCTGTCCCTCAGAGCCAGGCACAGCCTCAGACAGCCTCAGGAGCAAGCCGGGCCCTGCCAAGCTGGCAGGAGGTGTCCCATGCCCAGCAGCTCAAACAGATCGCTGCCAACCGTCAGCAGCACGCCCGGATGCAGCAGCATCAGCCTCCCAGCTGGTCAGCCTTGCCCTCTTCTGCCGGGCCATCGCCGGGTCCATTTGGGCAGGAGAAGATCCCCAGCCCTTCTTTCGGGCAGCAGCCATTCAGCCCACAGAGCTCCCCCATGCCTGGGGTGGCCGGAGGCAGCAGCCAGTCGAAGGTGCTGGCTAACTACATGTACAAGGCCAGCCCATCAGCCCAAGGAGGGCACCTGGATGTTCTCATGCAGCAAAAGCCTCAGGATCTCAGTCGAAGTTTTATTAACAACCCGCACACGGCCATGGAGCCCCGTCATGGCAACACTAAGCCTTTGTTCCATTTTAACTCAGATCAAGCAAACCAGCAGATGCCTTCTGTTTTGCCTTCCCAGAGTAAGCCTTCTCTCCTACACTACACCCAGCAGCAGCCACAGCAGCCACAGCAGCAGCCACAGCAGCCACAGCAACAGCAGCCACAGAGCTCGATTTCAGCTCAGCAGCAGCCACAGCAGCCGCAGCAGCAGCAGCAGCAGCAGCAGCAGCCACCATCCCAGCCCAGCCAGCCTCTGTCAAGCCAGCCTTTGCTAAGGTCACCCTTGCCTCTTCAGCAAAAGATCCTGCTTCAGAAAATTCAGAACCAGCCCCTCACAGGACTGGGATATCAAGTCTCCCAACAGCACAGACAGGTAAGACAGTAAGTTTGCTACTCCAAACACAGAGGAACCAGAGATCGTTTAGCTTGGTCATTATGCTTTGGTTGCCGCTACGTTTGTGTGGGGAGAGGGTCAAGACCACAAAGACTGTAGTGGTCCTGTCAGATTCCCATGAAGGCCTCATGACGCCTGGCTCACTTCAGGCATCTGGAGACAAGAGCTAGTATCTTCTTGTAGAGCATCACTGCCGTTGGGATCTGCAGTGATCAAAGTCTCTTGCTTACTAAGAATGTTGTGTTACATTCATGCCTTTAGTGATGCGTCCATTTGCCAATAAGATTCTAATATGCCCGATGTTTATTCGTCCAGTCAATAAATCGGTCATTAAATCAACATACGTATTATCCTGAGTACCTGCCATGTGCAGGCTGTTGTGGCTATACCGATATTGAAACATTGAATACTGAAATAGTCCCAGACACGGGATTAAGAATATTTAATGACCAGTCTACACCACACCAGCCTACTGAAATGTATAAATGCCCAACCCATCATTATAGCTGTGACTCTATGCTGGTGCATTAAGTAAGACATGGGCCCTGTCTGCAAGCACAGTCTGCAGAGCGAGATAGGTCTTAAAGCTATCATTTTAATACTACGGAAAGGGTAATAACATGAGAGCCCAGCGGTTGGGTATCTTACCCTGCAAGGGGAAGTGTTTTGGACAAAGTAATGCCTGCATTACGTGTAAAAGGATGAAATCGTCATCACGGCAAACAAAAAAAATATCTCTGGTTACCTTATATCCTGTGATTAACATAAAGCAGAAGTTTTACTCTGCCCCAGACAGGAATAGTAGGAGGAGAGAGCTCTGTGCCCCCAGAGCACGCATTGGTGAGTAAGCTCGAATCCCCAGGGAATTGGAGAGAGGAAACTCTTCCTGGAAGGAAGTCTGAATGTTGCTTTGTGCGCATAATTTGACAGGTCTGCATTGGTGTCCAAGCACAAAGACAACATGCTCCATCTCAAATCAATATGTCAGGATAGCATGACTGCACTGAGCCTAATTCTAGTCACATTCCTAGAGTAGTTTTCATGGCTACTGCCCAGAAAATAATACCACAAGGCACCGCAGACTGTAGCCAAGCTCACCTTTGCCCTAGATGTGTGCCAGGAGAACACTGGGCTCAACCAGGATTCAAGAGCTCTGCACCAAGTAAAGCTTGGCCCTCTTATCCACTTAAGAGTTGTTTGGGGAGGGGAGGGGCAGTTATTGCGGTTGATGAAGGATGATCCTGAGGAGACTCATGAGTATATTTTCAGAGCTTCTTCTTAATGCAGGAAATTTGGGGATCATTTATAAACAAATGGTATCGTGGAACTACTTCCTAACAGCATGGATGGCCATTGTGGTTTGGACGAATCCGGGTTCAGATTCTGACTCTGATGCTCACTAGCTGTGTGACCTCAGGCTAGTCACTGGACCTCACTGTGCCTGAATTTTCTCACCTATAAACAGGGCTGATTAACAATATTTTTTTTAGAATAAAATGAGATAATTTTGCACCCAGAGTTTAGGATAAAGTTGCCAAGTATTATGATTATCATGGAAAGAACCACATATGACATCAGGATTTTCTAACAGTATTACTCTTATATAGGAGATGTGCTGGAATAAGTCCCAAATTCTAACATAAACTGTTTTAGAGGAATAAAAGAAAACTATCCTTGATTCTTTTATTGTCCAGCAGTATGGGGAGTAGATAGTGATTCACCCTCCTTGGGCCCAGACTTCTGATTATAAAAATGGAAATAATAAGTAAGAATGTAGATAATAATTTATAATTAATAAATAGGTAGTGTTATTAATAAAGGTAGTATTTATTATGCACTTTGTATCTGGCATTGCATGTGTCTCTCTTACTTATGGTATCCCATTTCACCCATATGAAGGAAATACCATTATTCTCATCTTACGGTTGTGGCAACTGAGGCACAGAGGGGTTAAGTAACTTTTCCAAAGTCACACAGATGTGAAGTAGCAGAGCCAGGAATCTGATGATCTACTCTGAAGGTTGTACTTTCAGCCACTAGGCTATACAGCTCACAGGTGGGATTTGTTGGGAAATGAATGACCACTTGTGGGCCACTGTGAAATTCTGAGAAATAATATTTCTTATAATATTGATCCATTGATCCATTTTTACATAATCTAAGAGTAGATTAAGCCCTTTGGGGATAAAGAAAGTCTTCATCTCTAATCTTCAGAGAAGTTAAAGGAAAGAATTAAAAAAAAATCTGTGTGACTGTTGACCTTCCTGAGAGTGAATATTATGGACCTAACCAAAAAAGGAAATTTACAATAGGTACTATACCTCTTTGGTGCCCCCATCAGCCCTTCTTTGGGAGCCTTCCTGCTACCTCCAACATCCTTGGTCCTGTTTCTGGCTCCGTTGCTCAAATCAGCTATATACCACACTCATGACCTCTTTCTCCTCACCCAAGCTTCCAGGCCCCAAGCACACCATTGGGTTCTAATGGCCAAATCAACAAACATCTCTCAATGCCTTAGATAAAAACTAATTTTTTCCAGTGCATATGACACATATGATGCCAAGATAATTTTCATCTTCCCAAGAAAGTTCTTTAAAAGTGGTAAAAATGGCAGCAGCATTTCAAGCTAAAGACCTCTTCTATATAGGCTGGCCATGG
The DNA here is from genome assembly GCF_003009895.1 of Hyaena hyaena. NCBI lineage: Eukaryota > Metazoa > Chordata > Mammalia > Carnivora > Hyaenidae > Hyaena > Hyaena hyaena. The sequence goes on from NW_024081513.1 coordinate 380,938, forward strand.
CTACCCATTTACAGCTTTATACTAACTTTGTAGATTGAATCAAATTGTCCCTTCCTGCTTAATGGTTCTAAGAGGGAGGATGTGGAAGTCCTGTGTGTCTGAGTTGTAAGCAAATGTACCAGAACTCCATAGTCATATAAGTGTTGCCCTCTTAAAACCCTTCACCTATGGGAGGCTGGATTTATGCTAATAAGGGTGCTATTGTTCAATACAGTTACGGGATTTTTTTCTCTGGGGATTGTCTTCAGAGCTTTTAGCACACTGAGTGGATTATTACCAGTGCAGTAATATCCATCCTTGTCAGAGTGATCTTTGAAAACAGTCAAGATGGGTAATGCTGCTTTGGGTCAAAACCAAGAAATAACTAATAGGATAGGACTGGATTTAAAGTTTGGTTTGTGAACTTTTTCTGAAGGCAATAACGAAAATGAGTTCTTCCCAAGACGATAATTTTGAGAAGCAACTTTCATTTAGATGTGCATATTTTTAAGGTTTTTCTAATTCTTATTGTCTCATCTAGTATATTGCCAATTATTCTCAGCTCAGGCAGGGTAGTTTTAACCCCACCATTTATAGTAGACAGTACAAATATGTGTTCTCATTTTGGATTAGCAAACTCTTTGTTGCTCAGGACCTAAGCCATAGGAGGGGAGAGAATGGGAATTAAGCAATTCTTAAGTTTATCAACTAGAGCATCTTAAATGAAAGCACTGGTCATGAATTTTTTTCTGCTTGTCATACTCACTTTATGTCAAACATAGGAAGATTTACTATAGGATTTGCTAATTGGAGCCCCTTAGCCTTGGAAATGGTGGAAATCTGGCCTTTCTGCTGCAAGATGGTAGATTGAATTTGTCGATCAGTTGCTCGTAATCTACCCAGCAGAATGTGCAATCATGGCCTTCTCTTCACACGTCAGAGATCTGCACCCAGACAGATCTGCATGCTCGGGCAAGGGATAAATTGGAAGAAGTCTGTGCCCCTCTCTCTTTATTGGGTGCCCATCTCTGTTCTCCTAGATGTGGATGGTGCCTAGGACATGGAATCAAATTGTTGGAGACCTCTTTATTGTTCCATGCCTGGGGTGGTTTCAAGTAATCCCTTCTCTGGAGCCTGAGAGAACAAATGGTATTTCACAAAATGTTTTCAGTGACTCTGTCTTGCTGATGTTTGGGGCTTGGCAAATGGAAACACCTCCCGGCTATAATTTCCTTTCCTTTCTGATTTGAAGGTTATGAGAGAGGGCAGGAGAAGGATATAATGCATACAGTTCTGATTTATCTTCAGTCGCTGAATACTTGTTTAAGGTGCGAAAGAGTTATTGGTTCGCTAGGGCTCATGAGAGTTTAATCCAAAAGCTCTAACCTTTTGAACCAAAAAATGATCTTTTTCAGAGCTGTATAATCAGACACTTAAAAGTGTAATTTTTTTTTCTAACATTAGATCCATGAAACTCAAGTGAGTTCTATATTTGGTCTAGAATTATCCCATCTCTAAAAATTCTGAGAGGGAATGCAGCCAGTGAATGGATGGTTTGTTATGACCGAAACATAAATTTGTACATTTCCTCCTTAGTTTAAAGCCAAGCTCCTCAATCATATATTAAGATTGTCACCCCACTCTCTCTACCTAGCCAAGTTTATCCTTCACTACTCTGCATATCAACCCTTGGCATAAGTTAGACAAGTCTAATGTTCTCCTCTCTTCTTAAGGTAATTTTGTATATCTGATCTTAAAGATGAACACCCAGTTGGGGGTGAAGGAGTCACTATACCTCTTGACTACTGACAAATCCTTGTAATTGCCCAGTGAGAGTGCCAGAGAAGAGACAGAACCTTGAATCAGCAGGGAATGCCTTTTCTAATGGGAAAATAATTATGAATTCAATGTTCTGCAACAATATAACATCCAAACCACCTCTTTGCTGGGGGCTAGAGGTTGGTGAAAGGGTCAGCCAGTTAGTCTAGCGCCAGCGTTTGGGTTTAGGGGCTAGAACCAGGTTAAAAGGAGCCAGGAGTGTGAAGGGTTATATATAAGGCCAACTCAATATCCTAAACAATCTGGGACACAAAATCAGTCCAGAATCCAGGAGTGAAACCACAAGGTGGTAACAAACCTGCGATCATGGGTCAAGAACAAACGACATGAAATCTAAAGTGAAGATAGGATAGCGCCCCCCAAGAGAGGCTAGGTGATTTTTGCAAATGAGCCTTGACAATTTGGTGTTTTCCATTATGACTCACTTCGGCTAGGCTGTGCTGGCGAGGGAGACAAGGGCTGGCACGGGTGTACTGAGGATCATCCATGGCAGACCAAACATTATGTTTGCATTTTCATCTTGTCTTTGATAGTTTATCATCTAATCTCTTAAGTTGAAAAGTAAATAAAAGTTTGTTTTTAATATTCCACAAAATTAGTGCGAAGGCTAGGATGCCGAGTGAATTCCCAGACACTTATGTCCCTATGATTTATATGGAAGAATCTTGATAGGCAAGAATAGCAGGAGGGATTTTGCATGTGTTTTGTTAGTTTCTGTTAGTTGGTTTGTTCTCTCTAACATTAGTACCAACTCTGTGCCGCATACAAATAACCCAAGTGGTAGATGTTATGGGCCTCTTTTTTACACATGAGAGCACAGAGGTTCCGTGAAGTTTAAATAACTTATTCAGAACTAAAGTTTGTAACTGGTCTGATTGTAAGCCCAGCATTAATAACTACTCTGCTGCCTATGTTAAGGAACTAGGTAAAAGTGATGTGGCTTGTGCTCACAGGCCCTTTTTTTTTTTTTTTTTTTTGATACCTGTTTGAAATTTCATTACTGTCTACATGCCCAGTTCATTTCCACCTCAGGGAAAATGTAAGGCAATTCTGATGCAGGGAGGGGTCTCCAAACAAGTTCACTTATCTGAATCCACAGATCTCTATGTTTCCTGGTGTTCCCAACCAAGAGCCATAAACTAAAGATCTTGGGCCTAAATTGAGTACTGCCCCATTCCAAACTCTAAAAATAGTTTTTCTTCCTTCATTCAAAAAATAGTTGTTGAGTGCTTGCTCTAGGTCAGGCACAGTTCTGGACACGGATACCACTTCTCAGAACAAAGAAGAAGGCATGATATATTAAGGGGAAAAAATAAAATTTGAAAAAAGTTTTAAAAAAATTAAATAATCAGAGATTATTTTCAAATTGAGCTATTTTCATCAGATTGCAGGCTTATTCTTGCTTCTGTGGCGAGCTTGATTCGGTGCCGGGCTTCTTGGTACTTCTGATCCCAGATAAAAATGGAAAATACCCAGGGGACTTAGATTTTAGAGGAAAAAGTTCAAGAGTTTGGTTAGCTTTTTTCAATGATAAAGGAAATTCATTCACTTTCTGATTCTTTAACATGATCCATCAAGATTTAGAAACTGTCCAGGGTCACTGTTAGAGTTTCATAATAGGGCAAAAACATAACTCATATATGCATTCATATGATGAAAGTTTATTAAGCACCTCCAGTGTGTCAGGAATTGGTGATTAAAAGATTAAGTGATGCACAGAGCCCTGTTTTCACTCATCTAAAAGATCACAAAGGCATGATCCCTCCCCTCAATGAGCTTTTGATCTGAAGGAGATAACCTGTCCCTAACACTTATTAGATTCTTATTGGGTGCCTATATTATAATCCACTCTGTATGTTACTAACTGAGCCCAAATCACATGAGCCTTCCCCCTGAGTCTACAGGTTCAACTTTGAATGTGTTATTTTAACCTTTTACAGAGTAGATCTCTATTTGCTGGATATTCCACTTTCATTTCTATTTTATTTTGTCATCCTAGTATGTAATAGCCCAGAGCACAATAGAGTGAATTGGTGTAAAGCAACAATTAATTCCTGTATCCCTCAATAAGGAAATAAACACAATAACAAGAAGAGCATGTTAGCCTTGGAATCATAATGCATAGGGTTTAAATCCACACTTAGGGGAATGACTTCTATTATTCTCATTCCAAGGTCTTTGTCAGCATGTTGCATCCATCAATAAGAGCTGTGCATTTAAAGCATTAGTATGTAATTCAGCCTGTTGAATACCAACTTTCCAATAAGGGGTAAGGGGGTATGAGGTTAGGAAACAGATTTGATCCTAGAGCTGGAAATGCAAGAGGGTTAATGGAAAATCTGACAGATATTTAACTATAATGTGCATTAACGTAGGTGACTCAAACAACCCCCTTTCACCCATTCTAATTAGTTTTGCCTTTTCTAATCAGATGTCAGTTGTTATCAGTTTGGTTGCGGGGGGGGGACCGGGGGGGGAGGGTTCTTTTTGTGAAATCGAAAAGAAGCAACAACCCATTTAGCCAGTGCACTAATCAGTAAATTTTCACATTAATGGTTAATTAAAGTCATGCACAGAACTTGGGATTCAGAAGGTGTTTATTATAAGGAGTTCTCGATTTGAAACAAAAGACTGCACAGATGTTTAGACTACTAGGATCAGAGACATGTAATGTGAGTGAATCATCTTACCCTTTCACATTGTGTTTTAAGCAGGGAAGACCAAACGTACACACACAGAGCCTAGGCAGTGCTCTGGATACTAATTAGAGGACTCTGGCTGAATATTTGCATTTCATGCAATGAATCTGAACAATAAAGTGGCACTTTATTCTCCAAGCAATAAATTGAGTAGAGCATAATAGAGGGAAGCCAATGACTACTTTCCTGTGCATCCTGCAAAATCAAGTTTCAAGGTCCCCGAGGATGAAAGCATGGGGGTGGTTGACCTGTTTCCCTTTTTTCTACTGCTAATTCCCTCCACCCTGAATCACTGGCATTTTCCACAGTTTGCTTTTCACAGGAGCTTAAGTTCAGCTCCACCTTTAGGAAACATGAACTTCATAAACAGAGAGCTTTTTTGGCCCTTCTTGGTACTCTAAACAGGTCTGTGTGGGTGCGTGCATGAGTGTGTGGGCCTCACACTCTGGTCTTGGGCTCACATCTCTGCTCTGTGTCTCAGGGTCTTTGGCCCATTCTCATCCCCTTGGCTGTACCCTCTCCTCTTTTACCATGTCCCTACAAATCCGTTTTGAGCTCATCTCTTTTCTCTGATCTCCTTGAGACCTGTTTACGGCAAGCTGTAAATAGGGGTGGGGGGAGGAGAGGACATTTAGCCACTGGAGCCAGTATTGGCCACAAGGATGAAGCGACTTTTCCTGGAAAAGGATCTGTGTTGGGGAAAACCGTGTGGCTAATGAGCTGGCAGGCCCATCTCTGTGTCCCACAGACCTCTGGCACAAGAGAATGAATTACCCATGGGCAAAACAGATCCTGAACAGCTTCTAACTGTTGTCCCTTCTCATTTCAAGTGCTGGATACACTGGCCTGCCACCTTCCAGTCTTGCAAACCTTCAAGTGGAGTGAGCATTCTAAAATCGGAATGTGATCAGGCGCCTGGGTGGCTCAGTCGGTTAAGCACCCGACTCTTGATTTCGGCTCAGGTCAATGAAGTTTGTGAGATCATGCCCCACATGGGGCTCTGCATTGACAATGCAGAGCCTGTTTGGGATTCTCTATCCCTCACTGCCCCTCCCCCATTCTCTCTCTTTCTCTCAAATGGATAAACATTTAAAAAAATAATAAAAATAAAATAAGAATGTGATCGTGTTTGTTGCCTGCTTGAGCCCCATAAATGATCTTCATTGTCTCAGAATAAAATCCAAATCTTCATTTAGCTTATAAAGCCCTACATGACCTAGATCCTGCCACGATTTACTGGTTTCCATTTCCAGCTGTTTTATTCCTTGACTCCCACCTACCCATTCCCTGGTCTTTACCTGTCACACTCATACACACTCTGTACCCTGGCTTCCACCATAAAATGTGTCCTCCAATTCCTGAAAAGTACTATGCTTTCCGTCACCCTCAGGTCTCCAAATATGTTGTTCCTTCTGTTTGGAACATTCTTCTGTTCTACTCGGCCCAGCTAACCTAACCCTACTCTTTCTCAGACTCAGCTAAGAAATCTCCTTCAAAAGGTTTCCCTGGCCTCCCATCCTATACTCTCTAGTAGCCGCTCTCTGGTACTTCCTCTCTTTTAGCAGGTATTATCCCTCATATACCTTTGTTATTGTGTGTCTGCCTCAACTAGACTGAAAGGTACTTGAGGCAGGGATTGTGTCCATCTTGTTTACCATTGTACTCCAGCCCCTATCGTGGCTACCAAATGGGAGATACCCAAAGCATAGTTGCTGAGCAATGAGCAAAAGAATTATACCATGGACCCATCATCCCTTCTTCTGTTCTGGGGATTTAAGGATGCCAACATATCACCCTCTCCTCCTGAGAAGGAATGAATGAGAACTGGCACTTCCACCTTCCTCCATAATAAGTCTGACCTTAAAATACCACTTACCCATGGATCTGCACCAGCAACACTAGTTTTCATGTATGGAAACCAGAAGTCACTCTCCCAGATCCCCATGGGTTAAACTTGTGGAAGGGGATTCTGCAGAGGCTCTCTTGTCGGAGCTTGGAATCATAGGGATAAGAGTCAACTAAGAGAATATTCCAAATGATTCTTTTCTTTTATAAAACATGTATGGAACATTAATAGTTCACCAGCAGTGACCAAAACCCTATCCCTACCCATAACTAATGGACAGAAATGAGATTCTGTGGTGTTATAAGTTTTGTGACAGAAGTTAGCATATGATATTCAGAGACAAAGGCCAAACTCTTTTGGAAGAGGTCAAGTGGCTCAGCAGGGCTGGACTGTAGAGTATACAGTCAGGAGAGGGGAGAGATGAGACTAGGAAACAGGAGCCAAATCATCAGAAGGCATACAAACCATGGTAAGGAGTTTAGAAATTCCTTTTGTATGGGTCATCTTTAAACAGAGGCATAACTTGAGCCTACTGGAAGGTAGTAGCTTAATTCAAACATGTTGAATGTTAAAGAATTAGATTTGGTCTTCAGAAAACTCACTGTAGTTACAGTACAGAGGACACACTGTGGGACCCAGGCCAAGGGCAAGGAGACCTTCACAATATCTATATGCCAGGGACATTTCAGGACTGGAACATGCATGTGGTGTGGGCCCTGGCAGCTCTACCCTTTGCCAATCTCAGAATGTCTCTGCAGGTTCAGCTGGCCTCTCGCATTCTCTCCATCACCCATCTATCCCTAGCATCCTTCAAAAATAACTTTCCAGAGTGCCTGGGTGGCTCATTCAGTTAAGCATCCAACTTCAGCTCAGGTCATGATCTCAACGGTATGTGAGTTCGAGCCCCACATTGGTTTTTTAAAAAGTTAAAAAAAAAAAAAGAACTTTCCATCAGTGCCCCTACCCCTCTGAATCTCATTTTTTCAATGACCAGGCTCTGAACGTCTGCAGTTAGTAGAATTCCTCTCTCTCCCTTGGACCCGCACTCCCAGGTACCACTATAGATGATGCTGGTGACTTCAACCCCACCTCGGCTGCTGCCTGTGTGCTTGCGTTATTGTAAACCTCCCTTTTATCTCCTTCTTTCCAACTCCCTTGTCCCTCCCAGAAACAGGCTGGACAGTGTGTCTGAAAAATTCTGCCTTGTTCCGTGCTCCTCAGGGCCGAGGCCAGCGGCTGGGGGTTCCAGCCACTTCTAGCCTTCTCCCTGGAAATGCAGCCACACTCCAGATCCAGTCATTCCCTGGGGCTCTACGTCACAGGACCAGCTCTCCTTGTGAATGTCTTTTGCTCAATGATGACCTTTTCCCCCTTGGTGGTGGCATCCTGCCCACCTGCTTTGACAGTTCCAAGGTGTCTCAGAACCCCAGCCTGTGTCCTCACTGCCCACATTGCTGTAATCGCCCCTCTTCAAACTGTGAAACAAGCAAAGTTTGTTTCTTCCTCCTCTCGTGTGCACAACATAGTGCCAACACTTTCAGTACTGCTCTTATATTGTATTAGCATTTTGTTTAGGTATCTATTTGGTCCAGTGAAATGGAAATTCCTAGAAGGTTGGGACTTCTGGGAGTTTCTTTTTTCCTCCACTGAAGTCACAGAGCATTTTGTATCTCTAGTTACATTAACTGCTTTCTACTTTGAATTGTAATTAAATCTATATGTCAACCCCACCACTAAACTGCAAGCTCCTTGAGACCAGTGTCTGTATACAATTTAACTTTGTACGTCCAAGATCTAAAAGAGTGTCTGAGAGAATGTTCCAACATAAGGACACAGAAACAGAGAGGAGGGGAGAGCAAAGGAAGGAAGGGAAAGACGCTATGATGTGTGTGTGTATGTGTGCGTATGTGCATGTGTGTTACAGGTTGTTTGGTTTTGAAATCAAAGGAAAGGAAATAGGGTCAAATAATTTCTGACATCAACCTGAATATAAAATGTACATTATTGTGAATTTATACATTGCTTACTTCCCAAAATGTAAGCACCTTAATGATCATGTAGCCTTGGTCAAACAACTTGAGTTCCCTGAACTGAGCTACATGATCTGTGCAGTAATTATGACAACACCTATTTTGCAGGATTGTTGAAAAAATTCCATGAAATAACTCGTGAGACTTGTAACAAATACGGGGCCTGTATCTTGTAAATAATTCACAAATGTTAGCTTGCTTTCCTTTGCAAACTAAGGACCATCGGGAAAAAATTCACTGAAACAATCCAAACTAAATGTTAGTAGACACTTGCAATGGTTGAATTCCAAAACTGAGCTTTCATTTAACTTTAAGTTTCCAGGCAACTAAGGCAAAAGAAATTATGTGGGGGATTTAGGGGTCCTTTTTCTTTAGTACGAAAGAAAGCATGCCAATTCATCAGTGGAGGCGAATTATTTCCTGGAAACAAATTCAAAGGTACATTTATCACTGGGGGAATTAGGTCACATGATGGACATCTTCCACTGAAAATTTTGCAAAGACACCATGACACTGTTTACTTTGAAGTTTCTGTTATTAAGCTGCATTAAAAACTCGAGGCCAAGATACTGGATTTTAGTTCAGTGAATACTTTTCCTTGGGAAGCTGAGATAATGGGGTACAGATGTAATGTTTTCTGAAGCTCTGTATCAATGGTTTTTGCACTTTGTTTTAGGAAGAATACTTCTCCCTTCCCCTCGGCCTTTCAAGGTTTCCCTGAGAGACCTCCCTGAAACTTAAGGCCCTTCGGGACAGTCTTCAAACCAGGATTCTGGCTTATCCCAAGATAGACTTTGGAGACTATGTAAGAGTGCATAATTAAGATTCTGTTAGACTGCCTCACTCAAAGCTCAATGTCTCGAATGAGGCTCTGGCAAACCCATACACTGTGTGAAATAGATGAGACCCGTGGAATGTCTACCTCCGAATCAGATTTCAAGGAGAGCTTTTCAAAAATCCTTTTAAGCCATGATCTTTTCCCTCCATATAGAACAAAACTAAAAAACTGCAGATGTGACCCCCACCCTGTTCCCCAGACTAAGCTCATTAAAAATCACCATGAAAACATTCAGCAATCGGTATAGTTATTTATCAATCAGCAGATATTTGAGCACATCCTGTACACAGAACACCATGCCAGCTGCTATAAGAAATGTAATGGGGACACCTGGGTGGCTGAGTTGGTTAAGCATCTGACTCTTGATTTCCTCTCAGGTCATGATCTCATGAGTTTCATTGGTTCAAGCCCCACATTAGGCTCAGGCTCTGTGCTGGCAGCATGGAGCCTGCTTGGAATTCTCTCTCTCTCTCTCTCTCTCCTCCCTCACTTGCACTATGTTTCTCTCAAAATAAACAAATAAACTTAAAAAAAAGAAAGAAACATAATGGATGGGGTGCACTGTGTGATGGGTGCAGCATGGGCATGAGAAATAGAAGGCAAGAATTCTGAACCCAGACTTGTTGCAGAATATTTCACCTTTAGCAATTAGTCCTCATTTACTTCCTCTGTTATAATCTTACACTATAAGCCTGAATCATATGACTCTGAAATTGTATGACTCTGAATTCTGAATTATATGACTCTCCTCATCTTTAAATTTGTTATCTTTATCAAAGTAACATAGGCAAATAATTTAAAAATATGAGTAGTACTAAGACACAAAAGCTATTCCTTGGCACCCCCTTCCTTCACCCTCCACCCTTCACCCTTTGTGGTGTTTAGAGGAAACCACTTTCATCCTTTTGCGTTTCTTCTTCTGGTATTTACCATCAGATTGCTAAACGTATGCATGCCTAATACCTCTTGGTTTCTCAATTTTAAGCAGTATCTATTACATCTTGTTACAATAGATGAAGATTTTAGTCTTGCTGTTTCCCCCTTTGCCACCAACCACATGGTTATATCAAGATTTTGCTTACGTCTATAACAAGGTTTTTAAAACCATGAAGACAATGTTTACAGCGAATGTAATGTTTACAGCGAAGACAAGCCAGTGTATTGTAACCATAATTCTGAAGGAGCTCAGTGTCTACCTTTCTTTTCATCTGTGAAGTTTCTTTGACTCTCTGGCTATGTCTTCTCATACCATCCAACAGCTCTGTAAAACATCTTTCAATTTTCCACCTGTAGCTCCTTGTCAAGTAATCTGTTTGCAGTTTCTTTTCGTGGATACATCTCCCCAGGAGCCCTCCATCCCTAGCAACCATCCTGAAAGACTTCTTCAGGCCTACAGGTTACAACAGGCACCCTAGGGCTTCCTGCCTCCATGCTGGGAGTGCCTTCCTTTCTTTCCTTTACCAGATTCCTGGTTTCTGGATCCCTTGTGTTGCTCTGTTTATTTATTTAAGCTCTCATTTTAGTGGACTATGTCTGCTAATAGCTTTCTGACAAAGGATATATGAAAGGTAAAATGTTAAAACCTTCCAAGAAATCATAATTCATTTGAGATGGTTAAAAAAACTCAAAATATCAAGAAAGAACATTGTTGAACATGGATAATGTCCTCCAAAGTACATTCGGTGCTACCGAGTGGCAAAGAAAGAATGAAAAAGGAAGCTTCATTTATTAAGCACTTACTAAGGGCTAATTGTTTTTTTTCCATGACATTCCTAAGAAATAGGAATAATTTTCTCCTCTTTATCTGTGAAGAACTCGGGAGCAGAGTGTCAAGTCATTTGCCTGAATCACACAGCTTATGAGGTGGCCGAACTGGAATTCAGATCATGTTTGTCTGCTTCTAGCTGTAATCCATACACTGTGTCTCTCAGCCAAAAAACATAAATGCACAATCCTTGCCCTTAAGGAGTTTGTTCAACTACGTCTTTAATCCAGTGTCAGACATTTGCAATTTTCTAGCCCAATATGCTACTTCTTACTGTGTGTGTACAATTTAATTCTGATTAATGCAACATCTATTTTCATAGTTCCATGTACATCAAGTTTTGTTATAATATTTTTCTTTGAAATTCTGGAACAGAGCTATTTCCAAAGAAGATTTCAATTCTTTATCTCACTCTACTTATTAGAGATTAGGCAGTTACAGTCTGATCTGGTTACAACTGAAAATATGTTCATGGTTTTCGCCCTTCTCCCTGGTGGATTTTGGTTACTATGCCAGTCAGTTCATTTGCTGACATTTATCACATTTAGCTCCTGCCTAAGGGACATCCAGGATTATTGGTGGGGAATTACTTCTGGCTGCGTCTGTATCAGCATGTTACTCCAAGCTCTCATCCCCTGGAAATCTGTATTGGCATCCCTCTATGAAACAAAACAGAATAGTAAATACAACAGGTAAAAACGTAGGAAAGAATTTCAAAATGAATGAAAGAAGATAGAATCGTTGTTTTTGTTTTGTTTTGTTTTGTTTTGTTTTGTTTTGTTTTTATAGATGAGTTACTGACTGATGTGCAAGCAGACAAATACCATGGATGCATTTCATTCATGTTGGCACAGTTGAAGCCCTCCGACAGCGTTGCTCACCCAGAGGCCCTGACACTTCAGACACAGCTCTCAGTAGGCAAGAGAGACTAGGTGCACGGTCAGCTGCCAGACCGCAGCATGAGGACTGTCCTCCCTGCCTACTTGGGCAGCGTCTTGGCCATGGTGCCAGTATCACTGCTCCCAGACGCAGAAACATGAGCCCTTTCATATGGTTATAGATCAGATTCAGGCAACCATCATCTGATTAGTCTTTTTTTTTTTTTTTGTACTTTTTGAGTGAGAGAGAGAGAAAACACGAGTCAAGGAGAGGGCAGAGAGAGAGAGAGAGAGAGAGAGAGAGAGAGAATCTCTAGCAGGCTCCATGCTAAATGCCAAGCCCAACATGATCCATGACCCTGGGATCATGACCTGAGCCTATATCAAGAGTCAGTCATTCAATCAACTGAGTCACCCAGGCACCCCTGAACAGTCTCTACTTTTGAGTTTTGGGGTCTAAAACTTGACTTTTAATTTTTTTGTGTATCCCTGGTGCATTTTTTCCATAAGAACAATTTAAAGAAAGTGTATAACATCCTCAGGCTAGCCTATACAAAGTCTATTTGACTCATATGGACATGGAACTATTAGAGTACTGACCACGATTTCTCAAACACTGCATTTAATAAAAACATTGTCTGGCATACATTGATTGAGCCAGGCATGGTGGTGGAATCAGGAATACAATCTATTTAGTGAAGCAGAGAATCATTGCATAAGAGAGACATGTGAGTCCCACATGTGCACAGAGCACTTTGCTGTGAAAACCACAGAGAAGGGGCTTCCACCTTAGCCTGGCTCCAGGTTCTGAATGGGAAGGCTAGGCGCATCTTTGGCTGGACCTTCATGCCACAGGGGTCTTCAGACCAAGAGAAGATTGGCCAGAATGCCACCATTGGTGGAGCACAAGGTTCTTCCTTTCTAGTGGTCATTTAGTGATACTTGTAGCTTGGGAGGCTACCTGAATGCCTATCAGTGTCTCTTCCTATACACACTAGTTTTGTGGACTGAATTTTGTTTATCTGATTTATCAAGCTAAAACGATTTTGAGCCATTGGTTCTATCTCCGTAGTCTACAAAGAGAGAACCAGGCAGTAGAGGACCTGCCACCAAGGCATCCTGGTCCAGTGGCCTTACCAGGCTGTGCTCTGACACCACAGCCACCTTGGGAGGCAGGACTTGGTAGATGAGGCTGTGTTGTGCATGTGTGGATATAGTTCACAAAACTATCTTCTGCTTTTACTACTAATACAGCCGTGAGGATTCCTAAAATAAGGTTTTGACCATGTGTGAGATGAAATTGAAGTTGTCTGCATAGTCAAGGCCAGAGAGAAAGCCAGAGGGTCAGAAAGGGGGAATAAAAAGTAGGAAAGACTGTTCCCAAGGGAGAAATGAAATGAAATTTGGGCCAAAAAATGCATTTCTGACCATCTCTTCTGCTGTGTAAAGATACTTTATAAGGCAATTTAAACTCTGACAAATTGCCTATTTCTGTTTGCAAATACAGATGAAGCCAACCATTCTCTTCTCACAAATGTCTCCATTTGTTTTCCCTCCTCATGTTTCATTCAATTTTTTGGGAGGGGGTGGCTATTGTAAAATTCTTTCACATTTCTCTGAACACTTGAAATGGGGTCAAATCTAAATGAATATGAATTCAGCATGGATCCCAAGGTCCAAAGGTCAGGCTCCACTTGGACAGTTTTGACATGTAAACTGCGCTGCCAACATTCATTTTTGTAGAGCAGCAAGAGAACTGAGCCATGTGCTGGTGAAGATTTACATAGACCTCCTTTTCCTCTTACTCAGAAGTGAGAAGGTCCTAATCACCTCTGGATCTGAGTGAGTTGGGGGGCATTAAGCCCCCTCACTGGTCCACCTTGGATGCACACATTCTCCAAAGAACCCAGATGCAGATGGGTGAGAACCTCGCCAGGCTGTTCCTTGGGAGTATAAGGGCAGACTTAACTTCCATGGGAATGGGATTCTCTGCCAAATTCAGATGCCGGAGGCTTCCCTCGGGGACCACAGCCCATCTTAAATGGAGGAAGTTGCTATGAGAAGTTAAGCAGGAAGCTCTAAGGGCTATGCTTGTGTGTGTGTGTGTGTGTGTGTGTGTGTGTGTGTGTGTGTGAGTGAAAAGAGATAAGCCTTCCATCATTGCTTGGATTATGTACACATGGAGTTTGAAATTTCAGGAAGAGGGGCGACTTCATAGCTCAGTCGATTAAGCATCCAACTCTTGATTCCAGCTAAGGTCATCATCTCATAGTTCGTGGGATCAGGCCCCACATCAGGCTCTGCACTAACTGTGCAGCTCCTCTCTCTCTGCCTCTCCTCTGCTCATGCTCTTTCTCTCAAAATAAATTTAAAAAAACAATTTTTTTACCAATGAAATAAAATTTCAGGGAAAGAAAACTATACAGAATGGGAGGGAAGCTTGTTTATCTCTCCGAGGCTAGCACCCCGGCTTATGCATTCATTACAAGATGTACACTATTCGTACCTCCAGGTTTGACACTTTTGTCTTTCTCCCCTTAATGTCTCTGAGACTCAGCTTGGATGGTGATTCAGATAACTGTCAGGTCACACACTCAGCCATAGAGTCAGAATACCTTTCATAATACCTTCCTTTTTAAAACGCAGAATTTCTTTGTCTAACCATTGCCTTGGGGCAGGAAAGAGGAGAATTTATTCACAAACTGATGCTGAAAGTGGAGGCAAGAGAACCCCCCCAGAGCAGGTCCAACAAGGTTCACCTCAGTATCCATGTTTAGGGGAGCATGAGACTATTGCATCACAGGGCCAAATAGCTCAGACACATTAGCATACCATCAACATGAAAGGTACTGTCTGAAAACCAAGCATTAAACACAAAAACATTTTTCACATCGACCCCGTAGCAGATGACACAGTGAACGGTATCTTCCTAGCCACAAACCTCACCAGCTTTTCCAGTAACCCGAAAAGACAAAGAAAAAGAGAACTTGGGGAAACTCCCACTCATCAGTCAGGTTTCCCCTTAGACATCACTTCCTTTAGGAAGCCGGTCAGACAGATCCACCCCCACCTGACTTCCCCTCACTCAGCTCTTCTCATTCTTTATGTTATGCCTTCCAGAATTATCTGTCTTCTGCACCTCTCAACCCCCGGCAGCCAGCACACCACCCAGCACTTTGTAGATACTTAAATATGTGCTCGACATATATAGTTGTCTATATTAGCTACTTCTGTGGTTTATTAACTTTACTTAAAAAGAAATAGTGAGTGGAATCCTATTGCCTTACATTTCAAGGTTGCTGCAGGGATAGCACAGTATCAATAATAGGCAACGGATTTCATGTGGGGGGATATTATAACAGAAAACATAAAATATTATCAATATCTTCCCTGGGAAATCTCTGTATCAGCTTCACGGTATCTAACATTGAATCTCTAAACTTCAGAACTGAAAGCTAAGGCAAAGCTACTGGCTTTGTAGTAAGGCTACAAAGAATGAATAAAGAGTCATGCTTAAGTTTCTGCTTACATTTCTTTGTTGCTGACTTCTTTTATTATTCTGTTATTTAATTCACCTTTTTCAGAGGAACAAGGAAAAGCAAAATATGTTATGCCCCCTCGCTGGCCTCTGGTGCTCCAGCAGTGTTAGTGTGCCTGGCAAAACAGACAACAGAAAGGAAGGGAAGGCTCTTCCCTAAGGGTTTGCTGATTCAATCAGAGCACCATCGACAAAGATAACTTGAAATCTGACACAGAGAAATCTGACTTCTATTCTAGTGTCCAAAATGACTTGAAATCAGGGTACAGTGGGGGGGGCAGTCAGTTGAGCATCTGACTCTTGGTTTCAGGTCAGCTCTTGATCTCACAACTTCATGAGTTTGAGTCAAACATCAGGCTCTGTGCTAGCAGCCTGGAGCCTGAGTGGGATTCTCTCTCTCCCCCTCTCTCTCCCCCTCTCTCTCCTCCTTTCCCTCCCCCTCTCCCATGTATGCTGTCTCTGTCTCTCTCTCAAATAAATGAAAGAACTTTACAAAAAAATGACTTGAAATCTTTTCCATGTTAGGATGTTTGTTAGGACACTTTTTGTCCCTCTCACAGCGTCTAGTGGGTCCACCATGCTTCACAACAACAACAACAACAACAGATAGTTAGAAACCAAATGCTATGAAAAGGTGAATTTCCACAGATAGCCTTGAAACCGCCATCATCGTCTGCACAAAAAGTGGACAGACCCTGAGTCCTTCTTCTGCACTGACCTGCCCAAGGATAGAGGCTCTTGAGGAGGTATATCCGTGGAAACCATTTGCCTTGGTTGTGCTTTTATTTTAGTTTTAGAGAGAGAAATTATATATTTTTTTAAATATTTTTATTTATTTCTAGGAGAGAGAGAGACAGCATGAGCAGGGGAGGGTCAGAGAGAGAGGGAGATACAGACTCAGAAACAGGCTCCAGGCTCTGAGCTGGCAGTCAGCACAGAGCCCGACGCGGGGCATGAACCCATGAACCGCGAGATCATGACCTAAGCGAAAGTCGGACGCTTAACCGACTAAGCCACCCAGGCGCCCCAGAGAAATTATATTTTTAAATGTCAACAATAACTCTCATGTGACCAAAGGAGAGCATTATAAACAGAACACAGTAGTGCAGCAGTTTCTGGGTGACTTTGAATTTAATAGATAGATAGATAGATAGATAGATGCACTTTTCCTTCACACAGGGGTATAGTTTGCGAACATGAGCTTATCCAAGGCCACATGGCTTCAATGCCATGGAATAGTTCAGTAGCTGCATGCAAGCCAGACAATTTCTTTGCCTCATTTTCCCCAGATCACAATGAAGTAGATGATCAGACCAGATGTGTGGTCCTCAGATTTCTATCTTTCAATATCATATTTATAATAGGGTAGCTGACACAGATCTGCTATCCTTTATTTTCCTGTATAAGAGCATTAAAAATTAAAATGACTACCACCTACTATTATCATCATTTCATGAAAAAACACATTTTAGAATTAAAAAATTGAGAACATAATTGCAGAGTATGATAATCTTTTAGTGAATAAATTTTGCTGTTTGATATACTTAGTGCATGATCCTTATTTTCTGGTCCCATTAGCAAATTAAAATTTTCTTGGTAATGGACATGTGTCCACAGAATACAATTAGACCAGACGATCTTCATGGTTCCTTCTATCTGAACCACTTTAACCATAACACTGTAACTGACAAATAAGTGAATAAGTAAAATGACAATGAGAGACATATCCCCTTCTATTTTGTGATGGTGGTGGTGTTCATCTTTTTTAGTACCCAGCTAACGAGAATGTGTAAGGCACTTCCAACTGTATCATACCACTTCCACCCAAGATAGTAGATCTACTTCACTCCATTAAATTGTCATTGTTTTCAGCTGCAGTGACTCTTCTAATTAGGACTGAATCTAACAATAAGGGAATCGAATAAAAAGAGACGGAGAAGATGCCAAAGGGGCAGGAGAATATAAAAGCAAAACAAAACCTTTTTTTTTTTTTTGCAAGGCTAAATTGATGATTCTATCCAAAAACACAAACATAGAAGAAAGGACTTTTAGCACAAAGAATGTAATACAATCCAGCTAAATTATTCAGTCTTACTATAGTATTACTACTGCAGCCCAGGTTTCATTGTGTAAATTAGATACACAGTCTATTCCCTAAGATTGTACTGATTTTCATAATAGTTTTTAAAGTCCTCCCAAAGTGGAACTATAAAAATGGAGAATCACCGTGATCAATAATTTGAGCCAAATTGTAAGAGAAGGAGTCTGGACTGAGGTCTAAGGGTGCTAATTGAAAAGGAGCCACCAAGAAACGAGTTTAGTCTTGGAGGCACGTGTGAGAAGGTGACAAACGGAGTTGATCATCATGCGAGGATTGCGGACTGGCCTTGTTTCCTTTGGCAGTGCAGGGTAAGAGGCTGACTTTGGTGTTCTTTGCTTTAAACACACAGTCATGGGGGGCGGCTGGGTGGTTCAGTTGGTTAAGCATCCGACTTCAGCTCAGGTCACGATCTCACGGTTTTGTGAGTTCAAGCCCCGTGTTGGGCTCTGTGCTGACAGCTCAGAGCCTGGAGCCTGTCAGATTCTGTGTCTCCCTCTCTCTCTGCCTCTCTTCTGCTTGCACTATGTTTCTCTCTGTCTCTCAAAAATGAATAAATGTTAAAAAAAAATTTTAAAGCCACAGTCACTTTGGCATGAGATCGCTGGTTCTGTTCATGGTTCTGTTCATGGCTCACTTTGTAGAAAGTCTGTGTCTAGGATGAGGTAGATGGTTTAGAAAGAGGCCCTTTTGTTGAGAAAGATCCCCTTCTGGTTGAGGAGACTTTATCCCTTTCCTTTTTTTTCCTGGTCCCATACCGCCCTGATGGAGGGAGGCAAAGCTTTACTTCAACTATAAATGTTTAAATTTAGGTTCAGTATTTCAGAGATGGTGAATCTTAGAGATGTTTCTAATAAAGTCATTACTCCATTTTTACATATGTAAGAGAGATTCAGTGGCTTTTCCAAGCTCATTCACTCAGCAGAACCCTGATTAGAGCTATGACATGAATCCAGATCAGTGCTGGACCCCATCATTTATGAGCCCCAAAGAAGGGTTTTATGTGCTTCTTTTGAATCCATAGGAGCAACACTTCATATCAACTGCTGCCACTCGAAGCTACACTCTGGACAGCCTCCCTGGCCCGCCCTCCCTCTCACCCCCCAGAGCCACATGTACATGGCTGTGTATCCCAAGGCAATTCCAGGTTTACTGCAGCATCTCTTTCCCTTTCCGCGTGGCTCTTCCCTTCCCCAGGTCATGCACAGCAAGAGAACTGGCTCAGGACACCTTCAGGCACCAGTGGTCATCTTGGCTATACCACCTGTCTCCTATCCTATTGCTGAATCACTCTGTTTACACCAAGACTCTAAATTTCTTCATGAAGAATATCTTTTTAGTCAGCAATTCCAGTTTCTCTCAACAACTTGGTTTCCACCAGACTCTTCTACCATTCTGAATAACTGAACGTAAGTTAGGGATGTAGTTCAAACCACTACCCACCTTATCCACCCAGGAGGCCCCTTAACCTCCATGTGGAAACTTCACACTCATCTGTTTCCTCCTGGCAGGTGGATTCAGGTCTCAGCAACACAAGAGATGCTAAAGTAACAACAAATTAATCATTGAAGACAGAAGTGAACAATAGACAACAGGCAAAGACAATTGTAGTCAGTGTTCCTGAGGCTGAATGAGATTTATCTGTTGTCTGCACTGAATATATAGCTATGTAGTATCCTGTGCTTGCAAAATACATTTTGAAAATCTGAATTAATGAGGGACCACTGATCTGAACAATATCATTTCCCCCTCATTTATAGTGTGCTTATGTCTTCTATAGTTATAGTATTATCTACTTGGAATTTTTTGCTCATTTCAAGTAAAAATAGAAATGTTTCAAATACGTAGCCACTTTATTATATATTGAAAGAGAGAAAGAAAGAAAGAAAGAAAGAAAGGAAGGAGAAAGAAAAGAAAAGAAAAGAAATGAAAAGAAGAGAAAAGAAAAGAAAAAGAGAAAAGGAAGGGTGAAGGAAGGAGAAGGAGAAGAAAGAAAGGAAAGAAAAGGAGCAAAGAGAAAGATAAGTAAAGGAAAGGTGGAAGGAAGAAAGAAAGGAAGGAAGGAGAGAGAAAGAAAGTAAGTCTTCTTTTAGATTTATGGTTCTCAAGCTGCGGTGCACATTTTTAAAAATGCCCAGGCCCTCATCCTGGACCAATTAAGTCAGAATCTCTTCAGGTTGGGCTTGGACATCTTCTCTCTCTCTCTCTCTCTCTCTCTCTCTGTCTCTCTGTATGATGTGTGTGTGTATATATACACACACACATACATATACATATATAACTATACATACATATACACATATAACACATATACATATACTTATACCCATACCTATACATATATTTTAAAGCTTCTTCAGGAATTTTGCTTTGTATCATGGTTGAGAACTGCTGTTCTACAGGAAGTACCAGGAGAGGAAAGTTCGCACACTTGCTTTAACTCCATCTTTGAAAAGTCAGGCTTTATTATGTAATATTGACGAGAACCAACCCAGACCAATTATTGTAATAGAGAAAGTTGTTGAGAAAAAATTATCTTCTTTCCACTGTGCAAAGATTCTCGTAAAAATAAAAGCTAATGAGCCTGAGAATAAAATGTTTCCTAAGTGAAGTGATATACCCATTATTATTGTGACTCAGGATACTCAGATAATTAAGAAGTAACACTTTTGTTGACATTTAACTACATCAAGAAGAAAACTTGTTGGACCAGAAATGTCAGTGGGTGAGAGGTTTAAAAGAAACAAAACTGACTTGGGCAGGTACTTTTTCATATAACTGCATCTTTTCTAGAAGAGAATTTTCCATTTATTTGGCCCTATTTATAAGCACGTTTGATTCCGTCATCACTCTCAGGCCAACAAAGCAGGAAAAAATTGTTAAAATTCTGTACAGAGGTCAACAAGACCTTAAATCAGCAACTTGAAACCACAAGCTTGCAAAATCTGGCACTTGAAGTTGTTCTTTGGGAATGTATAATATGGGCCTGAAATGAAAACTAGAACAAGATAGGTAGTTATGGATATGCATTTTCATGTCTCTGTTCCAACATTCATGCTAACATGAAATATATTCAAAGAATTCAATAGACCCCAATAAATAATCATTTCCTCTCCTTCTTTGGATTATCATAAAATATCTTTGAGGGAATTTTAGATTCTAAATCCTATTTACCAATGACAGATTTAAAAAGATGGTTTAAAAACAAAATCCAAGGGCACCAGGCTGACTCAGATGGTTAAGCGTATCGCTCTTGATTTTGGCTCAGGTTATTATCTCTCAGTTTATGAGATCCAGGCCCACACTGGGCTCTGCACTGGGCATGGAGCCTTCTTAGGATTCTCTCTCTCTCTTTCTCTCGCTTTCTCTTTTTCTCTCTCCCTCTCTCTCTCTTTCTCTCTCTCTCTCCCCAGCCCCAACCCCTCTCCCCTGATAGTACACACTTTCTCTCAAAATAAATAATAAATAAACATTAAAAAAGTAAAAACAAAATCCAAGTGGGATATAATTTGCAAGAGAGGTGTTTCATTTGTTGGATCCTGACCTATTTCATAGAGTAAGGAGATCATGTGACAACTTTGGGTTTTTACAGGGTTATTGCTGACATAATAGAGTTGCTTTCTGAAATAGAAACATTACTGTTATAGGGTTGTGCTGTTGGCTGCAAGAAACACATTTGCTTCGATAGAAATGGCCCCTTGTTCTTTCTTTAAATGCATGTTCTGTTGTGTAGACGAAGGCATTTTGTAAGACAGTCCATGTCTTGAAGGGTTGTTTTTAAAATAGTGTCAGGCTATGCTAGACAGATGAGGATTGATACCAAAGACGTTATGGCCAGAGAAAAATGTATGTAAATGTCAGCTTACCAGCAGAAGAAAGAGTTCTGAAGGGCAAGGCTAGTAAGCCTGTTTAGGAAGGCAAGTTAGTTTGCAATGCTGCATGGAACTCTGGGAAGCCTGGCAATGTATTCTGTCATGTGTCTTCCCCACTCAGAGCCCTCCACTGACTTCCCATCTCATTAGGGGTAAATGCCCAAATCCTCTCAAGGTGCTATAAGATCCGACTAGAAGCGCGCACACCGCCCACCTCCTCCACCCATATCCCAGTTTCTCTATTCTCCGGCCATACGTGACTTCCCAAAGTGCACCAAGTTCATGCCCATCTCAGAGTCTGTTCTTTTGATGCCTTCTACACCTCTCTGTCTTCTTACCAGTTTTGTTTTCCTCTACAGTTCTTATTGCCTTTGGACACACTGTTCAGTTACTTATGTTTTGTTTATATGTCTACCCTCACCATGAAAGCAGAGGCTTTTTCAATTTTGCTCACTGTCATCTTCCCGGCACCTCAGATAGTGTAAAGGCTCTGTCAATATTTTTGGAGTGAATGAAGGGTTTTCATCCTACTTTTTATCAAATATAATCCATCCTTAGACGTCTGGTCTGAGTGATTCTGTGGAATCTGGTCTCACTGTAGGTCAACTCTTACTCAAGGAAACATCATTAGATCCATTGCCAATAAAGAATCTGTAGAATGTGTCTGAAGATAGGTGGTTCAAGGATAAGTATTAAACATCTTGTCTAGTCCATCTATAACGTCATATTCTCCTTGAACCCATTCTTCTTCCTTTCCCTCCCCTTCCCTTCCTTTCCCTTCCCAGGAGCCGTAGTGTAGCTGCAGTTACTCAGTGACTCTGCAGCCAGGACAGGAAACTGTTTAAGACTGAAGACCTCGATCCTCTCCTCCTTCAGGAGATACTGTCCTTCCCTTGATGAAGACAGTGCTCTACCTTGTGCCCTCAGAATGGCAGCGTGTGCAGTCCCAGTGAGTCATTCACATGATGACACTGTTTACACACTTGTTGTCACCATTAGTGAGAGGATCCCACAGCACAGCGTCCTGTGTGCAAGGTCCAGGCAGTGCTAGAAGAGCAGAATAAGATGTCCCCTGCTCCCTTTGTGGTTGTTGCAAAGCTCCCTGGGAGGGGTGACTAGGTGGTTACTAGTTGACCCTTTCCTTTGAAGGAGTTTTCAACCTTCTTCTGGAAAAGGTTGGGGAGGAAGAAGGGAGCAGGCCTAGGAGGCTTGGGTGAGTCAAAGACCAACCAAACCAATTTCTTTTTTCCTTCTTCTTCTTTTGAGAGAGAGAGGGAGAGAGGGAGAGTGCACACGCATGTGAGCAGAGGAAAGGGAGAGAATCCAAAGCAGGCCCCATGCCCAGTGCAAAGCCAAATGAAGGGCTTGATCTCAGGACTGTGAGATCATGACCTGAGCTGAAATCAACAGTTGGACGCTTAACCAACTGAGACACCCAGGCGCTCCAGCCTAACCAATTTCTGTTGTTCCCTGGGCCCACCACCAAAGCCGGTAGAGTGCTGGGAGGCCACCAGGTCCCACAGCACCAGCTGTGCCCTGGGTGTCCCTCCCCCACCAATGCAAGGCAGCACAGAGAGTGGCCAACAGTACCAGCCTCACAGTCAGACAGAACTTGGTTCACAAGCTGGCTTTAGTTCCCCCAGTCCCTAGCTTTGTGATTGTCATCAAAGTACTCTACCTAAACTCAGCATCTCATTATCTGTAAAATGAAAGTAATACCTACCACACATGATTACTATAAGGATTAAGTGATATCATTTATGTTAAGCAGTTACCACAGTTCCTGGCACCTAAAAGTTCATAAGAAAAGACAACTCCACAGAACCAGACAAGACCCGGATCACCCTTTAAGAATATTAGACTTATGGAATTAATCATGATTCTTCTTGCTAGAATCTCTATGTTGTCATCTAAAGAACTTTGGGAAACTAACAGCTAAGCTAGGGTCTTTTACCTTCCTTCGTGTGTGTGTGTGTGTGTGTGTGTGTGTGTGTGTATGTGTGTGTAAGAGAGAAACAGAGACAGAAAGAAACAAAGGGACAGAGAGAGACAGTGCTGTGCACTAGTGTGACGTAGGAGATTATGAAAAACCAAAAACCAAAAACCAAAGCTGTATTGCTTTGCAGTGCCATAAGAGCTAATACCAGCTGTTAACTTGTGTTCATTAGAAGAAAATCTATTTCTTTATCTTGACTTTAGAATAAATACTTGATAAAACTAAGGCAATTTTCTTAGTAAATTTTCTTAGATCTTTTTTTAAAAAATGTGTGTAGAAGCATTTTTGAATCTCTCAGACATGTTTTCAGAACATTTTCCAAATTAAAAAAAAAAATCAGTTTTGTTCAGATACTTTAGGCTCTGGAAATAAGCTATTTCCTGTCCACTTTGACACCAAAACATTCCTTCTAGCTTTTTAAGAATACAGTCCCTTGTTGAGATGTTGGCTTCCTGGTTTAGGGAATGAATTCTAATCATTTCTAAATTTTCAACCTTTATTCTACACTGAAAATTCAAGTAAAATGACAAACAGTGAGGGAATTTATAACATAAACTCATGGATGTAAAATGAAAAACAGTGAGTTGTTTCCAAGATTATAATAACAATAATAATTAAAACCAGTTGAGGATTTATTCAGAACTAGGCACTGTTCCAAGTGCTTTACATTGTTAATTCAGTTAGGTCTCACACTTTTTCCAGGAAGACTCTATTATCCTTCACATTTTACCACACACTGAGGATCATCATGTTTAGTTAATCCACAAGATCACACAGTTAGAACATATATTCCACATTCTGAATATATTGCCTTCTACAAATATAAATTTTATTATTCATGGAAAAGGAAGGTGAGGCTTTTAGAGACCCAGAGATTTGTCCAAGGCTGTAGCGAGTACAGTCAGAGAAAGGGCTTGAACTTAGGAAAGTCTGAGTCCAAAGTTCTCCTGTTATACCATCCACCCAGTGTGCACATCATTCTCTAGGATAGGCTTGACCAATGGTAACCCAGCTTCTGCCTCCATCATCCACTCCCCGGGAACACAGATGACCCTTTACTGAATCACCCTGCTAGCTTGGAGTTTTCTTACATATTGAGCTGGTGTACTGTGACCTAATTCCATGTTTCCTATTTGTGGAGTCCCTTGGTACTAACCTGGCACTACATGAACCACATATCTTTAGGCAAATAGAGTTAGAAGGTGCCATACAGTGGTGTCTCAATCATGAGCCTTAGAGCCCTTATGTGAAAATATCCTGGCCACCCTTGGCTGATTGTACAGACATGAACTCATCTCACTTCTAAGCAAACAGGCAGCATCTGAGCACAACCAAAGCCCTTGGTTGAACTCTGTCTAGTTCCACAGGCATTGTATTAATAGGCAAAAAAAGAAAAAAAGAAAAAGAAAAAAGGAAAAAGAAAAGAAAAAGAAAGAAAGAAATTTGGGACTGGACTTGGGTGTGGAATTTAGAGACTCTTACTGGAATTAAAAACAATTCTAATCACATAAATTCAAGTCAAGCACAATTACAAAGAGATTCTCAAACTGGAAGAAACTGATATATTCAGAAGTGTTTATATGTATGTGTGTGTTGTAATGAGCATTTACTGGGTAGCTATTTGCCATAGGTTTGGAGTGAGATAGCCTTGCGTTCGGATCCCAGCTCTGTCATTTTTTGAGCTAGGTAAACTGGGTAGTTAATAACCTAAGACTTGGCTTCCTCATTTCTAAATAGGAATAATAATATGCATTATAGGTAATAATAGGACCACTGTGATGATTAAGCCACATAATGTATATGTAAAGTATAAAGTCTGTAGCAAACATACTTTGGCATATAGTTAGCATTCAGTCCGTGGTGGTTATTATTACAGTAGTTATTCACTTACTTAAAAAGTAAAACTTATTGGGCTCTTACATAATAGAGCCATACATCCAAGCTTCATGCCCTAGGCACTGCAGGCACAGTGCTAAAAAGATGGAGACAGCCCCTGACTTTCCAAAACCTGTAGCCTAGCTGAGAAAAGAGACACTAAACAAGTAATAAAAATGGAGAACAGGTTATAAGAGAGGGGAGGCATAGGAAAGTATGGGGGTGTATAACTTTGAGGGTAGGGAAGGTGCCCCTGAAGCAGATTATGAGCCGTGGGGTAAGAGTCAATAACAGGCAGATAGGGGTGCAGGTGGATGGACAGCATGTCCCAGGCAAGGCAACAGCACACACGAGGTCAAGAAGTAAGAGATCAGAAATATGATAGGAAGGAAAGATCAGTGAGGTGCCAGAGACTGACAGAAGGGTTAGGCTCAGACTGGGACCAAATTGTGAAGGACCTTGTATGAGCCATGCTAAAAAGTCTGTTTGGGTTTTATCTGAAAGTCCATGTAAAGCCATTGAAAAGCTTGTATTTGGGATGGTGAGGGTTGGCTTCAGGATAAGAGAGAAGAGCAAGTCTTGACCATGGAGACATTTATAATCTCAAGGTGAGAGGGGCTGTAGGGGAGGAAAGGGGACAATAATAGAAGTACCTAGTTTTTAAAAAGCCCAGGAAGAAAAATACTCTTAGATACAAAGTCCTAGGTGAGAACTTTTTAATAGGGGGTGACTCCATCTAATTGAGATGGCATTTGAGACAGATTTTTAAAATGAGCATTTTTTGGATAAGGAGAGCCAATGGTGGTGAGGGGCACTTACACCCCTGGACACCCGGTCTAAGAAGTAAAATTAGCAGACATACTCTAAAAGTGCTCCTAGCTTGTGTTAAACCGGCTCTATGTTTCGCTTCCTTCCACCTCTCCGTATTTCAGAACCGCTTTGAGAGAAAACTCTGCCACCCTTATGGCAGCCCTGAAACCCACGTCCTGTAAATTTCAAATCATTCCCACGTGTTCCCCCCTTCTCCTTTCTTCCAAGGTTATTTCCAGCTGGAGGCCTGTGTAAGCTTCTAGCTTTGCAGAGCACTTCCTCTACACCCCCTCCAGCTGTGAACTTTTTACCTGTGTTTCACTACAGTGTCTATATGCTTAGTGAGAAGTTAAACCAGTACAGGAAATACTACATCACCCCACTGGCATTACCAGTTAGATCGCCGAGTGCCTGGGCCTTATGAGGTTGAGCCGTTTATTATAAATGCCACCTCACCGTTGCAGCAACTTTTTGTGTCCTGTGAGCCATTCTCTGGTAACACAAACCAAAGCCAAAAAGCACCCTGTTCCCGCCCTCCCAAACTTTTTCTTTACATTATCTTAATTGGTTAAATATATGAAAAGAATATCAAAACTGTAGGAGGTTTTTTGAATTTGATTACTCACATAGCCATTTTTCTTTTACATAAACATTTTCCCTTTAAATAGTGCCCGAAGCGGAGCTTTTCTCACAAGTGTGATGGCTTCCTATCTTGTTGTGAGACTCCCATTTGGGGATGTGCCTGGTCTACACAGAGCTTTCGTGTTAATCATCTGATTCACCGTACTTGGAACACGGTGAACTTTCAGTAAATGTGTCTCGCACTGCTTTGAAGAGCCCTCTGTTCCCAGAGGTTAAATACTGGTCGGGTCACACTTTGGATTTGTTGTTGAGAGTCACTGTTACTATGGGCAGTCAATCAGTCAATCAGAAAGCGTTCCTTGTATGCAGTCATGACGTTGTTAGTACTCTAAGCAACAAGAACACCACACGACGTGAGAAGCCAAGGCTTTTTGGCTCATTGAGAGGAAAATGGGGTTTTCTTCATTTTATTTCATTTATATTGGGGGGGGGTCTATGTATACTAAGTAGGGTTAATTTGAGACCCTTCATCCTAACACAAAGAAAAATTAAGAAGTGGGGCAAAGGAAGTAAGGGCAGGAAGGATGAAAGAAAAATAGAGAAAGGAAGGAAAGAGGGAAAGTTTTGTTTGAAATGGATATTATTTACCTGAAAATATTTCTTTTGAAATTCTGAATTACAGGTTGTTTTTCTCCCTTTCGTCTAGAAAGAAAGCACTTGTCTTGTAGCATTTGAGTAGGACTCTTTACTCATGTATGACATCCAGATGGTGGTCGACACCTATATTGCAGGGAAACAAAGAAGTTTCAGTTTCTTCTGCTTGAACAACCGATGCACTTAGCAGGAAACTGTAGTCATCTTTTCAAACTTGCTTTCCCCTTTTATACGTCCTCTTCTGGTGACGTTGCTCAGACAAGACGACCCGCAGTGCATGGCTTTCCTGCCTCTAGGTCATTTCAAACAGCACTGTCACCTGTCAGGTATGTACTCTGTTGTGTGAACTTTTGTCCTGCACCCAAGTGTTGAAACCACACCGTCTCTTCATCCGCAAAACCAGAAGGAAGGAACAGTCCAAGTAGACAATTTCTTATAATCCAAAGAATATCTGTCAATCTGCTTAAAACAAATCCAGAGGATTTCTAAATGAATCCCTGATGTGAGCATTTTCTTGGGAAGTTGACAACTAGCAGAATTCAATAAGGAGAAATTATAGAGAAAATGAGCATTATTCCAGAATCGCCAGATACACAGGACACAATTGCCTCTTCTTCCCCTCCCCAAGTTTTAATTTAATTCCAGCGAGTTAACATGCAGGACAATATTAGTTTCAGGTATAGAATTTAGTGATTCATCCTGTGCTCATCACATCACGTGCCCTCCCTAATCCCAATCACCTATTTAACCCATCCCCTCCCACCTCCCCTCCAGTAACCCTCAGTTTGTTCTCGAGGATCTGTTTTATGGTTTGCCTCTTTTTTTCCCCTATGTTCATTTGTTTTGTTTCTTAAATTCCACATATGAGTGAAATCATATGGTATTTGTCTTTCTCTGACTGACTTATTTCACTTAGCATAATATTCTCTAGATCCATTCACATTATTGCAAATGGCAAGATTTCATTCTTTTTATGGCTGAGCAATATTCCAGTGTGTGTGTGTGTGTGTGTGTGCGTGTGTGTGTGCGTGTGTGTGTTTATGTGTACACATACCACATCTTCCTTATCCATTTATCAGTCAATGAACATTTAGGCTCTTTCCATAATTTGTCTGTTTTATTTGTCAATAATGCTGTCATAAACATTAGGGGACATGTATCTCTTTGAATCTGTATTTTTATATCCTGTGAGTAAATACCTTTGAGCAGTGTAATTGCTGGATCATAAGGTACTTTTATTTTTAACTTTTTGAGGAACCTCCATACTGTTTTCCAGAGTGGCTACACCAGTTTGCATCCCCACCAGCAGTGCAAGAAGGTTCCCCTTTCTCCACATTCCGCCAACATCTCTTATTTCCTGTGCTGTTAACCTTAGCCACCCTAACTGGTGTGACGTGATAGCTCATTATAGATTTGTTTTGTTTTTGTTTTTGTTTCTTTTGAGGGGGTAAGGGCAGAGGTAGAGAGAGAGAGAGAATCTTAAAGCAGGCTCCCTGCCCAGCTCAGAGCCCAACATAGAGCTGAATTTCACGACTGGTAGACCTGAACCCAAATCAAGAGTCAGACGCTTAAGTGACTGAGCCACCCAGGTCCCCCGTCACTATAGTTTGTTCTGTATTTCCCTGATGATGAGTGATGTTGAGCATCTTTTCACGTGTCTGCAGCCATCTGGATGTCTTCTTTGGAAAAATGTCTATTCATGTCTTCTGCACACTTTTTAACTGGATTATTTGTTTTTTGGGTGTTCAGTTTTGTAAGTTCTTTATATGTATTGGGTACTAACCCTATATCGGATATGTCACTTGCAAATGCCTTCTCCCATTCCATAGGCTTCCTTTTAGTTTTGTTGATTATCTCCTTTGCTGTGCAAGAGCTTTTTATTTTGATGAAGTCCCAATAGTTCATTTTTCCTTAAGTTGCTACTTCCGATGTTAGAGAGGTTACTGCCTGTGTTCCCCTTCAGGATTTTGATGTCTCATATGTCACAGTTAGGTCTTTCATCTTTGAATTTTGTGCTTGGTATGAGAAAGTGCTCCAGTTTCTTTCTTTTGCATATTGGGGTCCAGTTTTCCCAACACCACCATAGTTGTCTCTTCTTTTCAGTTGATTTCATCTATGCGTCTGTATATATTTCAGATACAGAATAACTTGAGAATCAGAAGAGCTGACCTCAGGTCCAGCTTCTCATGAGACCCAGAAATCACCTGCCTCTTGGGTCCTAAGTTTGCCCCACCATGAGGCCAAAGAATGTAACTTGAGACTGGCCTCATGACACACAGGTTATGATATTCACTAAACAGTTTCAGGTTACACATTCTCTGGGCTACTGCTTTGTCAGTTTTGCTAGTAATAACTCTCTTAGATCCCAGCCACAGGACTACCATCAGTAAAGTAAAACTTAGCAGTGATCGTGAAAGAGGTAATTTTATTACCAAAGAACTCTAATTTTCTCCCAGGGAGTAGTAACCTTGAGTATGGCACTTCATTCATAAAAAAGAGGGCCTCACCTTTAACGAACTGCAGTCCATTTATACTCATGAAAGAAGTGCAATACCGTGTAATTTTCACTTAAATTCCCATTTTCCTCTCATCAGTTCTTTTCATTTAGACCCGGGCCTTGGTGCATGCATTGATGTTCTCATTGAAATATGTTAAAGTGGTTATTTGGGTGATGTTGCACTATGTAATAATATAAATAGCAACATTTTCTAAACAGAAAAAAATCAGGATATATGGTCTGAAAAAATTCAGAATCACAGAGACACAGGAAGAAATTTGTAGTTTTTTAATGTTTATTTATTTTTGAGGGGGTATGGGGGGCAGAGAGAGATGGAGACACAGAATCCAAAATAGGCTCCAGGCTTTTAGCTGTCAGCCCAGAGCCCAATGCGGGGCTCAAACCCACAAACCGTGAGATCATGGCCTGAGATGAAGTCAAGATGCTTAACTCAATGAGCAACCCAGGTGTCCCATCAAGGACAAAATTTGTAATTGAAGGAAGATATACTACAAGATATATAGTACAAGAACAGGTTTCAAATAGACTGAATTCTATTGGGGATGTTGGAGACATCATCAGTTCATTGTGCTGTAAAGTGTACCATCTTTCTCCAGAACATTCACCTTTATGATTTATCTACTTATAATTGTGCCCAAAAAGTTCGTCATACATTAATCTAGTCATTGCATTTATAAACATGGCATTAGTATGGTGGAGTCATTTTACAGAATTCTTTTAATAGAATTCAATTCAGAAAGTTCCTGCCTTGCTTCACCACTTCAGCCCATGTCTGCAGCCATGGTTAATACACCACACACAGCCCTTCCATCCACTCCCTCTGCCGGAAGTGCTTTACCCAATTGCCTAGTCCCAGCTCATTGAGCATCTCCATGCAGAGTTAGGTGTTAGGTTCCAATAGCACCTTTTAGCATATTTCTATTTTAGCACTTAGCACATTGATCTGGTTGTCTGTTTCTTCCATAGAAATGTCAGAAGCTCAAGGACAAGGACCACTTTCTATCCACCTTAAAGTCCTCACTGATTAGGAAGACGTCTGCCCCTTGGTCAGTGCCCCAAATTTTTTTCGGAATACACAGAAGAGGGTAGTCTTGTCCACTTGTATGTTTATTGCCATAATGTGGGCTTCTTTGTGCTTTCCTTGACCTTATAATTCACCATAAAACACATACAGAGAACACACAAGTAGGAGTTTAGAAAATCTGAATCAGTGTGCCTGCAAAGGGACAAACAGTGAGCTAAAATCCAGACTGATTTTTTTTAACTTTGCTTTCTGCTACCATGGAGCTCTCCTCTTAGAACTCAGTGGTATTATCAGGAAGAAATTTAAGATGATTAAAGAAACTTCATCAACTATCTTATGTCATGGTTTTACACAGTCACAGTCTTGGGCATGTGAATGTCTGTGACAGAGAGAGTCAAGTCACAAAGCCCAATTCCCCCTGCTTTATCCAGCTTACCTTAGGTTAATTACCCCAAATCTCTGTGACTTGGTTTCCTCCTGTGAAATAAGATAGTTGAGTCTACTTCACAGAGTTGTAGTAATCATTACTGGATGCCTTTTATGTAAAGGGCTTGACACAGGACTTGCCAGCAGGTCACACAGTAACTAGAATATGGAACTTTTGGACTATACATCGGTGGAGCAGGGGATAACCTAGCAGGCTGGTGGGCAGGATTCTAATGGCTCCTGCAATAGCAATAGAGAAAAATCGAGTACTACTTAAACCAAGTACCTCAAAGGGGAAGTCTTACCATTGCTGAAACTGCTCAGGGTTATATGGTCCCATGATGGTTTTCTGCTCTGGGGATAAGAGATAGGTTCTATCTGAGGCTGACTACAGTGTTGGCCAGCTTGCCCAGAGTATGGCATCCTTAGAAGTAATCAGAAAAGAATAAGTATGTCATTTGGTCCACAAATTAACCCATTAAAAGCATGTGTACTACACATCAGACCCTTATTTGAAGCCTTACTCACTCTGACACACACTTAAGATATAATTTTTAATAAATTTCCTGAAATAACTCTTGACCCTGCAAATTGAAAACGATTATGAAATCACTGCTAAAAGTAAGGGTAACTTGCAGTGAAAAGTGTTAACTGTCTGGTATTATGAGACCTGGAAAATTAGACACAGGATCACTGTCCAGTACGATAATCGATGTTCCTAAGAGATCACTCTGAATCATGTAATAAATAAATAAATAAATAAATAAAATAAAAACCTTAAGTCATGTTCAATATCCTTTGTTTCCAAAGGCAGAGATGTATGAAATATACTTGAAGAAAGATTTCTGTTCAAAAGTTTTTATTTCAGTGGTCTGCAGGGTTTGCTTATGTGGAACACCTTGTTCTCTGCCAAAGCCAAGTATAAATGAAGTATCTCTGTATTTAGAAAAGAGGAAAGTGGAACATTTGTTGTAATAATGTTTATCTTTTTTTGATACCTGTTAATAACTATAAAGCTGGCTTTTTTTTACCCCAAAAGATGATTGAAAAGCAAACTCAACTATACTACGAGCTTCTTGAGGATCAGGGGCATTTTATTTTGTTTACCAAGTTCAGATCAGGCTCTGGCACTCAGAGTTTATTTGTTTTTGAATGGGGAGATGGATAGATGCTGAGGAGCATGACAATCATGGATGTGTAACTGATGCCAATGTGTAAGTTAAAAAGAAAAAAAAAACAACAATCCAAGTCTAGTCTCACTTCTACTCTGGTCCATCTGGGTGACTTGGGGCAAGTCTTTTACATCTCTGGGCTTCATTTCCCTCATCTGTAAAATGAGGAAGTTTGACTAGCTCATTTTATAAGGTCCCTCCCAATTGCCAACAGCCCACAATTTTATAAAGAAAAAAGATCAGTTCTTTTATGCATGTGACACATAATTGAAAGTCTCAACTAAGTGATGTAGATCAATACAGCAAACAGCAAATTTCATTTCAAGGACATTGGTATTCTTGGAATACAGTTAGGATCCTTTTGGCTTTGTCTAAAGCATATACTATGCTGTCATAATGGCTTGTCCACTTTTTTTTTTTTTTTTTTTTTGAATGAAAGGATTTGTGCCTCCCACATGTAGGGCTTGGCGTATTGTAAATGGTAGCCTACACATACGCAAATGAGAACTGGGAAGATAATTAAATCTGAGGGGGAAATAGAGCAGACTTGTGAATGAACAAAGGAAGTGTGTTTCTCTGGAAGCCAAGATGTCAAAGATACATTTTATTAGTACTGTACACTTTCAGCTTTCATGTAAATCAGTATTCAGCTGCTTCAAATGTTCTAACTCTGCATTTCTGAAGAATCCATTGTGTATATTAACTGTGGAGATGTCAGGCATTTTTAAATTCCAAACTTGGAGAGAGATTCACTGACATGCATGACACTATCCATGAAGAATCAAATAGTCAAAATGCACTTTACTTTTGGGCTAAAAGTAAAAACAAACAGATTCATTTCTAAGACTCCTGGGCCTTTGCTCCTTTTTTTTTCTTTCTCAGAAAATAGCCATGGAATGAAAAGGTGGAAAATGCAGCTAAAGTCTTCTAAAATGCTTCCTTACCACATACCTTTCCAGTGGCTCAGTTTTGGCAGACTAGCTCCAGACCCCACCACTATGCAAGCTCCCACTGTCCTTTCTTATGACTCACACTCACACTCGAGTGCTAAGAGGCTGTTCTGTGGCTACAGGGATGCCCAGTTAAAACAAACATAGCTGAAAGTGAACCCAAAAGTCATTTGGTTCAATCCCCTTATATTATTACATAGATGGAAACCGAGGTCTAGGGAGGTGACATTATTCACACAAAGTAACACAGCGAGTCACGGAAGTCTCTTGATTTCTAACGCATTGCTCTTTTCACAGGCACGTTCGTCCCTGACAAATAATATCCGCCCCCACCCCCCCCAAATGGCAGGGGGAACCAGACCCTTTAAAAAAAACAATAGGGTTATAACATTGTTACTTTTTTTCCACATGATCCATCTTTCACCTTTTCACATTGTTGCTTTTGTCTTGTCAGTTTCTTGTAGAAAGATGACTTACTGCTTGGAAATTCAACTTGGCATTTTCTTTAGACAAAGTGATCTTTTAAATGTAGCCAACATTTCTTTTGGAGTATGACTCCATTTCACATAACACGTCTTAAGATTGATGTTTACTAAGTTGGTTGTTTAAATCATGTTCGAAGCTTGGTTACATGGGCTGTTTCTTTGTCTCTGTGTCTCCCTCTCTCTCCTTTTTCTTTGTGCTTGACACAAAAGGATGGGGCCCCGAGGATCATCTGGAAATGGATCAGTGTATTCACGTGTGAGCTTTACAAAGCGCTGAAGCAAAGGTGTCATTAAATGTTAGAAGTCATTCAATCACACCCATCTCTTAGCATAAAGTAAAGAGGAAAAAGGCTCTGTGTGGTAACTATCCACAAAGCTTTGTGTATTCTACTTCTTGGAGGATCTGACTCCCATTTTTGCCTCTCTCTCTCTTAGAGAAGCGTTGAGATTGGCATTGTGTTTGTGAATCTGACCTTAATACTCAGCTCTAGTTTCATGCTGAAAGTAACTCAAGTGATAGATTTTTAAAGAGAGCTGCTAAGTTTAATTCTGATTATGTTTCCTTTCAAGTGACCGAGGTTTTCCTGTGTATCCATGATCCTGTCACGGGCTTGGCAAGAGAAAAGAACGACTCTTACCCCCCAAAACGGAATTAATTGTCTACCCTCAAGAATGTTTCTAGCAGCCTATTTAGGTATTAAATGTAAAAGTCAATTAAGGGAGGTTTCAATGTATTGGTATCCTGTTTGTTCTGAAATATAAATGGAATTTTTGAGAGTTTTGAAGCAGATGCCATCTGCTGGATAGTTAAGATAGTGTAATTTAAAAAAAGATATGAATAGAAAACCTATGCAAGAGTTTACCTTAAAGAATAGGCAGATTGCTAATTTAAGTAAATGCTAATTCCCAGGCCCCAAGTAGAGCGCAATCTCTCCAATTTGCTGTCTACAGTCTAAATGTTTACTTTGTTTTCCTAATCTGAATAAAGATACTCCTTCCTGTTCGTGTGCAATCCTAGATTCCCCAAACTCTTCATCTAGTCTACAATCATGAGAACAAATGCAAAATAAGTGTTCATCTCCAGAGAAAAGATAACTTTGCAATAATGCGTCTGGGAGTCCCTGAAATTAAAACCAGAGGTAATATAAGAAAATGGAAAGAGAGGGACAGAGATGAAATAAGGCTATGTAGGAATAGAGGGTGAGTATATCAAGTGAAAACCACATGTAAGACATAAATACAGGCTAAGCAGCTAATTCTTTCTCTGAGGGACCCTTTAGCAGGACTGGTCTCTACCTAACACCCCCACACCCACATACCTCCTCATTAGAAGAGCCTATGGATAAAGCGGACACTCCTTAAATTGCCCAGCCTCCCTTAGAAATTGTATATTATAGTCATATGCCGTGTGGCTCCTGCCGATGCTGGGTCCCAGCCTGGGCTCTCCCTCTAAACTATCTGAGCAAGTTCTTTCACGATCTTTGGACTCGGTTACCTCTTTAGTGAAATATCATTTGATGGATTTTACTGTTCTATTGAGCTATTTTTTAAATTGAGATGCAAATTAATAATATTTCCATAAACAGAAGCTCTCCATCTCCCCAGAAAAAAAAAATCCTCATCTAGAGCTACAAACTTAGAATTAGGACACTGGCAAGTAAGCGATGTGAAAGGATGGTGTCTCTCCACAAGTGGAAAAATATCTTAAGAAGTGAGAAATTTCAGAACTCCAATCTGCATCTGGCTAGGAAGCCCCGTTGGGGATTGTAGAGAGGAGTGTGAGAGACCCATACATACATTGCTATAAGATCGCTCATTTGTTTCTCCCAATTTTAGAATATAAAACAGTCGAACAAACTCCATAAATTTCTTACATGAAGAGCTCTCAAAATGAGGGCACCCCAGCTGTCAGCTTCATCTCCATTTCTGAATCATAGATACACATATATGGCTAAAAGGGAAGGAGCAGACAAAATACCAAACAGATGAAGAGAGAAAGAAAAGATGTTCCCAAACATATTAATTGTTCGCCCACATGACTTACTGGTATGTTAATGTCTCGCATCAGCCGCTGCTAATGAGAATATTGCCCCTTATTTCCCTTTTAGTTTATAAATGGAGTAGCATTATGTAATCACCCTAATGAGGTAATAGAAACATAAGTACACAGGAAAATTTGATAGGGTTTTCTCCTAATTCATCCTCTGTTGCGTTGGTCACCCTCATCCCATTAACCCTCCCTCTTTCCTCCTCACTCCCCCCCCCCAAACTGGCTGAGTCTCCAGTCCCAAAGGACATATTGTTGGCTATTATTTATAATAAGTCTCTCTCCTCTTGGCAGGATATAGAACAGCTGTTGGTCTATTCTCTGCCACAAAGACCAACTTCCCTCTTTTGCCCTGGATGACTGGAAGAAAGTCGGGGAGAAGAGCAATTTATAGTTGTGTTACAGCACCTCTATTTTCTTTTATGTTTATTTATATTGCTTCCATTTCTGTCTGGGATTTCTGAGATAATCAAGATCACTTCTGCTGCAGAATTCTCATTTGGGGAGGCTCTGGTGGCAGTCGATGGCATCTTGCTTTATTGAGTCAGACATTTTAGAAATCCAGGCTAGAGGAAGCGGTGAACATTTTCTTCTGTGAGAGTTTGAGAATCGGTGTTGCTGTTGTTGTTTTTCCTTATGAACTGATGAGTGTGTTCTGTGTTACATGAACAATACATGACTTTGAATTTCTCAAGGGAAGACACCATGTCTTTACCAACTTTCTGTTTCCAAAACATAGGACAGTACCTGCTCAGTAAATGTTTGGTGAGCGAACCAAGTTGAGTACTACTGAGTGGGGTTCTAGTCTGTTCTCCATCCAGTGTCAATTATTCTGACAGACCAGCGCTTAAGTCTCACCCCAGATTTCCACACCAGGCAAGCCCCATAGCCAGAGATGGGTCCTTTTTCTGAAATCTTTTATCTTTGATTAGCTTTGGCTCCATGCCTCCTCCCAGGCAAAGAAGTACAAGAACTCCATGTCTCAAAATCTAGGATAGGTACTGAATCTTCAGAGAGACCTGAGATCTCCAGAAGTAGAATGTGGGAAGAATGTCTCTGTTATTTTAGGAGTTGAGGAAACCTCACAACATTGGATATTGGTCGGAGACCCCAGGCTCTGACACTAGGTATCAATGTGACACAAGACAAGACAGTCTAGGGTGGACAGAAAGGAATCACAGTCCAGCATTAAGGTTTTTCCTCATGACAAGTGTTTGGAACTAACACAGGTCGGTTGCTGGTCAAGGCCATGTTTACGAAAGACTGGGCAGAGGCAGAGTGGAGTAGATAAGTCGGAGGCAATGGGATGTGGCAAAGAGGAGATTGACTTCTGATTTCTCTTTTTATTTCTACATGAAAGTAGCTTGGTAAGTATGAATAATGGCTAACGTCTTCCATAGTCTAACCAGGCCCTTTTCTGGAAGAGAATTGGAGAGTTGACAATTTTTACGTGGTTGGCGCCTTTTCGTAAGGGTTTCTAAGGCACTTGCAGATTTCCTTGTCTGTGTTGTTAAATGTGTCATAAGCATCCTGATGGGCCTGGCTCTATTTTCTCTGATACTCTACAGCCCACCCACTGAGCACTTAACAAATGTTCTTGACAGACACACAAAGAATATATTCTATTAAAGAGGACACTAGGTGCTAAAGCCACCACAATGTCTGCCTATCCAATAACTTTCAGCATTTTGCAGGCAACATGAGAAGAAAGAATAATAATAGCTATGGTTTATAGAGTGCTTATGACATGACAGACACATTACTTGTCGCCTTACATACTTTATTTTCTCTCATAATCTGGATTCAAAAGGGGATTATTGAAGACATAAAATGTCACACTGCTCACTTTGGCCCAGTTGTGAGCCAGGCCTTCAGAACTGGAAAAGGAAGCTGGTTAGGTTGGATCAGAAAGTAGCTTAAGCTTTCTCTGGAGAAGCAAAGACACAGGCCTGATACACATCTAGATCCAGGTAAACTTTGCCCTTTTTTTTTTTTTTTTTTGCCCCATCACCTATCTCCATGGTTACCCGAATGACTCTTGTTAACTCGAACAAATTTTAATTGGTAGCTTTCAAGCCTTGTAGGAGATGGAGAGCCGGGAGAGCCTTCATAGAAACTTGTTGAATGAAGTCATTGGTGAGGACCACTATTAAGGTACATATGACATTAAGTAACGTACTGGTTAAGGACTAGGATCTGGAGTCAAGCTGCCTGAATTCAAATGCCGTATCTGACCTGTCACTTTGCAGCAACCTCTCTGTGCCTTGATTTCGTTGTCTATAAAATATGTAGGATAACACCTACTTTGCAGAATCCTTGTCAAAGATTGAATAAGATGATGCATAGAAAGTGCTTAACACAGCACCTGGTATTTAAGGAATAT
Source organism: Hyaena hyaena (assembly GCF_003009895.1). Lineage (NCBI taxonomy): Eukaryota > Metazoa > Chordata > Mammalia > Carnivora > Hyaenidae > Hyaena > Hyaena hyaena. The sequence goes on from NW_024081513.1 coordinate 419,242, forward strand.
TTTTATTTGGCCACTATTATTATCTCTTTTCCTTCCATAAGACATGAGGGCTAATCGAAAGAAAGGACCTTGACTGTTTTTTGTGTCTAGCACAATGTTTGGCACATTGTAGATTCTGATTAAATATTGGCTGATTGGCTAGATGGCTGGACAGAAGAATAAGTTTGAGTTTGCCAATAAAGGTGCTACAAAAGACTTCCTTTGTCCCAACCCCCTTCCCAGATGTCATGCCTCACATATTACCCAAAGGAAATCACCATGACATTAAATGAACTTGTGACATTCAACAGGCAGCTTCTGAGGCTCAGCTAGACATTTAGACTCACAAGACTACTATACACCGCATTTGACATCAGTTTACACAAAAGGACGTAAGATGGGAACCAATCGTAGCCTGCTGGCAGAGAAGCGGCAGGCATTCTTCTGTGATTAGAGCCCTGCCAGTTCAGGTGCTAGATGATGGAATCCATATTGGGCAGGTGAAGGAACTGCTTTTGCTTAAAAGCCTTCTATCCCACAGCAGTCAATAGCTCTTGTAATAACTCCAAAGATCTAGCTTGCAGGGTCCTAGCAAGGGACATTCTAGTTACAAAAATTTCTGCACTCACAGAAGTCCAAAGCACAGTATTCCCATCAGGTATTTACAGTTCATTTGTAGTTCTTCCCCCACCCCAGTCCAGATGCAGTCTGCCAATGAGGGGTCATTTTTACCATATGCATTGTTGCCTAGTAACATAGTTGACACATACCATCTTTATCTGTTTCCAGGGAAACCAAGCTAAGAAGTTAACCAAAGGTCAGATTCTCATACAAAAAGGGAAGGAGTTTTTCTTAACTCTTTGCCCACACCATTTAAATAGTTACTCACAGCAGAGCCTAAGAAACCTATCCAATGTCCCTGTGAACCACTCATTCTTACTTCATATACCTGCCTCAAGTATTTCCCAAAATGGAATAATGAAGGCATAGCCACATCCACCATTCTGTACTCTCCCCTCCCAGCTCTACGATCCTTGACACCATGCCTGCCTTTCACATTGCCCCCATGACCCCCAGTCCGCAATCTTATCCTTCAAAGCCCAAGCATTGGTAGTTCTTTAACACACACGCTCACTTTTATTTTCATTTTTTTAAGTTTATTTTTTTTGAGAGAGAGGGCGAGAGAGAGAGCGTGAGTGAGAGAGAGCACACACATGCAGGAGTGGCAGAGAGAGAGAATGAAAGAGGAAGGAATCCCAAGTAGTCTCGGCACTGTCAGCACAGAGCCCACTGTAGGGTTCCCACTCACAAACCGTGAGATCATGACCTGAGCCGAAATCAAGAGTCTAATGCTTAGCCCACTGAGCCACCCAGGCGCCCCTCACTTTTATAAATACGCAAAAAATTTCCTTTTCCCTGGACCTGTGTCATCCTAAAAGATTATCCCAGCCCAAGAACCACACCAATAAGAACCTTTGGAGTTTTGTCCTTCCTTACAGGGTTGTTGTGAAGATAAAACAAGATCAAAGAGGTAGAGTTGAAAGGGCCATAGTAAACTTGGAAGATAGCCTTACCGTTCAGAAAGTGGGAGTGAATCCCAATCACAGTTGAATGGCATCAGATCTACTTATGTAGAAAGCATCGAAAAGAAGTCTTGGCTTCCCTGATTTAAATTACTGGTGATGATAACTATCTTACTCCGAGTGGTTAGGGAGATTTTTTTAACTGGGGTTTGGGGAGGGGCCGCTAAACTCTCATATATTTCACCTTTTAAACAGCCACATGATGGTAGAGTTTGGCTAATACCAATTTGCCTTAGGGAAAGGATTAAGTATTCCATGTATTTCCCTGCCTGAATGATACTAATAGTTTCTACTTATTAAATTATTAATATGTGTGCCAGGGACCGTGCAAAGTGCTTTACTCATACTCTCTTGTTTAACCTTCAAGTATTACTGACTCTAGTTCTCAGCAGAAACAAAAGCTCGGAGAAATCACAAGACTTGCCCAAGGTCACTCAATGGCATGTGGCAGAGCCAGGAGCTAGGTCATGTTTAGTGTCAGTCCAAATCTCATGTTCTGTGTCCTGTGATATCTCCACAGAGAGTGTGTATTGATTATGCATTATTTCCATTATTATGCCAATCTGTAAATGCAGAGGGAACAGATTTTACATTGTTCTAAAAGAGTGCTTCCTTTTGTCAAAGAAAAAAAAAGTTGAAATAGAAAAGAGAGTTAAGTTTAGATGAAAATATGAGACAAAAGGAAATCCTCATTTTGTTGTAATTTCTTTTCTATTTTCTATTATTACCTATTCTAAAATGGAGCTTATAATTCAAATGATCTAAAAAAGAAAAGCGTAAAGTACAAAGGGGAGTAAAGAAAAAAATAGAGCATCACATGCAGACTCTGAAGTCACCACGCTGCAGCTGGGCCTGTCAGAGTCCTTTTAAAGAAATGATAATTTCAACTCATTATCTACCTTGCAGTTGGGCTAACTAACATAAGAACAGGTTCTAAATCGATACAATCCTATCTGAGATATTAGAAGCTCACTGGTTCATTATCATGGAAAGTTTAATAGCTTTTCTCAAAAATTTCAGCTACATGTTTTGTCTACATGTAATGTACTTGAACATGTATTCCTGCCAAAAGAAAAATTAAACTAACTTCTTCCACTGTGGCTAGCACGTTCCTACTTTGTTGATTGATTCACAGGTCCAGGCAGTGAAAGAATTTGCAATTGGCAACAAAAATTCTAAATTGGGCAGTTTAATTGTCAAATAAATTTTCAAACTTGTATGGGGATTGGGGAGAAATGTAGACACTTTGGCATTTTTAAGCCATAAGTGGGTATTTTCTTGTAAGTTGTGCCAACCTGGGAGAAGGAAAGAAAGAAAAAAACACTTTGGTCTGTCAGATAACACAACGCTTTCTTTAGGAAACTTGAGGAAATCCATTCCATCATAGAATTTCTCAGTGAAGGTAAATTTAATCAAATTCTATAATTTACTTTCTTTCCTTCAACTCCTCTTAAGAAGTTCTCTTAGGAAACAGTAGCATAAATAAAATTCTACCTGTGTAAGAAAAAAATTTTATTTAAAATCATCTTTGCGGCGCCTGGTTGGCTGGGTTGTTTAAGCATCTGACTCTTGATTTTGGCTCAGGTCATGGTCTCACGGTAGGTGAGTTCAAGCCCCACATCATGTTCTGAGCTGAGAGTGTGGAGCCTGCTTAGAACTCTCTCTCTCTCTCTGTCTCCCGCCCCCCCCCCCACTCCCACTCTCTCAAAATAAATAAATAAACTTTAAAAAAAGAAAAATGAATAAATGAAATCATTTTCATTTTGTCTGAATTAGAGTAGTAAAGATTGGTTTTATAGAAAATACAGAGTGGGTTTTATGAGAATGATTTCCTCCTCCTGAACTGTATTTATTGGGAACATCAAGAGAAAACAAAGAAGAAACAGTTATTTATTTGTTTTCTTTAATCATGTAATTTGAATGAATTGAATCATGAATTTTGAGTTTTATACATTCTTATTTCTCAATTCAAATTTCTTTGTTTTCTATTAACTTGCTCGCCCATGAAACCAAGTTTAAATAATGCTGATTGCAATGTACCTCAGGGTTAGCAACCTTTCAGAGGGGGCATCTCATCATGACAGCATGTCTGAAATGCTTGGGTAACTGGAGTGCATTGACTGTCCAAATAAAACATGCAGAATAGAGGTAGGACGGAGTGCAGAGAAACTCCATAAAGTCCCATCTTCTCAAAACTATCCTACCTACCACTTCCATTTTTAACCTCACAGACTAGAAAAACTAAACCCATTCTTCATTCATACCTTAGCATGACTTCTTTTCACCATTTTTTTAAATACTTGGGAGATCATCAGAAGGAGTGAATGGAAGAGGAGGTATCAGTTTCTTTTGGATGCTCACTAGATGCCAAGAGATGGGCTAGCTATTTTATTTCAGTTCTCAGTTATCTAGTGAACCCTCAAAGCATACCTGTGGAGTAAGTTTCATTAATCTCATTAAAAGTGAGGAAATAGGCTTAGAGAATGAGGTGATTTGCCCAAGGTGATTATTATAAAATGACAGATCCAGGATTTGAGATAAAACTGCCTGGAGTTTGGGTTGAGAGTTCAGTTGGTTGAGTCACAAGTAATCAAAAGGAAATTTCGATTAGCACATTTGGGAAAAAAGTATTCATTCATTCAGTCAACAAGTATTTGGTTAGCTGTTTTAAGAGACAGCCCTGTACCAGGCACCAGAGGAAACAGGAGGGAATAAGTACACGGACACCAGACTCCTGTCACTTAGCTGAGAACTGAATAGCCACGAGCAATACCGTAAATAGGGAGACAGGTGACAAGGTAGGTAGAAGGTACCAAAGGGAAATTTGGGTACATATCTATTGAGAGCTGCACCTTAAGCATTCACTCTTCCCATTGTGGGGTTCTTACCTGAGCTTGGGCTGAGCTCTTTGTCAAGAGTAGAACCTAACATATTTATTGTTGAAAAGTAGGGGGCTATGATTCTGGGAACTAAGTATTTAATCTAGGCTTCTTAAGTAGAGCCTCTATACTCAACCTGGCTGGTCTAAAGGGCATCCCTGTTGGAGGTGATGATCTGGCTTCCTTTTCTATACCGTATCTTCCTCTAAACAAACTCTGGCACTGAGAAGATACTTTACAAATAGTTGGGGGAGAGGAGAGAGAGGAAGGAAAAGGAAACGGAGTAAGACTTCCTTGGCCTATGCTCAGAGTCCGCCTGCCCTTCCCAGGGACCTCTGACAGAATTGAGTTTGCCTGCCTGAGATTGCCCTGTGTATTAAAAATGTTCTAAGTAGCTCAGAGCTGTGCTATCATGTAAGTCCATTTTTTTTGGAGGCATTAATCTTTTAATTTGAAGGTAAGCTGTATCTCAGAAATTTTGAGGTGCAAGGAATGCATTAGTCTGACAGATGTAGTCTACCATTCATACTTTTGAAACTAGAACATTTTGCTGACAAAGAGAAATGTATTTTTAAGTCTGAGTTCTTTAAAAAAAAAAAACAAAAAACAAAAAAAAACCTTCCATCCTAGCCCTCTAGCCAGGCTGTTTCTGCCAGCTCCCCGGCTATGAACACAACACATTCTTGCAATTCATCACTTCCCTTGGCTCAAGCCAGCCTTTAAAATGGTTGGCGGCATATGCTTCTCATTAGCTCTGCCTCTGCCTCACCTGGGCAGCTCAGACTCCTCTCTCTTGCCCCCTGCCTGCTCCCTTCACTTCGCCTCCTTCTTCCCCAACCCCAGACCAGTGCTTCTGGCAGCTTCTCTTACCAGGCAGCATGGCCTGCTGGCATGGCAGGAGGCAAGCTAAGAAGAAGGAGAAGGAAATCGCTCGGTTCTTTTGAAAGTAAATTCTGTGGTTCAACAGCCTCTCATACAGAAATGAGACGAAGGAGAAGAGAAAGCCAAGGGCAAAACCAAAAACAATAACAGAAATGGAAAAAAACAGAAGTCTGCTGACTGGGAGAAAAATAGAAGGGGGGGGGCATCAAAAGGTTAAGAGGGAAAAATTCCCATCATTACATCACTTTGGCAGCCAAATGTTTCTCTAGGTCACCAGTTGTCTGTTTTGATTTATCTTCTAGGCTCTACCAGGAAGTTTTACCCACTTGGAGGGTAGTTTCTGTTTAACTCAATTATCCGAGTGACAAAATATTCCTTCCGTTTGGTGAATTCTGGTACCCTCTAATACCCAGTACATAAATTAAGAGTTAGACTGAATCAGGGATTTTTGAATTGTCCCTACAGAGGCTTTCCCCACACACCGAATTCTTTTCTTGCTTTCCCTCTTGTGCGGTAGCTTTTGATTAACACTTTTGATGTTTGGCTGACTTTCCAGAGTAATCAAGAAGGTAAAAATTCTCTCAATACGTCTTCACAGTAAAATTAGACAACTCTTGATCCTAGCTTATTCATACCAGGTGGGCAACTTTTACAAGACTGGTTATTAATGCAAGAAAGGCGTGTTGAAAGGGTAAGGCCTTAATCTTTGATGGCGTTGAGTGGATCATTGAAATCTGAGGTTGGAGGGGACTCAGAGATTCCCTAATCTACATGCACTGCCTACAGGAAGGAAGCTGGCAGGACAAGGAGTCACCCAGGGGTCCTCAGCCCCAGAATATGCAAGTGCCATCCTCTCCTACAAGTCCCTTTGCACCCACATCAGAGACAGAGTTCTGGACTCTGTAGATCCAGAGTGGCTCTTTGTTCTAGATCCAACAGTTTATATGGAACCTAATGAACAACAGTGACTTTGCTCAGGGTTGGTGGTCAATGACATCCATATGACCAATAGAAAACCTCTCAAGACAGAACCACCCCGAGAAAATCAGAAAAAGGATTCTCTTCTTCAGTACGTACCCACACACTCTCCCCACACCCTCCATCCTGGGTGCAAGGCTTAGGAGAGTGCAAGCTGGACATGCCAGCCCTCATTTGCTCCCTTAATCAGCTACCCTCGTGTGGGGACAACTTCTCTGACTGCGCGCATACGGGTCCTGACCAGACAGCATTCATGGACCAAGAGAATCACACCAGGTACAGCCACGCCTGATTCACAGAAATTCATCCTGATGTTTTCCTCTGGAAGAAGAGGCCTCTCATTATAGTGGATGAAGGCGCAAAAATCTCATCTGCAAGAACTTGAACAGCTCTTTTTTTTTTTTCTTAACACCTCACATTTCCAAAGAACTGAGCCAGATTCAGCTCTGAACAAAATTATACAGACAAAAGTGCCAGGAGACCTCTTTTCCACCTGTTCATCTGTTTCAATAGCCAGATGCTTGTACGTGCTCCCAACTACCTGCCCTGTCACTGCCCCCGACCCGGGCTTGCAATCATAATCCTTTCTAAGATGCTAGCTGATAATGGTCTTATGCATCCATTCAAAAATTGAGAATTATTCAAAAATAATTCTTTATTGAGAACTCACTATGTGGGGAGATGATGGTTTCACCCTTCCTAGGATAATTATGGGTGTTTTGTTTGTTTTAAAGTTTATTTGTTTTGAGAGAGGACGAGAGAGAGAGAGAGAGAGAGAGAGAGAGAGCGCATGAGCAAGGCAGGGATGGGGTTGGGAGGCGGGGAGAGAGAATCCCAATCTGCACTGTCAGTGCAGAGCTCGATGCCAGGCTTGAACTTAGAAACAACATGACCATGACCTGAGCTGAAACCAAGAATTGGACACTTAGCTGACTGAGCCACCCAGGTGCCCTGGGTAATTATGTTTTACTAGAAATTCTCAAGCTTAGCACAATGCTGGTGCATAATCTACACTCAGTAAATAGTGTAAGCGAGAGGGAGGAGGAGAAAGAATGGGATGTATTTTATATTCAAAGAATGGTAGAATTCAGGAATCATATCAGGCAGTGCCTAGGAAAGGGAAAAGGTGGAGGGCAAGGAAACTTTATAACCACCTACATGTTATGGTAGATAGGCCTTGAGTTCTATTCCATATCCTCCAGAATACTTAGGACATCAGTGCAACCATATGAAAAACGAGTGCAAAAACTTCTTTGCTACCTCCAAAATTCTTCCACACCTGCCTCCTGCTTGCCTAGCCAGATACCCCAGCACTTCTGTGCCCCTGGATTTTGTGGATCCCGTTCTGGTCCCACAGCTTGGTTTCTGTCTTGTATCTAGCCCCTTGATTTGTAACAGTCTTAGATTTCTACTTTGGCCTTAACCTTCATACGAGTGTGAGGTAAGGTGTGATTTGGGGAGTTCTCTATGGCTCCAAATACTCCACACTCAGCTTTGTTCTCTGGTCCCCCACTCACCTGACCAACATAGCTGCTTATCTCTGTCTACTTCTTTTAAGTGTGTAAGAGGAGAGTCTCAGATTACTAAAATCACTTACATAATTATTTTGTTGAGTGCTTCTGCTGGAAGTCTTCCCTCAGTCTTCTTCCTATTAGAGACATTTATTATGTCTTTCTAGTCCTTTCAATCAGGATTTCTTAGAAAGAAAACATTCTGCCTTTGTGACCTCTGTAATATGTTATTGCATAGCCTAGTGCCTTGTATATAATATTTGCTCCTGAACTATTTTTTCTTTGTTGAACTGTTCTGCCAGATATTCTATTGTCCATTTAGATTTCATTGTTGTTTTAACCAGAGGAAATTAACAGGAATTTCTCACTGATTCTGGTCTTCCTCTGATGGGAAAATTTTTATATTAAATGCAAATTACTTTGCCATCTGTGGGCAGCATACATTCTGGAATCCTTTCCCTGCATATGGGGAAAGCAGGTTCCCACCAATGACCATTAAAGTACATTTGGCAGCCCTTCAGCTCTTTCTCCATAACCCAGATGGCAAAGTTTTCTTCTCATTTCCACTTGAGGATTTTTATAAGCGTTCTTTATGTTTCTCCTTTTCTGTTCCTGGACAGCGGGATTGGGCCTTCAACTCGGACCTCCCTGTCTGTACTCTCTGGTCATTGCCCTCATCTGTAACAGGAAGGAAGGCTGTTTTGCTAGTTAGAACCCAAATCCATTTGCTAATGTGTCTGATCTTTTATGTTTCTTCTTGTAAAATGGTATCGGTATTATCCGCTGCTCCTTCCCTTCCCAGGTAGTTACGGAAGTAGAGTAATAAATTAGCTCACTAGGACGCTTGGGTGGCTCAGTTGTTTGAGCATCAGGCTCTTGATTTCAGCTCAGCTCATGATCTCACAGTTCGCGGGATGGAGCCTCACATCAGGCTCTGTGCATACAATGCCGAGCCTGCTTAGGATTCTCTCTCTTTCTCTCTCTCTCTGCCCTTCCCCCACTTGCACTCACTTGCTCTCTTTCTCTCGAAATAAATAAATGAACTTAAAAAAATAAGTTAATTGACTAAGAAAAAGATGGTGTTCTTCATGGGTTCTCCAGTGGACCTCGTCGTGAATTAAAGGCTGTACCTGGACTAGAGAGTGTTACGAATTGGCTGGTAACCAGCATAGTATTAGTAAGGCTTTGATTTTGCTCTGTAACATTGGGTAAATGAGATGGAGAAAAGGTTTCACAGAGACACAAGCCTGACTTAAAGATAAAAAGGTAAAATGGGAGCCAGTGGTGAAGGATTTTGATTTTTAGGTGAAAGTTTTGGACTTGATCCAGTATGGAACCACACTGGGATTTTAACAAGAGAGTGACATGATTAGATATGAGTTTGAGAGGCTGTTCTGACTTCAGCATGGAAAAGCAGTGGGGGTCCAAAGTCAGTGAAGGGAGGCAATGCAGTAGTGGGGAAAAGAGGAGGGCTGGGATCAAGGAAGACAATGGGAGCTGAAAGGAGAAAGAACAGGCATAGACATTTCAGGGAAAAAGTATACATTTTCTACTCCTTCTCTCCTGCCCTCACTCTGCTACTTTGGCTTCCTGTTTCTCACATATCAGGCAGACTCTTGCTTCATGAATGTTCTCGCTGCCCAGCCAGCTTTTCCCCCAGGTTACCATGGCCCACTTCCTTAGATCCTTCAAGTCTTTGCTAAATATCCCCTTCTTAATGAGACCTACCCTGATCAACCTATTTAAAAATCCATACCCTTGGGGCACCTGGGTGGCTCAGCCAGTTAAGCATCCAACTCTTGGTTTCAACTCAGATCATGATCTCGGGGTTTTGTGGGTTTGAGCCCTATGCATGAGCTGCTTGGGATTCTCTCTCTCTTCCTCTCCCTCTGCCCCTCCCCCACTGATGCTGTCTCTGTTTCTCTCAAAATAAATAATAATAAAATAAAATAAAATTAATAAATAAAAATAAAAGAATAAATTTAAAAAATCCATACTCTCAAAAAAACAAAAAAGGGGGGGGCGCCTGGGGGCTTAGTCGATTAAGCGACCGACTTTCGCGTAGGTCATGATCTCGCGGTTCGTGGCTTCGAGCTCCGCGTCGGGCTCTGTGCTGACTGCCAGCTCAGAGCCTGGAGCCTGTTTGAGTCTGTGACTCCCTCTCTCTGACCCTCTCCTGCTCTCGCTGTCTCTCTCTCTCTCTCTCTCTCCTAGAAATAAATAAAACATTAAAAAAAATTCCATACTCTCACCAAAGTCATGGATCAGAATGCTCATAGCAGCAATATCTATAATAGCCACCAACCAGAAAACATCCAAACGCCCATCAACATTTGAAAGGATAAAGTGTGGTATAGTAACAGTGGAATATGCTAGACAGTAATCAGAATGAACAGTTAAGCTACAATCATATATTAACAACATAGATGAATCTCATAAACATAATCCTGAAGGAAAAGCACCCTGCTTAAAAAAAGGACACATTGGGGTGCCTGGGTGGCTCAGTCGGTTAAGCATCTGATTTCAGCTCAGTTCATGATCTTGGCTATCCTTGAGTTTGAGCCCCATGTCAGGCTCCATGCTGACAGCTCAGAGCCTGGAGCCTGCTTCAGATTCTGTCTCCCTCTCTCTCTGCCCCTCCCTTGCTCACACTTTGTCTCTCTCTTTCTCTCAAAAACTAAACATTAAAAAATATTAAAAAAAAGGAACAGATAACATACAACTCCATTTATATGAAAGAACAAAAAAGGTCAACTCTGAGCTCTGTTATTTGAAGTAAGGGAATGGTTACCTTTGAGCGGGGAGTAAGTTATTAGAAGAACATAAGCAGTGCTTCCTGGCTCCCAGTAATGTTCGGTTTTTGTTCTGCATGCTGGTTACACACGGTATGTACAGTGTGTGAAAATTCATAGAGTGTTACCTTAATGATATGTCTTTTTCCATATGTATATTATACTTCAATAAAATCATTTTTAAATGCAACCCTTCCCTTGATACTAGTCATCTCTCTGACTCCATTTTTCCACATTGCTTACTACTTTCTAATATATGCTATAATTATAATGTTCGCCCCATTCTTTCCCCATGAAAATGTAAGTTCCATGAATGTTGGGATTTTTATGTTTGCTCGCTGCTCTGTCTGTAACACCTTGAGGTGTAGCTGGCACCTAAGAGATAATTGAATGAATGATTAAACTATAGAATCTAAAAAACCTAAATAGAACAGGCCAGATTCAAGATACAAGTAGAACTCAGGTTTGAGGACCTCTGTTGCTTTGGCAGGTTCTCCTTCCAAGTGTCATATATAAGGCTGCTAGCCCAGAACTTGTGACAATCTCTTTTCCATGCCTGTCTCAAGGCTATATCTGGGCCTTTAATTAAGCCCTTTTCTGATCCTAGTCTATTTATCCCATTTGTATCATGTCCAAAACCTTCCCATCTCCAAAGCCAAGCTCAAATGCCATCTTTTCTGTAAAGCCTTTCCATGCAGCCTCAACCTAAATTCTTCACCTTCTCTGTTTTACTCTTTTGTGGTACTCTTAAGGAATTGTTCCCATTCATTCATTCATTCACTCACTCACTCATTCAACAAATATTTATTGAGCACCTCCCGAATACCAGGTACTCTCTTATGTTCTGGAATTAAAGGATTGAATAAAAATAGACATGTCTCATGGGGTTATTCTATTCCAATAGGGTAGATCGACAATGAACAAGCAAATAAATATGTAAAATTATTTGGGGTGCTTTGAAAGAAATTAAGGAAGATAAAGAGCTAGAGAGTGATGGGGTGCTTTTTGGGGTAAGTTATGAGGGAAGACTCCTCTATATTGACAGCACTGGAAGAGAAACTCAGATGAAGGAAGTAAACTATGAGGAAGAGCATTCTAGGGAAAGGGAACAGCACATGCACATGCTAGCAGTAATAGTAAGCTTGAATAAGAGTCTTGTGTGTGAATTTCTTAGGATAGGACTTATGTGCTTAATCTGTTGTTCTGGATGGAGAAACTTCTTGGGTTTATTCAAGGTTTAGTCATTTTTTTCATCCATTTCACATTTTTCTTTAGATAAGCATTCCTAAAATGTGCCCAATAAAATACATCCCAACCTAAAGTATGCAAAATCTCATTACCACACATACACACACACACACACACACACACACACACACACACACACACACACGTTCTGTGGCCAAAATAAGTATAAGAAACATGAAAATTCATAATGCACACCAATGTCATATAGGTGTTTCTAAGTCTTGCAAGTAAAACAAACAAAACCTCTCTAATTCATTATTTTCTAGTATGCATTTCCTCCTTGGAACACACATTAATAATGCACAAAACAGTAGAATTCCATAGACTTCAGTTTGGAATATGTTGTCTGAGATTCCTTCATTTTTTTTCTACAATATTCCTACTAATATTCCTACTACTATATAAATATTCATACTATTTATCTGACTCTGTTTCATAATTTCACAAGTAAAATACTGGTACCAGAATATTAGAAGATTATTCTAATTATGATACAAGAACATAGATTTTCAACACTCCTTTTTACTGTGTTCCTATAATACATAGTTCCACAGCCCCACCCTGCCTAATTTTAATCTACATCTGGTGAGCTTCTTCACACAGTTAACCAAGCTGTCTCTTGGGATATTCGGTCAGTGTCAGGATCAGGAGTTAAAATATCAAGGGGCAAGTTTGTAAGCCTCAAAGTAAAAAAATAGCAGTCAAGGAAATAGCAACAAGGCTCAGAATGCCCAGTGAGAGAGAACTTCTGGATGGTAACATACGTCCAGGCTCTGAGGATGAAGCGTCTTTGAAGACAGCTCCCTCTGGAAAATGCATCCAGAGAATCGCTGATTCAGATCTGTGTATTTCTGGGCTGCGAATTCTGTGAATTGGCCTCCTCTAATGACTAGTGACAGGCTGAAAACGCAGAAGTTCTGTATCAATCTGTGTTCCTTTGCTCCCTGATTGCAGACCTCTTTAAGTATTTATTGGTTTTCCATGGTCACCAGGCAGCTGTAGATACATGCTTCCAGTGACAAGGCTAAATTTGCAAGCAGCTATCAAATAAAGTTATAGCTGTTTTCCCATTGTGTATGAGTGTGTTTGTCTCAAACTTCAAGGGTGCAAGACTGAGAAAGAGAGCAAAAGAGAACACCCGGACTTTTGGACAATAACCACCATCAATCTCGTAGCCACTGGTAATTTTTGAAAAGAGAAAGAGTATTTCTCCTTATTTTACTGTAGGTGTGGCATCTAGCTTTCAGGTTTAAAGGCAGCAAGGAAACTGCAAAGCCAGAGTTTTTTCTGAGGCATTAGTTGCTGTGAAGAAAAACAAGCCAAAGTTTTGCTTGTGGGCAGAAATATCCCAGAATACATCTGGTGATTGGGCAGAAAGTGAGCACTGGCGGGAGCCCAGGTGCACTGGCTCCGAACTACAGCGTGCTGTTCAACCGAGGCAGTGTTCTCAGACTCGGATCGAATTTCCAAGATGGATCAGATTCAAAATTATCTTCTTGGCTTTCACTTCTCTAATGCGGTGCTCAGGATGATAATCCTGTGTTGGGGATAGAGGCTAGAAAGAGAATGCTCTCTGGTGTTTGTAAATACTATAGAAGGTGTTTTACCTTGTTTAAATAGGCAGCATCACACCTGGATGTTCGAAATGTACTGTTGCTCCTAGACAATTCAGGAGAGAAAAATTATTTACGGTTTGGTCATCTGGGTGGCTCGGTCGGTTGAGCGTCTGGCTTTTGATTTTTGCTCAGGTCATGATCCCAGGGTCGTGGGACTGAGCTCTGCATTGGACTCTGTGCTAAGCATGGAGCCTGCCTAAGATTCTCTCTCTCCCTCTCCCTCTCTCTCTCTCTCCCTCTCCCTCTCTCTCCCTCTCCCTCTCCCTCTCTCTCTCCCTCTCTTTCTCGGAGTACCTGGGTTGCTCATGGTTAAGTGTCAAACTCTTGATTTCAGCTCAGGTCATGATCTCATGGTTCGTGAGTTCAAGCCCCATGTCTTGTTAGTGCAGAGCCTGCTTGGGATTCTCTCTCTCTCCCTCTCTCTCTGCCCCTCCCCTGCTCACACATGTGTGCGCTCTCTCTCTCAAAATAAATAAATAAACTTTAAGAAAATCCCATTCTCCCTCTGCCCGTCTCCCCCATTCATGCTTGCTCACTCTCTCTAAAATTAAAACAAAATTATTTGGGGTTAACAATTTTCAAGGTTTCGCATCATAGCATCTTGACTCCAGAAGTATTTTTTCAATGCAACTTCTTGGTTAAATCTTTAATTTTAAATGGTTATGTGATTCAATATATTCTTGAATCTTGAGATCCAATGTCCCTAACCAGTGGCCAAAATAAGAAAAGGGTAATGCTAAACCCAAGAGTCACAACTTTACCCCTTTTTACCATCCTGCCGAGTGCACCTAAAATCTCACCTTCCATACCTAGTGCTTGTTCCCCTTCCACTGCAACTGTGACCATGATGGTGACCAGGCCAGCCCCAGGGACTGTGAGTTGAGGATGGTTACTCCATGTTTATTACCACCATATTCCGGCACAGAATAGTGCTAAAAAGATCTAAGATGAATGAATGATAAATCACTCATAGTTGTGAGAGGAAATGAAGCTCTCGAGAGCGCACTGAAAGTGCTGTTCTGCCCCCACATAAAACCTCAGGCACACTTCCTTGCTTCCATGCTCTACACAGGATTATCTTAAACCCAGGCCTTTGTGTTGGTCTAACTGTACATGATGTCATTCTTGTGGCCATAAAGCACTCATTAGATGAGGGATTTTCTGTTTGTCACCTGCCTACTTTTCTATAGAACTACATGTAAATCTGTAAATCTCTGGGAAGTAGCTAGCTTTTCCTAAAATTCCATTTAGAGATGCCTGGGTGGCTCAGTAGGGTAAGCGTCTGACTCATGATCTCAGCTCAGGTCTTGATCTCAGGATTGTAAGTTCAAGTCCCTCAATGGTTTCCATGCTGGATGTGAAGCGTACTTAAAATAATAATAATAATAATAATAATAATAATAATAAATTTTAGTTAGATATAAACTTGTGGTAAAGTAAAAAACCAATATACTCATTCATTATTTTTTCACACATTCCATTTTTTGAAGCTCGATAGTGTGCTAGGTAGGCACACTTAATAGACCTTTTTTCATCTCTACATCTGGATTAAATATGATACATACTAATATATAACTAAAGGTATACAGGATAATATTGAGTTCCCAGAGGCCAAACTTATCGACCAGAGAAGATGTGTAACCTGCCTAGGCCACATGGTTGCAGCATTAGAACTCAGGTCTTCTGATTCCAAGTTTTTCTAACACCCGCTCATCTCTGTATGTGTGAGACCATGTTTGACTTCAGGGAACAGAAATCTCTTCAACCTTGTCTTTAATAAAAGATGTCTTCAGTGATTACAATGGCATCTTAAAGAAACCAATGTTGGGAGGACCCTGAGATTTGAGGAAACAGGAAGATGGCAGCAAGCCATCTTACCTGTCTCTGTATTTCTCTTTCTGAGAGGTCATAGTCTCTTACTCCTTTCCTCTTGCCCAGTCCCTTCAGACTGCGTAGGGCCTTGAGTCTCCCTGGTGCCAGTTCTCGCTCCATATGACTCCACAGGCCCCGGCAGCTACCACTGACAGACTCAGCCTGCCTGTCTTCCTTAGAATCCACATTCTGAAAAACAAAAAACAAAAAACAAAAAACAAAAAAAAACAGGAATTTGACAGACTTAGGCAATTGCAAGAAAATAATGGGCATGCCTAAACCCACTACCTTCTTTTAGATATTCTATTTCAAATTCTAAAATTGGAATTACTTATACTTGGCTTCTAATAGATTTCTTCCAATCCAGTTCTGTTTCTTTTTCACATAGCTCCCATGGATAATGGGATACCTTTTCTTGATCTGTCTCACTCTTATCTTGATTGCCTGCCTCCTTACAGGCTAGCACACAATTCTACAATTACAGTCTTATTTGTGGTGATTAAGTGGACTTTTTCTTCTTTAGCAGTTAATTCCAACTCCACTTCTTCTAGGTAGCTTCCCATATTACCCAGTGATAAGACAAAAGTCTGTCCTTAATTCCAGCCTGTTTGCCCATTGAAGATGGCTTAGTTCATTCAAAAAAGCAAAGGATCCTTTTAATCTTTAAACTGAACTTCCCAGACACTACTGTATGGTCCCCCTCTGACTAAAGGCTTGTGGTTAGGGGCACCTAGGTGGCTCAGTTGGTTGAGTGGCCAACTCTTGAGCTCAGGTCATGATATCATGGTTTGTGACTTTGAACCCTGCATTGGGCTCCATGCTGGCAGTGCAGAGCCTGCTTGGGATTCTCTCTTTCTCTCCCTTTCTCTCTGACCCCTCCCCCACTCATGCTTTCTAAACAGACAAGGAAACTTTTTTTTTTTTTTTTTTTTTTAAATAAAAGCCTGTGGTTAGAGTGACTGGAGCCCAGGACAAAATTTACTGGTCCCATATCATCAAAACAATGACTTTGATCCCCTAATGTGCCAACTACACAAACATCTGGCCTCAGATTCACAGTGGATGGTCTGAGGCCAGTGCTGAGGAATAGCACCTATTTTTCTCTTAGACTGTGTCTTAAAAATTTCTCATCACACCTAAACTATTATGGATACTCAATAAAGCATCAAAAATAATTTTGGCATAAGGAATTCTGGGCACAACTTGAAAAGTTTCAGGACTTTTGTTATTGCTTTTCTACTTCTACAATGCCTTTTTGTATTAAATGAAAAGGAGGTTTATAGTAAGCTATGGAATCGCTTTTAATTAAATGGTCTAACATATAACGAATGTTTTTATTAGAGTTTTAAACCAGATATTACACACAAACACATATACACATAACATCAAAGTATTTGACCAACTGCCTCAGCTGGCTACCTGTGCTGTTTTAGAAGCAAAGAAAGGACAGAGAGATGTTTCCTGGATCCCCTGTGTTAGTCATCAGATACAGAGGATCTGGCTTTGCAAGTGTTCATTATGTTATTATATATCCTTAAAAGACCTATTCCCCTTAGGCCACCTAAGGGCTAAGATGTTTGGGATGTTAAACTATTTAACTATAATTACAACAATTAAAACCTTATAAAATCCATCCAATAAAATAGATTCAATGCTTCCACTTAGTCTAGTTTAAGAAAAATAGTTATAGGGAGCATTATTCTTTCCAAAAGAGATTAAAATTCAGGGAGTGGCCAACAGTAAGGGGAGATAAGAATAAAAGGGAAGAAAGGATTTGTGTTAAACCCGGTATAAACTGTTTTTATTTTCATGCTTAACAAATGAAGCCTTCACCATCTTTGCTTCTGGGAACAGTTTCAAGCCTGAGAAACACAATTGGAAACCTGCCGTGTTGCAGCCCATCCCCAGTTAGTCATTCCAACTGTGTCCAAATCTAGTGTCTCCCGTCCAAGAATTCTCTGAAAAAAAAGCTCATGATAAGAGCTGAAACCTATCCAGGTGCAACCTGGAGAGCTGCACATTTACCCTCAGGTTTTCCAAGAAGTAGCCCAGGGTCTACCCTCCTGCTCCTCCATGAGCTCTCTCACCAGACCACAGCTCTGCCCTGGTCAGTTTCTCCAACTCATCGACCATCTTTACAAAATCAAAATCATAATCCCCTGAAGTCATTACAGTCAATATTTGTTCAACAAGCATTTCTGGAGCATTTATAGTGTAGACCAGGTCAAGGCTATGTATGCACAATCCTGTCTTCAGAGGCCTCCCAGTCTTTGAAGGACTCATAGACTTACTGCTATTACCTAAGTACAGATCAGTTTATTTATTAAATACTTTTATAGCACTCCCGCCAGGCATTTTAATGTATATCGCGGTGGAAACAAGTAGGGCATGTTTCTTTCTTGCCCCAAACTTAAAATTTAAAGACAAGACACAGAGAAGGAGCTACAATATAAGGCAGTGCATGGCAGGTGCTATAGAAGTGGTGGCAGATATAATTGTCCTCGGGGCAGACCATGGCTTGGAAGTCAGCTTGGATATGAAGCGAAGGTGAGAAGTGCCAGGAAAAGGAATTTGAATGAATTACGAGCAGCAGCCATCATGGGAGCTGACACCGATATACTCCTCACTATTTAAAAAAACAAAAAAAAAGTTCTTGAATGACATATATTAACTTTTTTACTTTAGAAGTAAAACAAACTTGTAGAGAGTTTTGGAAGTGGATTTTTCCCAAGTTTTGACAAATCTATAGCCATTTAACTACAGCCACAGCCTATTAATGGAACATTTTCATCGCACTAAGTATGAAATTCCCCTGTGTCCCTTTGTAACCAGCCCTCTTCCCCACCTTCAGTTCTGGAAACCAGTGATCTGTTTTCTATCCCTATGGTGCTGTTATGTAAAATGTTGCATAAATGAAATCAGACAGTCAGTAGCTTCTTACATCTCACTTCTTTCATTTAGCAGCATGTTTGACATTCACTTACTTTGTTGTTTGTATTAACATTTGATTCCTTTTCAGTGCAGAGTAGTATTACATGGTGTGAGTGTGTCACAGTTTGTTTATCCATTCACCAGATGAGAGAGACATTTGGGTTGTTTCCAGTTTGGTTTTTGAGGAAACATAAATTTTTATTTCAGTTAGGTAAGTGCCTAGGAGTGGGGGTTGTGCATTTAACTCTATAAGAACCTGCCAGCCAGCCTGTTTTCTAAAGTAGCTGCATGAGTTTCCTTCCTGCCTTCGGTGTTCAGGTATTCTAGTTGGTCCACATTCTAGACTTGGTCCCAGCCATTCTTAATTTGAAGAAGTGTAAGCTCACTGTCAGAGAAAGCAATAAAGATAATGAGAAAAACTGTGAACTCACTCTCAGAGAAAAGGCAAGATAGCATCTTGCCATCTTGGCCTCTTGGTATGCAAAGAGCTGGGTAATTTCACACACAAATCAAGCAACTGGAATTTGTTAAACACTTTGCCTGCCCCCAAAGTATGCCATGCACTGTGGGCAAAGGTACAAAAGGTATGAAAATGGATCCTTTTATTCAATGAATCTTTATTCTGCATTTTCCCAAGTTGTATTCTAAGGAAAAACTCTCAGAGCTGTTTTGGTTTTCAAATATGTGAAAGAACCACCCATCCTGAAAATTAACAACTCGCCTTAGCCTGTCAAGGACTCTAAGATGAGTTGCAAAAAAGAAATTGGTTTAGTTTATTTAACTCATAATCTCCCAACTTACATAACCATGGAATTTTCATTCAACAGAGTAACTTTTTAAATTTCATGAATCCATCTCTCTTTAACATGGTTTGAAAAACACTAGTACAGGGGCGCCTGGGTGGCTTAGTCGGTTAAGCGTCCGACTTTCGCTCAGGTCATGATCTCGCGGTTCGTGGGTTCGAGCCCTGCGTCGGTCTCTGCGCTGACTGCCAGCTCAGAGCCTGGAGCTTGTTTCAGTCTGTGACTCCCTCTCTCTCTGACCCTCCCCTGCTCACGCTGTCTCTCTCTCTCTCCTAGAAATAAATAAAACATTTAAAAAAATTTAAAAAAAGAAAAAGAAAAACACTAGTACATAGTATTATTGGAGAAAGAACATAAACACACACATGTGCGCGCACACACACACACACATGCACACACGCACACACACACACATTAAATGGGAATCATCATACCTACCTGATAGGTACTGATGAGATCTCAGTGAGATGAAATATGTAAAAATGTTTTTTACAAGGCTTGATATGCAGAAGTTCATTAAAATATTAATTAAATTTGGAGAAAGAAGAAACAGTGTAATAGAGGGGAAAAGGCTTACAGTAATTACACCAGTTTGTTGAGCACTTATGTATATCAGGCACTGTGCTACGCTCTTTATATATATATTATATATATAAAATATATATAAAATTATATACTATAATATATATATTTTATATATATAATATAAAATATATATTATATATAATATATAANTATTATATATTATATAATATATAAAATATATATTATATATATAATATATAATATATAAAAATATATATTATATATTATATATAATATATAAAAATATATTATATATATAATATATAATATATAAAAATATATATTATATATATAATATATAATATATAAAAATATATATTATATACTATAATATATATATATTACTTTGTTTAATCCTCACAGTAACCTTGGGAAATATGGATACAATTATTATCCGTAGGTCATATAAAAAGTAAGGGTATGATCCAGAATTCAGACCCAGAGCTAGATTACTCCTAAGCAAACTGTTAACCTTTCTGTATACTTCCTCTCTCAAGACTAGGAGTGCTCTAGGGGTTCAGAAGAGGGAAGAAGAGAATACACAAACCTTTCTTTATTCACCTTTCTATCAAAGATGAGAATCAGTGTCACTCACACTGAGGTCTGTAGCGTCATTGGCAACATTGCATTTGGGGTCTTACTGTATCCTTACTGTATCCTTGGTTCTGGGCTTTATGTTAGCACTCTGGAAGCAGTGAAATTGCCCTTGTAAAATTTCCTCCCTGCTAGATTGGCTCTAAGTGGAGGCCCGGCAGTTGTGTCAGGTCAACCATCCTCACCTGCCTCTGGATCTGCCTCCCTGCCACACACATACACACACACACACGGAGCACTAAGTGAGACTGGAATGATCTCCATCTATAGAGTTTGAGCTGTTTTACCAGATAGAAATTCAGCTGTGATTCTGTGGGTGGGTATGCTACGATGTAGAGATATAGTTTTGTTTCCCATTTGGATGGACAGTTGTCACAGAAACATTTGTTAAATATTCTATTCTTCTCCTGTGGATTTGTAATGTTCTTACTCTCATATGACAATTTCCCTTAGTTTTGTGAGTCTATTTCTGGACCCTCTCTTCTATTCTGTTTATCTTTTCATTTCTTCCAAAGCACATTGTTTAAATTACAATGGTTTATAAGTCATCACGTACCTGGTAGAGTAATTCCCCCTATCTTATCTTTTTTTTCAGAAATAGGGTCATTATTTTTGAATTTCTATCCTGCCATATGAATTTTAGAGTGAGTCGTTTAAAAAAAATTAGCAGCATAACAGCTTTTCCAAACATAATATTTTGTGGTCCGCCAACATAATGAATGAGTAAAAATACTTGCCATGGGACAGAGTCTCTGGATGTGACCACCAAGCCCTCTTCCAGCCCTTGAAACCTTTTACTTACCAAACTTCTGAGGTGTCACTGAACACAGAAGTGAGAGCTTATGCTGGTGAGTGACTAACGGTGGGAATTTCCAGCCCACAGAGAGAACAATGTCAGAGCAGAAGGCGGGAGGATAGATCAGGGTGATAGATGTTAACCCAGGCCATTAGGGGGAGTTTTCCTTAGGACTATCCTTGACCTTTGTTCAATAATTGGAAAACCACGTTATCTAGGCAATCCACTGTATGGTTCGTTCACAGGAAATGATAGTTTTGCTTTAATTATGACTCATTACAGAAATGGCAGTTGGAGGGAGGGTGGCGGGAATGGTCTCCCACATAGGTAGAGAGTCCCTCCGAGATGACAAGCAACTGGAAACCTGGATACTGTCCTTGGAAGACAGACTAGTAGGATTTTTACATTGTAAGACTCTCAGATCCCAGTCCATCCCTGTCAGGGGAATATGACTGCACAGACAAGATGCGCAGCGGTTAAAAGGTAATTTCCTGAGATAGTCTCATGTGGAACAAATTGAAAATCCACAGTCCTTCAAGAATGACTTTTTTTTTTCATTACTTGATCTTTAAAAGAAATTGTTTCACTCTTCACTTCCCTAGCAGATGTTGCAGATTTCAGAAACAGGCAGGGACCTTTGGACTGAAATGAAAATCGATACTTAAAAATGTAAAAATTCAGTTCAAAATGTTCAAAATACAGTAAGTGGTGCCTGGAAAGAGTAGAGCCCTGACTTTGAGGATTTCCTTTCTAGGTTATTCCGATGCTATAAATCTAGCAAAGAGCAACACTGCCCTGAATGTGATGAATAACATTTTTATAACATTTTTTTAAGGAAAGGGGTCCATGTGTTGAGAATATATGAAAATTGAACACAAGTATTGATAAGATCTGGCAAATTATTATGTGTTTAAGGAAGTACTGGGGGTGCAATAAAGGATGACACAATTCTATAAATTCTCTACATGTGTCACATTTTACTCTGCCTTTATTTAGAACACACAGTCTTTGCCTTCTCTCTTCTTCCTTACTTTATTCTGACTCTGTTTTCTAGATATCAAACTTTGCTGGTTTTTCAGCTTCTTTCCTGTAGGAAAAAAACATCAAATACATGCTCATTTATTTCTCCATTCTACAGGCATTTGTTGAGTGCCAATTATGTGCCATTTTGTTGACCACTGAGGATATAGGAATAAACAAGAGAGTCATGGGCTCTCCTCTCATGGCATTTAAAGTTTGTAGGAGATGACAGACAAGTCAATGAGGATGAAAGTGTAATGAGTGTCATAATCAGAGACATTTAGGAGACACTATCCAGGAGGCCATCCTAACCTTAGGGTTAGGGGGGCTTCCCAGAAGAAGTGGTGGTAAACTGACCCCTAAAAGATGAATAAGAGGGTGCCTGGTTACGTCTCTGACTTGATTTCAGCTCAGGTCCTGATTTCATGGTGTGCAGGGTTGAGCCCCAAGTTGGGCTCTACGCTCTGCGCTAATGAAAAGGAGCCTGCTTAGGATTCTCTCTCTCTCTCTCTCTCTCTCTCTCAAAATAAGTAAATAAACATTTAAAAATATGAATAGGAATCAGCCAAGTGCAGAAAAGAGGACAATGGGTAAAATTCTTAAGGAGAAAAAGAAAAGGGATTAAGAGTACATATGGTAATGATCACTGAGTAATGTATAGATCCTAGGTGGCTCAGTCAATAGGGCATCTGACTTTGGCTCAGGTCATGATCTCAAGTTCATGAGTTTGAGCCCTGTGTTGGGCTCTATGCTGACAATGCAGAGCCTGCTTGGGATTTTTGTTCTCCCTCTCTCTCTCTGTGCCCCCCACCCCAGTAAATGAATGAACTTTAAAAAAATTATGTTAAAGAATTGTTGAATCACTATATTGTACACCTGAAACTAATATAACACTCTATGTTAACTATACCGGAATAGTATGTTAACTATAACACTGTATGGTAAACAATAATAATACTAAAACAAAACAATGTTTTTAAATAAAGAGAAAGAGAGCCTTTTGGGCAGAGAGACCAGCATATACAAAAGTACTGAAGCAAGTAGGAACATAGATGTTTGAGGGAACAGATAGAGTAGTAAAAATCGCTATTTTTAAAACTTTCAAGATCCAGGGCCCCTGGGTGGCTCAGTCGGTTAAGTGTCTGACTTTGGCTCAGGTCATGATCTCATGGTTCATGGGTTTGAGCCCTGCGTTGGACTCTGTGCTGACAGCTAGCTCAGAGCCTGAAGCCTATTTTGGATTCTGTGTTTCCCTCTCTTTCTCTGACCCGCCCCTGTTCATGCTGTCTCTCTCTCCCTCTCAGAAATACATTAAAAAAAAAAAAAAAAACTTTCAAGATCCAAAGCAAGTTATCTAATACCTATCTCAACATATGTACTCAATGTAGATGGTTTTCCCCTGCATTCGGACAAATAATAAGTGGAAAGAGGTGCAGATAGCTAGACATTATTGGTACCTTGTTTATCTATGAGTCCATTTACACAGAAATGAAAAACAATGAGTTAGAAATGCATTATGCTCCCCTTCTGTTTGTATTTCTGTCTCTTCCACTTGCTGAACTCCCAGCCCTCCTCCAAGGCTTGCAATATCATCTCCCCTAGACAGAGTGCTTCCTTGATCCTTCTTCCTTGGCTCTCAGGTAAATACCCCTCCTCTGTGTCACACTGCACCCGGTTCTTACCTCTGACAGAGCATTTCCCACACCGCGTTTGTCTTCCAGCTGATTCCCCTGCTCAACTTTGAGTTCCTTAAGGTCAGAGACCCAGGATAAGGGAGAAAATAGGAGGGGGCTTTGAAGTCAGAGAGTCCTAAACTAAACTCATAGCTTGACCACATGCTGTGTAGCCTTGAGAGCTAACTTAACTACTCCAGGACTCAGCTTCCTCTTTTGTGAATTGGGATACTGATGGCATATACCTTAAAATTGCTTTGAGTGTTAGAGAGTGATCTATGTGAAGTACTTGGAACAGTGCCAGCTGCAGTAGCACTCAATAAAAATTTGCTGAATGAATGAAGGAGGAAATGTGAAGTTTGCTCACAAGATTGTGTGTTCTGAATTCTCTTTAGAATGTATGCAACTCAGTGATCAAAGTCCCATGGGCTCAATCCTGGGCATTGTCACCTTGGCTAGAAACTCCAAAGGCACAGGTATCCTTTAAACAGGTACTGACTGAAACAGTCTCAGCCTCTGCCTGGAGAGTCCGGCTTCTCCTCTCCCCTTACCCTACAGAAGCTCTGAATCCAGATTTCCAGCCTCCTGCACTTCCTACAGGTAGAAGAGAAAACTTCTACGACACTGGCCATTCATATTTCACTTACCCATCCATGCATGCAACAGGTATTAAGTACCTACTGTGTGCCAGGGACTGTGATTGATGTTAGTGATGTGATGGAGACCTGAGATGTTTTATGAATTTATTTGTTAGCCAGCATGCTAAGCAAATGTATTATATATGATGCCTTATTTTTCTTCATGGCCACCCTGGACCATCTCAGCCCTACCTCATGTTGCACCAATTATATTCCTGTATCATCCCTCCTTTCTTTCTCCTTCTCCTCGATGTAACATAAAGATATTTTTATTTATCTTGTTCAACTTTAGCTATGTGTGTGCTGAGCACACAGCTGCCGAAAGGAATACTTTTGGTCACTATTAGAATGAAACTCTGTAGATGAGATTACATAAAGAATAAAGAGAGACTTCCAGCCCTCTGTCTTGTCTGAATGCTATTAACCATATGAATCAGTCCTGGAGGAAGGGAGGGCTGGGCATATCTACCATGTATGTATCATTTCTACACATTAGAAGCTGATGCTTACTGGTGTTGCTAAGAGGATGAAAAACAGATGAATGATGGCCAAGGATCCTTGTTAGATGTAACTGTTGTCTCTTTTGGGTGGCGTGTATAGGACTTCAGTTTAGAGAAGATATTGACATTTTAGGGTTGTTACATGAGCCTACCTTATGCTTTTACTCAAAGTGAAACCCACTTACCTTTTCATCCAGCAAACCTCTATTAAGGGTGTGCATGCACATTGATGACTAAGTTAGGGTTCCTCTTCTTTAGATTCACTTGATCTAATGGGAGAGGAAGTGACTGATGAACACATCACATCGGTATAGTACTAGATGGCGGTGAAGAGCACAGGTCTCTGAGTTAGCTCTACATTTGAAACCAGCTGATGACTTCCTTACAGTAAAATTACTCAACCTCTCTGAGCCTCAGTTTACTCATCTATAAAGTGAAGACAACACCAGCATTACCTTTGAAAAAATTATGTTGAGGAGTCTTTGAGATTATCTATGCACAATGCTTCTCTGAGATTATCTATGCACAATGCTTATCAGAGCATCTGGAATATTGAAAGCCCCTAATAAATGTTAGCTGGAGTCTGTTCTTTGTTTTTATGTCTATTATTGCCAGAAGCTATATCAGGGTCTTGAACAGAGTGCTGTAGGAACATTGAGAGGATTGACCAATTTGACCTAGGCAAAGGCTTCCCGAGGTGGCATCAGAGTTGGGTTTTGAGGGCTGAGTAAGAGGTGAGCAGAGGGAGAACCAGACGAAGGGCATTATAGGCATCCAGAATAACATGCCCAAGGTCACAGAGGCATGCAAATTCTGGAACAATTCAAAGAACTATCCAGGGATGTTCTGTAAGGTGAATGGGTGAGAAGGGCCAAAATAGTAGTTAGAAAGACAGATAGCTGAAAAGAAACCAGATAGTTGATAGGAAGCCAGAAGAAGTCTTTTAATTAATTATTCCTTTTAGCTCTACCTACCACCAAACTACTCAACAGAAGACATGGCTTTCAGCAAT
This sequence comes from Hyaena hyaena, assembly GCF_003009895.1. Taxonomy (NCBI): domain Eukaryota; kingdom Metazoa; phylum Chordata; class Mammalia; order Carnivora; family Hyaenidae; genus Hyaena; species Hyaena hyaena. Next base: position 445,134 of record NW_024081513.1, read on the forward strand.
GTGCATAAGATCTGCACCCCTGGAAGGTGTAAAAAATACAGTCTTGGAAAACAGAGAAATTCTGCGATAATAGCTAACATTTGTTTGAACTTCCTGGATTAGAAGAACTTTCATACGCATGATCTGTTTTGAGTCTTATGATATCCTTGTGGTTTGGCATCATTAAGATTTCCATTTCATACAGAGAGAAACTGAGGCTAAGAGAGGTGAGACAACTCTGACCAGATCACACAGGTCGGAGCAGTGGAGTGGGGGCTGCAAACCCACGTAACCCCAAGGCACAGGCACTTTGCAGAAGTGATCTTGTCTACTATTAGAACTTCATTGTCTGGGGTGCCTGGGTGGCTTAGTCGGTTAAGCGTCCGACTTTCTCTTAGGTCATGATCTCGCGGTTAGTGGGTTCGAGCCCCGCATCGAGCTCTGTGCTGACTGCCAGCTCAGAGCCTGGAGCCTGTTTCAGTCTGTGACTCCCTCTCTCTCTGACCCTCCCCTGCTCACGCTGTCTCTCTCTCTCCTAGAAATAAATAAAACATTAAAAAAAAAAAAAGAACTTCATTGTCTATGTAAACATTTTCCTCTCAGAACTCTTAATTGTCTGTTAAAAAATAAACTTTCTCATTACTGTCTTGGTTCTCTAAAGTCCTACTGATATCTTCTTTAACCTGCTTTTCCCTAACCTTTGCTCCAGCTATTTTGTGCCTTTTATATCCGGAGTCTCCATTTTTATGACCACCCTACAACTTAACTGTCTCCAAGCCTGTACCACTGGGTGTGCTTGCCAGATTTGGCCAGGTCTGGCCTTCCTCGGCAAAGCTGCCTCTTGTTCACTGCATCTTGTTAGTTAAAGGCCCTTCAAGTTAATCACATGTCTTTTCCTCCATCTTTCCTACATTCTCCCTGTGCATTATTACCCTCTGCCTTGGGTGTTCTGTTTGCCCCCAGCCGCCAGAGGAGTGTGGGCTGCGAACAACTTGTGTAGGAAAACCCTGCGAGGTGGAGAGGCCTTGTATAATGAACGGCCGCCCCCAGCCAGGGCCTCATGTGAGTACGTATGGAGTCTGTCTGCATTTCCCTGCAAGCCCCACAGATCCCACTCTCACAGATGGGACATCCCATGCAGCAGTGTGGTCTTGCTGTGCTCTAGAACATGATCCCACATTCCACATCAGTCCTCCAGCTGGCTGGGTGGTCCAGGCTCCAGTCTGGGGAGCCTTGCCAACTGCTGATGCCTGGCTACTGGGCAGGAGGCAAAGCTCCCACGTGTGTGGGAACCGTGCTGGAAAGATGAGGAGGCAAGGCGGGCTCAGTAAGTGGGTGCACTGGGAATTAAGAGCAAAGAGGGCCTCCAGAGGCCTCAAAGCTACCTAGCAACAAAATATGCAAACAGTGCCTCCATCATATGGCAACAGTGCCATCTGTAGCCTGTCCCTCTGCACATCTGCCCAACTCAGCTGTAAATCAGGAGGGGAAGCAATGTGGTTGAACTCCAAGTGAGCTTTCAGTCAGTAGCATAATTGGGTGAATGTCCCACCAGGAACATTCTGGCACACCTTCAGCAGAGGTTCTTCATCCTATTCTGACTGGTTTCTAGGACTTCATGCTCCTAATCTCTCTTCCTTCCAGAACCTTAGTTCAGCACTGTGCATAGCCCCCAGTCACGTTACAGATTCAGCAGATGCCTACTGGTCTAGTCTGTCTGCCTGTCTGTTCCTTCTTCATCACCATAACACCGCCTTACGTTAATAAAACTCTATTGCAGGCCGAGTGCTTCCTCAAACATTCTGTTAGGCAATCCTTATGAGACCCCACTCAGCCTCATTGTGGGCCACATTAGGGACACTATGTCAGCTTTATTTTACACCTGAACAAATAGGCTCAGAGAGGTTAACTGGTTGTCTGAGGTCACACAGCTAGGAAATGGCACAGCTGTCACTTAAACCCATGTTTTTTTTTACTCTAAATTGAGTGCTCTTTCTTTTACAGATACTTAGAGGAACAGACAGACAGGGACACTGAGAGTGGACTAAATCCAGTGACTGTCACATATGCTTATAGGGCCAAGTGACCCTTTTCAAATCAGCTCCCCAGCGTCCTTCTCTACCCCTCCCCACCAGGCGAAAGACTAATCCTTCTAAAAGCCCCCTGCTCTCTGTTTGCTACCTTAATCCCCAAGATCCCATCTGTTATGTCTCGGAACACAAATACACATGGCCCATTTAACTGCAGTGATTCGGGGAAGAACAAGAAAGGCAGGAAACTGGGACAAAATTCCCTGATTATAGCAGGGCAGGCATTGGGGTTTGGGGACAGATTCAGGACAGGGACTAGCGATGAGATCACTGTGGCAGTAAGAATACAGCAACAGATAAGCAGTGGGAGCACAGCCATTTGATCAGCAAAATGAAATTCAACACAGTGTCTTCAGGGTGCCCTGACCTGTGGATGGATCATACGGACGGAGACACGGAGGCAGTTGTAGAGATCCAGGCAAACAGACAGGGTGAGCTGGAGCCGATAATTCAGGCTCAGAAGCATAACCACCGTGCCACGGATGGCAAGGACAGGATAGCGCCCCTCACCATAGAGAGTCTGGGCTACAGACGTGGAACTTAGTCACAGATACATACATGACAGGGATCCTCCAGCCAGAACCAGCTGCAAGATGTGAACTTGGTCTTAACAACCAAGGCAAAAGCTCTGTTTTCAGAACCAGAGACTTGGTTCATGGCCACACCTGAAACCCAGCTTCAGAAGGAAGAGGGATGTGGAGCCTGGGACTAGGCAGGACCTGGCATTCCTCAGTTCAGGGAACCTCCCACTCCATCCCCCATAGTGTGTACTGATCAGAGTAAGTGAGGTTATGCTGTAGTAACAAATACCATCAAAACCCCAATGACTGAAGTGCAGAGCTTTATTTCTTATTCAGTATGTCTGCAGTGGGGGCAGGGGGACCTGTCCATTGTAGCCATTTATGGATTAAGGGTGATGGAGCAGTCACCACTCAGCATTGCCAGTTGCGAAACCAGAGAGACAAGAAAGAGTCCTCAGAGGCCTTGCATTAACAAATGCATTCTTAGCTAGAGAATGACACACATGACTTCAGCTCACACAACTCGTTGGCTAATCACACATCCCCACAATCCTGCCATAGGCCCAGGCGGAGCACTGCATTCAGGGAGCAGCCCTCAGTGAGGCCCTGATGTCCTGGACTCATAACAGACTATTACCTTCCACTTTAGTTGGGAAACTGAAGGCATTGGTTATAGAAATATGGAAAGCTTAGACTTTTCCATTCATTTCACAAGGATTTTTCGATCATTGCTGTATGTGATGCCGTTCTGATGGCCATGTATACAATGACCACACAGGGGCACCTGGGTGGCTCAGTCCATTAAGCATCAGACTTCAGCTCAGGTCATGATCTCATGGATCATGGGTTCGAGCCCCGCATCAGGCTCTGTGCTGACAGCTAGCTCAGAGCCTGGGGCCTGCTTCAGATTCTGTCTCTCCCTCTCTCTCTGTTCCCCCCTGCTCACACTGTTTCTCTCAAGAAATTTAAAAAAAATCACCACACACAGTTCTTCCTTTGAGTCCCAGGTTAATGGGGAAGAAGCAAACCCACATAGTGTGACCAGAGTTTCAATAAGGAGAAGCCTAGGAGTCTGTGGGACACAGGAGAGGTGATTGGTCTAGGCTGAGCAGTGCGCAGATGAAGTTAGGGAAGGCTTTGAGGTTTACGTGTAACTGTACTCCTTAAAACACACACACACACACACACACACACACACACACACACACACCACAAAAGAAAATGGTAGTAAATCAATAATCCTTGGTGCTGGAGTCTATCCTCTCTCTGTGTAGCATAGTTGTCCTATTTCAAAGAAGATTGCTTCTGGTTTTCTCCACTCAAGTCCAGCTGTAAAATTTTCTCCCTTAAACTCTGCCACTGAGACCCAAAACTCCTGTCTCAATCACTTTTCTGGTTAATGCATGAAATCTAGCTGTGGAACCCCAAACATTGTCAAAAAGCAGGCATCCAATATACTCCTGCCACCTCAGTTCACAGTAAGCCTTAGGATCGCTCAGTCTCAGTCACCCGGCATACCCACGAGGAGGGGCTATGGAACAGCAGCATCAGGAAGTCAGGAATGGGGGGGACCTGTTAAGGCAAAAACTCAGGACCCCAGCACCGCCACCACCACCTAAGTCCTACCAAGACTCAGCCTTTTAACAAGATCAAAAAGTGATTCACATGCATATTAAAGTTGGAAAAATACTGACCCAACTGAGGACAAGAGAAATTGACCATGAGATAGATTATTTTTTTATACCAAAAAAGGGATCTTTGTAAATCTGAGGCACCAGTCCTAATGGGGAAGGCAAGTATGGATTAGACTTCAGAAGTCAGCAGCGGGTACAGAGCCCTGTGTAGAAGAGAGTTGCTTAGGAAAAATGAGATTCTGATGAAAGATGGAGAAAGACAGCAGAAAAAGGAGAGTTTGGAGGGCACACTTTACCCATCTCTTCTACTCTTTTGCCTAGAGATAGTCTAGGGAATTATGCTGGCCTTCATTGGTGTTTAGAAATGAAATAAGGACTCGGGCCCTTCCCTTTCTTTCTCGCTGCTAACTAAGTCTGTGGGTGCAAATCTGTTCCATCTACAGGCACCCCCGCTTTGCTAACTTGTACCTCCAGCACCAGCCATTGGGGGAGTGAAACCATTGACTAAAAGCTCTCCATAGCCTCATTAAATGGCACTTAACTATCAAATATCATAAACTCCAGAACTGGGAGGCTCAGAGGGACATCCAAAGTCTGCACTTTTGAGTCATGAATGTGGTGGGAAATTTATAAACTAGCAGCTGGATTTTTTTTTTCTTTGAACAACAATTTTACCTGAAAGGGACTATCACATCCAGTCATCTCCGTCCAACATTCAGGCCTAAATTTGACCTGTTCCCCCAGCTAAGCTGTTCCCAGTAGTCAGCCAGTCCAGTATTTACTTCCAGGTGTCTGGTTCTACCTCTACATCATTATTACTATTGTTGTTGTTAGCCTTTCTCTGCTGAAGTAGCCGTAATGGGCAATTTGAGCGTGTTTTTATAAGGCTCAGAAAGTTGAGTTACTGTAGCCCAAATAAAATGTTCTATGCCAAGAGTTATATCGGAACTGAGCAAACGGCTAATTCTTTCCATAACATTTTTCCATTATGTGGCTCTAACTGTAGTTTATTCAAAAACTTGTCTGTGAGTTTTACGCATTTCCAGTAAGCATTTCTGCCCAGAAGAGCTTAAGGTGAAGCTAATAGCTTTCTGTTCCAAAGGTATTAGTGACCAAACCCTATAGATATTACATTCAAAATGATTGCTGTGATCAGGATGATAACTATAAACTATCGTTGGCACTATTATAACTTTGCTAGTAATACGTATTAGTAATATTATTTGCTGTATCAGCAAAACCAATATACTAAATCACACGTATTATGAAGCACATGAAATACAGTAAAAGTTTACAATCCTAAAGCATTTGCCATTTTTCCTTAAGGGGCACCTGGGTGGCTCAGTCAGTTAAGCATCCGAATCTTGATTTCACCTTGGGTCATGATCTCACGAATTCATGAGATCAAGTCCTGTAAGAACCCCATGTCGAACCCTGCACTAATAGCATGGAGCCTACTTGGGACTCTCTCTCTCCTCTCTCTGTCACTGCCCCACTTGCACAAGCACACTCCTCTTGCTCACACGTGCTCTCTTTCTCTTTCTCAACATAAATAAATGTTAATAAATATAAATAAATTTTATAAGCATATAAGCCTAAATAAACAAAAACCCTCCACATCCCATTGCTACTTCTCTGGTTTTTTTGCCCTCCTTTTCAGCAATATTCCTTGAAAAAATTCTCCAAAAACCCCGACCTCCACTTCTTTTCTCACTCTATTGGGATGACCCCATCCCAATCAGGTTTTTGTCTCTAGATTTCCAGTAAAATAGCTCTTGTCAAAGCCAGCAGTGATACCCAGTTGTCCATCCCAATGGTTATTTCTCAGCTGTCATCTTACATGACTTATCAGCAACATTGATCTCTTGATCACTCTCTTCTTGACACACTTTCCTCCCTTGGCTTTCAGAACACCACTCTTTCATGGTCCTAGGTCTCTTCTGCTGGTTTCTTCTTTGTCTACCAATTTTAAACCATGGGGTACCCAGAGGTCAGTCTTTAGATCCTTTTTCTTCATCTATACCTACTCCCTAGGTAATAACATGCAAATTCATGGGTTTAAATATCTCCTCTATGCTGACAACCCCCAAATTTATATTGTCAGCCTGGATCTCTCTCCTGAATACCAGACTCATATATCAAGTTGCCTACCTGACAGTTACACTTGGCTATGTTAAGCATCTCAATCTTGACATATCCCAAGTTAAATTCTTTACTTCCAAACCCCTCTCTCCTCCCCTCAGAACCAAAAAACAAAGCAAAACTGTGTTTCACAGTCTTCCCCATGTCAGAAAATGATAATGCTATACTTCCCTTTGCTCAGACCAAAAATCTTATGGTTGTGCTTGATGCTTTTCTTTCTCTCTCACTCCACATTGTCCATGGATTAACTTCATTGGCTCTGCCTCTGAGTCTGTCTGATATCCAGCCACTTCCCACTGCCACAACTCTGGTCCAAACCACTATCCCTGCCCAGAACTATTCCTACTGCCTTTCTTAGTGGTCTTCCTTCCCCACACAAACGCAGCTGATAGAATGATCTTTAAAATGTAAATCAGATCATATCACTTCTCTTCTCAGAATCCTCTGCTGTCTTTCCATATCACTCAAAGTAAAAGTTAAAATTCTGAAAACTGCATGCAAGGCTTTCTGGGATCAACCCACCCTTCCACGACCCACCGCACCCCTACACTCCCCTCTCTTACACCAGCCACTTCAGTCTGCTTTGGGCATGCCAAACAAGCTCCCATCTCAAGACTTAAGGTGATCCCCCGGCTGTCCCTTAACTTCAGATGTCAGATGTCATCTCCCAGAGGTCTTCTCTGGTCACCCTAACCCCTCCAAACCCAAACCTCCAGGATAGCCAAAGCCCCGGTCCTTCTTTCTCTTTCTTTATAATACTTAGCATTATGTAATATATTATTTGTTCATATGTTTATTTTCAGTCTGTCTCCACTGAAATGTCTGCTTCATGAGGACCAGAACTCTGTTTCATTTACTGCTACAACTCCAATATATGGTGCAGCGGGAGCTTAAAATATATTTCTTGGATGGAAGGAAGGAGGAGGGGGAGGCAGGAAAAGAAAAAGGAAACCCATTCTCATATTTTCAGAGTGGTTCAGTTTTTTTAAGATTTTATTTACATGCAGTTTTTAATATCAGGGGTCACATAAACCAAAGCACACCTGTCCATTAATTAGATTTCAATTTAGCATTTACTAACTGAGGGATATTGTGCAATTTAGTTGAGTTCTCTAAAAGCCTCATTTTCCTCATCTGTGAGTGGGAGGGGGAGATATAAAATATACCTTAAAAGACTGTTATGAAGATTAAGCAGGGTAATGGCTTTAGACTGTTTAGGAATATGCTTCATACTTAGCAAGCCCTGAATGTATGTTGATTATTATTATTACTATTTTTATTGTCATTACCAGTTACTTCTCATATATTTCATCTTAGGGTTCTTCCCTGCCGGACCCCACTCCATCCCCCCCCCTTTTTTTAGCTATTTAAACAAATCTTTGCCATAGAATTTTTGACTCTGTTCTTCCCTTCTATATTCTACTCGGAAAGCACTCTAAATCAAAAGTTTAGTCTTTTCTTTTTCACCATACCAACAGTGTATAGTGTATCTACCCTTTTCTTCATGTTCTGAAAGCCCATAATACTATGCAAATGAACCTTAAAGGGCATTCTGAGTATCTGCATCTAAATGGACACATTCTACTTCTACAAGCCCTTGTAAAATATTATGATAATTACTTACATCCCCATAATTAGTGTTCCTTCTAGAATCTGAACATCTCTGTCAGATATGATGGTGCATTCTCCCTTCAAACTTGGGGAGGGAGAGTTTCAAAACATCACAGGCATCAGGTATAAAAGGTGTGGCAGTGTGGCGGAGGGATGTCACGTCTCTTAAGAGTCCTGAATGTGGTATAGGTGAAAGTTTTATGATCTGGTCACCAGACAGCTTCCTGCCCCTGAGAGAAGCAAGGTGGTCAGAATGGCTCTGATCTCCAGTGCTTTTCTCTAGTCTTTCTCTCCCCTCTCCTTCACTCTCTCTCTCTCTCTGTCCCCTCCCAACAGGAACTGTGTCCCTGCCCCTCCAATTAGCGTAGGTGGCATCTGTGTGATGAGTCGGATAGCAGCTCCAGACTCAGGTAACTAGTTCAACTACAGCATTTCACTGAATGAAACTAAATCTATCTACAAAGGCAGAGAGATCCAATCTGAAGTACTGATAAGAGCTGAACCTTGGGGCCAGTTTCAGTAAAATTAACTTTTAAGCAAAAGGACTTTAGAATCAACCCGAAGATGTACTTAAAGGCAGCTCCAAATGCCCTGTTTATGTGTGTTCCCTAGGGACTACCTTCCTTGACTTCCTTTCATAAGGCTCTGAAATGTCTTCTCTGTGTAGACCTCTCCTGAAAATATATTCTTTTTTTTTAAACTGTAATGACAGAAGTTAAATAATAGTTATGCTAGACACTGGTATTAATTGAGGCTTGTTAATATGAGGTACTTTATATGCATTATCTCCTTAATCCCTACATTCATGATCTCCATTTCACTAATGAGAAAAACAGAGATCTTAAGACTTGAGTCACTTGCCCAGGTTTTAAAGTGAGTTCTAAGTACAAAATTCTTAACAACTATGCCATATTGCCTGCAGAAAATTAACTTCTTTTTCAGTTCACTTTGGTTTATGTCTTTTCTATAGTAAAGGTATCTTCTATGCATCTTGACATACAAGGCTAACATGTTTCCATTAAAATTGGCTTCTCTCTCTCTCTCTCTCTCTTTTTTTTTTTTTTGCCTTCTTAGCACTCTCATTTTATTGTTCTTATTCTTCCACATTTATTGGACTGGCTTAATGGAAAATATGTCTGCAGTTTCATGCTTTTATTTTAGCCAACTGGAGTCCAGTGCTTACAAAATGCTTTTTACATATAATATCTCATATACTACTCTGGGAATTAAGCATCATACTACTTTTGCAAATGAGGAGTCCAGAAAAATGAAGCAACTTAATGGCATATTACTCCAATATCAAATACAAGATCTTTATCTCCAAATTGTATACTTGCTGCACTAGACTACATTGGTTCATATTTCCATATTATGCTCCAATAGTATATGTTTACCACTACTTTGTAACTCTGGCTGAGTTTATTATACTACTATTATAGTAGGGCTCTGAAGTCAGGCTGCCTGAGTTAGAATTTTGTCTCCATTGCTTACTATCTCAATGAATTATTTAACATCTCTAAATATCAATTCTCTCAACTGTAAAATGGGAATACTAATAGGGTTATCACAGAAGGTGGTTACAGTTATGAGATGTGATAGTGCATAGAGTGTCCAAAACAGTGACTGATGCAGTGAGTTCCCAGTACATGATACCTCTTATTGTTATTTATGGATAATGACTCAAAAAAACATATATTGGAATTTCTTTGAAATTTGCATACCCCATGATTTAGAAATTGCTCTAATATTCCATGCCATCCACACATGGTTTTCAAGTCCCTTAATTTGTAATTCGCTTAGGCATTTCCCCTAAGATTTTGACATAAGCCCCCAAATGTTACAAGATTAGCTTCTAATTGGAGTAAGATTGAGGCTAAGCAAGCCAGTTGAAGCCAAATATTGTGTTTTAAAAGTGATGTGTGTGAGGTGAAGACCAATTTATCCTAACTGCAGAGAAATACACAACCACTTAAGAGAAGATTATTAGAAGCTGAATTAAGTTAAAGTAATCAGATTGGTTGATTTATAAGAATATAGCCTAAGAAAATCTTAAACTTGAAAACTTTCCTCCTCTGGTCCATCGTTGCTTTCCTTCACAGTTCAGAGTTCACTGTTGTTAGTTTTAAATGTTGATCCCAGGAGGCTCCAGTTAAAAGATGTTCATTTTCTGAATGGAGTTTCCTAACAGGCTGCTTTGATCTTAAAATGAGTCAACAACCATTCTGTCATCCCTGTCGCATACATTTGGGTGAGGAGCTTAGCTACCAATAATAAGGTGGTCTTTCTATTTGTGGAATGTCATTGTCATTTCCTTTCCTTAGCGAATTCAATATAACTCAAAAATCTTTAAAAATTTTTAAAAATTACAATATACACTAAAATACCAAATGCACTGGGAAAATTGCATATTTCATATCTGCGATTGGATTTCATGCTCTCGTTTTTATATTGTAGACATAGTAGTTAAAATCTTCTACTCAAGCAACTGGAGACCTGCCATTCGTGAATTCTGTCTGGTTTGAAAAGAGAAATTGATAGGTATAAAGAATCCTTAAGATTATCCGATTTTGTTTTTTTATTACATGTGATGTTTGTTATTGAGAAACAATATATTAATATATAATCTGTTAACATAACTGGATTCCCTTGCTAATTTTGTTGATGTTATTTCCATTAACCCTTGCCCCTCACCTCCTAGAAACTTCTGTCTCATGGCTACTCTTCCCTCTTCACCTGACCTCCTAATTCAGAGGCAACATAGTTTTCATCAGTGATATTTATATGTTAAAAGAGAAAAAAAACAGAACTTCCAAGTCAGTCTATTAATATGAATACATATACCATTGCATAAACAGCTTAGATAAATTGTACCTCGTCAAGTAATTAAAACACAGAACAAAAGAGAGTGTTGAATAAAATGATGATCATATCAGTTAACATTACAAATCTGCTGCTTTGCGAAACAGAATTATTTGAAAGATGATTTCTGAAAATATTTTTATTGCTTTTTAAAGCATGGTACTTTGTCAACACAGAAGCTATTTTTATGTAGAAACAGTAGTGAAGGTATCTTATGTACCCTGCACAACTAAATTGTATCAACGTTTTGGAACGCAAACAGATTTCAAAGGTTTATTCCAGAAAACAGTGTTTAATCAATTTCTTATACTGTCTTTGAACATAATCTAGTAAGCAGATGTGGAGCTAACGGCTTATTATGTTCTCTGTCCCTATATCCATTCAGAGTCTGCCAGGCTCAGAATAAAAGTCAAGACATGTGCACATAGAAACTCTGTAGATGTTTGTAGCATTTGAAATTAAAATAGTGAGAAGGCTGCCTGGGTGTCCCTTCAGATATGGCACAGTGGAGCACAGAGACAGGAAATATGCCAGACTGCCTCTGCAGGAGGCTGCTGAGAACACGTGCATCAAGGAACAAGGAACTGCTTAATGATTAATCACTGTCAACCTTTGTTCTCGTTAAAGACTTGATTGTCGGACAAGGCTTGTAATGAGGGACTGTTTTGGTGTCTGTTGCTATGAGATTGTGTTCACTGATCCTCAGTTGCTGTAAGCCGCTGTTCCCGCTTTGCCCAAGTCGAATAAGCTGAATGAAAATGCTCTCACAGTGCCTGCTAGTGGTGCTTTAAGAAGAGGCTCTGGACATTCTGTTTACTGAATGTTAGTTACTCCAGCCCCAAAATAGAGAACAGATATCCAAGAATTTGGCTCGGCTCAATTTTGGCATGTGAGATTTCAGCAAAATAATTTTGAGAAAGTTTAACAATGAAAGAAATAGACAGAAGTAGATTTTAAGAAGTAATGGTAGAAAGGCTCTTTCCCCAGCCACACACGTGCACAGACACACAGACACCTTTTCTTTTTGGCAAACACAAATATTCGGAAATCAAAATGTAAAGTTGTTACCATTTCTTTTGCCTTCTATAAATAAAATATTGAATTGTGCTTTGCAAACCAAACCCTTAACCACCAAGTCATGTGAGAGGCTGAAGTGTGTGCTGGCATTTTTCTAAAGGCTAAGAAAAAAAAGTCCCATTTATTCTGTCATTGACTGGCTGGCTTATGGACTTTTGTGTAATCATTTTTGAGTCTTTATTTTACTGCTATAAAAAGATCAATGGGACATTTTAAAAGTGGGAAAATACTATTTTTAAATGTAAAAAAATGATTCTTCTGGGTTGATGTGATCTTTTAAAAAAAAACCTCAAAATTCTTATAAACATCATTGGATCATTATCATGAAATTACTTCTAAAATATATCCTTCTGTGGAAGCACTAAAAGATATGGAATAACTAAAACCATTGGTGACACTATCAGATTATTCCTACTAGCCAAATATATTTCTAGCCAAAAATATTTCTCTCTAACAAATAAAGCCTCCTATGGTTTTTTGATGTCTGCATGAAACAACTTTTATATAAGTTTATATTTTATATAACTGTTTGGTTCAAAAGTGTATGTGTCCTTCCCCCCCCTGTTTCCCCTGGTCCTCCTAACTCATCCACAGTATAATCAAGGAAAGTGGGAAGGGATCGCTAAACCTCTAACAATCTAAAACGTGGCCTGTGCCAGCATCCTGTGTTCCTATGTAGTCTGCAGATAACTGAATGTCCTGTTGATATAAAAAATGATCCTGTAGAACCCAGGGAACTGCCTCTCCAGAGTGTTCCCCATATAGAAAGGTAGGCAAGGGCTTGGGAAAGGCTTGTACGTTGCCCCTGTATCCTCCAGTAGATTTGCTCTAAATCCTCCCAAATAGGAAAACTTGTTGTTGTTGTTGTTGTTGTTGTTTTTAAGTTTCATTTATTTATTTTGAGAGAGAGAGAGCATGAGCAGGGGAGGCACAGAGTGGGGAGGGGGGTTGGAGAGCGAGAATCCAAAGCAGGTTACGTGCTGTCAGCAGGGAGCCAGCCAGATGTGGACCTGGAACCCATGAACTGTGGGATTGTGTCATGAGCTGAAATCAAGAATCGGATGCTTAACCGACTGAGCCACCCAGGTTCCCCCAAACCAGTCTTTATTTAAATCTCTAAAGAGAAATCCAGTTTGCTTGGCAAAATAGCCAGGGTATATAACCTATAAACATTTCCATTTTCATAGTCTCACCTCGATGTTTATATATGTATCCACATATTAAAGATTAAAGAGAGAGAAAGCAAATGTTCCCTGGCCCATATTTATCCACTGAGATTGCAATGAGGAAATATCCTAAATTAAGACAGAAATCAGGAGGTTTATAATGATAATGATAATCATAACTGGTTTGGTCATTTAAGACATATCGCAGTTTGCAGTAAGTAAATCATACCCAGTGCTACAAATTGTTTCCCTCTAAGGAATATCATTCAATAAGCCATGCTTTATAAATCCTGTTAGGCCTGATTGTTTTTTCTATCCTTGACCATACATATAAATGTTAAGGAGTACTTGACCATTCTGTGAGGTAGAGCCTTGAATAAACGTCCTTGGACAGTATTTCTAGTGGCTAGCCTAAAATCCTAGGGGGGGAAACACATAGAAATAAATCACTCTCTATATAACATTGTGAATTATTATTTGCATTTAAATAGAAACACAGCAGCCACCCTTTACTATAATAGATGCTTACAGGTAAATTACCATACTTGTCATGGCTTCCCTACGTGAAGGGATCATACATCAATATATCAATGCCCCTGTTTTCTTCCAACCTGTAAATACCAATGTAGTCATAACTACATGGTTCCAATGATGTTAATTTGACTGAAAGTTATTCACCACATATGAATAGCCTCTCTTAGCCTCTCTTTGATCTTTGTACAAGTAATAAATATGACTAAATTACTAAAATAAGCTATATTATCTAAATGTATTTTTTTGTCCTAAAAGCAGTGACCATCTCACTTTCTTTTATAACCAATGACCAGGTGAAATCCAAAGGTTAATATCTTCTTGGTAAGGAGAGCTATATAGGAGAGTATAAGAATGAATGGTAGATTACCTAGGACAAAACCATGAACCCACCTGCCAGAAAAGAAATGATTCAGGTAGAGTAAAAAAATATGTGTGAGAAAATTATTCAGATTTAATTGAGAAGTAATGGAAAAGTTGCAGCACTAAGATATAGAAGGGCTGCCGTGCATAAAGACAGCCATCTTCAGCATCAAGTCGGATATGTATTTATTTTAAATAAATAAACGAGATTGTCTCCTTTCATGGGGTCTCCATAATTGGTCAGCTGTACATTAACAATATATCTAACAGTGTTACTTTGTTTCTAAAGAGGTCAAAATACTGTAGCTTAATTAACCCTCAAAATGTTGATTAATTTATCACCTTTCTAAAATGGAATACTAATGCTTGCCCAATACCTTGAAAAGCAACTTTGAAAAATGATACTAGATATAAGTAGTGTCAATACAGCTGTGTCTGTAAGGAGAAACCTGAAATTAAGACCTGGCAAGGATTAGATAAATCTGATGAACTTCAACTAAAGATCTATCAGGTAAATTAGGTCCTTAGAAAAGATCATCAAGCTGTGCCTTACCAAAAACAACTGCTTGATTTGGTTAATTTGTTCAGTTAGGTAACATTTTCAAGCCAATTGTTTGGTAATACTGTAGGCAAAGATAGCTGCCTGTTTTTAAGTTTCCATGATATCCAATACTGTGACATTTCACATACTTGGACCAAGTTCTGGTAAGTTTATAAACAGGCCAGAAATTTAAAAAATTATTTTTGTAGGTTTTTTTCCTCATGTGGATGGCTAAATAACAATATTTTTAAATGATAAAAAGTTTCCAAATTGGCTCAAATTTAGTCACTGTTTTGATTTAAATATTCGGAAATGCTCAGATATATACTAAGTGAACTGTTTATTTGGATCCAGCCAGCAGCTGAAGAGCTGTCGCAGTCTTAGATGTATATACCCTTTTAAAAAGTACCGCATGAAGCTGGAAAACACAAAACTGATGTAAACACTAGTAACTGTACAATGTATCAGTCTCCCTTCATGCACTCTCTCCTGATAGCTGTAGGCCACAGATGTTTACCAAATTGAAAAATCACTGGACAGTTCTGTTCAAATCAAGGATCTGTTTCCAGTTACAAGTAACAGAATCCAATACAATCAAGCTACCCTAATTGCTAAGGAAAAAAAAGTTTAAAAGTTCACAGAACTCTGTATATGCTAAATTTAAGTTGAAGGTTTTAATTATAAGCAACAAGATTCATATAGTATCTTGAATTGACAAATAATAATAAGTATTCTCAGCTGAGGCATTTTATATGATATTTGATATTAATACTTGTTATTTCACTAGAAATGTTTGATACATATGTTACTTTCTTAGTAACACCTAAATAATCGCAAATTGTGTTATAAATTAAGTTTATCTGATTTTCCAGTCATTATTTATTTAAGTATCTACTTTAGGTCAGGCTTATGTGTGCTGGTGGAAATGCACAGATGAATAAAAAAGTCCATGCTCTTGAAGTAGTAATAGCATAGCAAGAGAAAACATGTATGTAAATAAATAATTGATAGATCCTATAGCAAAGATAAATACCAGATGTGATTAGAATTCAGGCAATACCAGTCACCTATGATGGCCTGCCAAGATAGATCTGCCTTATTCTGAATTCTCTACTCAGATGAATTAATATAAAGAGTTAGCTTATGAACCCAAACTTATACTAGAAATCTTTATAGATGAAAAAAAAAGTCTTAAAATTGGTTGATGTCTAAAAATAATTCAACAGTCTCTACCATTTTGCAACCAAACAAACACAGAGAAGCTAAAATACTGTGTGTGTGTGTGTGTGTGTGTGTGTGTGTGTGTGTGTGTGTGTAAGACATCCCAAATCTTATTACTCAACAGAATTAGTAAAACTTTTTGGTAACTTCTTTCTAGATTTATAACCATAAAGGAGGAGCAGGTCTGGAAATAGTTGTACAGCTGATTTGATGAATGTAGACAGACATAATCAGACCAAAGAAAGTTGACTTTCCTCATTCTTTTCCACAGTAGACTCTTCATTTAAGGTTATCATTTTTCTAAAACATTATTTTGGTACTCTGCAGATCAAAATGTGTTTGTATAGTTTTCATAAATAAGATTTGGTAAATAACCTGATTTTCTGGGAATTGATCCAAGTGAAACCTCTAATCTTTTGAAGTTCATCCCTTAGTGATTCTTAGGGAGAACTCAGCTTTTTTGAAGTCCCACTGAAGTATTTAGTGGCTTGCTTTGCTAATCCAAGGGAGACTTCAGGGCTACATTTAACAGAGAACAGATGGCTCTTTTTTAAATGTCCTTTGTGGTCATTATAATAATACGTTTGAAAATAGCTAATCATGTTACATTAGAGTAGATGAACGCATTTGAAGATATTGACCACAGTCACTATTCTGTGTCAGTGCATCTAGATTTCTATGTTTATCATATAACCTGCAATAACCAAGGTAGTCTCTCATTTCTCTTAAGAGGAGATATGTCAAGAATATGTGGGCTACCTTGTAAGTTAATATGTTTTGTATATGTATATTCATATACATGGATATTCAAAACATAAAAATCACCTCTAGCAAAATATTTTGTAGATTGTTTTTTACAGAATGGGGGGGGAACCCAGACTTTTTACAGAATCAGTTCAAAAAAGTCCAACATTATTAACAAAGCTGTATAGTTCTACATTATGCTTTCCAGACTGAAGTATCTGAACAGATCCAGAATTGAGTTTGAATTTTCTCAGCGTTCCCATCCCCAAGCATCAATGTATTTACCTCAGTCACTTCAGAAGAACATAACCAGTGTGATTTCCTGCTCCTCACCCCCAACTGGGTCAATCTAGTATTTGTACATTATAGTGGCAAAAACCACTGCGTGTCATGCTGTTAAGTTGCATTTTAGACTCAATGGAAAAAAGAGAAATTGAATTATTTCATTACAGTGGTATTCATTGTTAGCTTGATTCAATAAAAATGGCATTTCAACAATTCTAGCACTGGAATGAAATTTAGAGATTATAATCTAACTTACATATCTTAACATTGAAGAAAATAAGGCCTAGAGAAGTTAAAAGAGAAGACTACAAAATTAACAAGGTTCACGTGTCATATGAACCAGAGTCCTACAAAAATCAATGAAATAATGTCAGTGTGTATAGGTAAGAATAAGTAAAAACTGTCAAAGAAAACCATAGTTTAAAACAGATGCTAACTTTTCTTTTTTGCATACTTCCTATGAGCCAAAGACTGCCACATATTTTACCTACTTAATCTTCTTTAAGCCATATAGCAGTTGTGTGAGGAAGGCAGCATGATTTGCCCTTAACAGAGAAGAAACTGAGAAATAGAGATTTTTATAACTTGCCCAAAAACAATTAACAAGTCATGGAAGAAATATTTAACTCAGGCATTTTGACTACAAAGTTTACATTTTCATCATTATAGTACTTTGTCATCGATACCACATGAAATATGTAAGATTTTCTTAGATTTCCCACTTCTCAGTCTTAAAGAGATAAGAAGCTATGGGGCTCCTGGGTGGCTTAGTCGGTTGGGTGTCCGACTTTCGCTTAGGTCATGATCTCGCGGTTAGTGGGTTCGAGCCCCGCGTCGGGCTCTGTGCTGACTGCCAGCTCAGAGCCTGGAGCCTGTTTCAGTCTGTGACTCCCTCTCTCTCTGACCCTCCCCTGCTCACGCTGTCTCTCTCTCTCTCTCTCTCTCTCCTGGAAATAAATAAAAGATTAAAAAAAAAGAGATAAGAAGCTAAAAGCAGTCTATAAAATCTTCATTAAAGAAATTCCAGAGTCAAAGTTCTATATTATTTTTTTATTATTTCCAAAGGAAAAATCTGACATTACTTCCTAAATATTAGAAGCAACCTTTGGAAATCAATTTTCCTGGGTGGTTCAGTTGGTTAAGCGTCCAGCTATCAATTTCAGCTCAGGTCATGATCCCAGGATCAGCTGGGATTGAGCCCCACGTCAGGCTCCATGCTGAGTGTAGAGCCTGCTTAAGATTCTCTCTCTCTCTCTCTCTCTCTGCCCATCTTCCCAACTTGTGCTCTCTCTAAGATAAAAAAAAATTCCAGATTTGTTTCATATATAATTTGGACATCAGTTTAATTTAAGTAACAGCCCTTTAAAAGGTATTTCCTTCCTTTTGAACTGTAGTGCCCTCTATCCCTTCTTCCTTATTCCTTATTCCCTCTTTACTAGATTGCTGTCAATTTCAGTGAGATATTTCAGTTGATATTTATTTCATTCAAAGCCATAACATCTTCCAAGCACTTCTAGATGAATAGCATAATTTTAGGGTATAAGACAGGTTCCTGGGGTGTCTGTATGGCTCCATCAGTTAAGCATCTGACTTCAGCTCAGGTCATGATCTCGAGGTCCATGGGTTCGAGCCCCACATCAGGCTCTGTGCTAACAGTTCAGAGCCTGGAGCCTGCTTCCGATTCTGTCTGCCTCTCTCTCTGCCCATTCCCTGCTTTCACTCTGTCTCTTTCTCTCAAAAATAAACAAACATTAAAAATTTAAAAAAAGAATGGTTCCTAATCTGTGTCCCTTTGATATCAGAGTTTTTATAGAGAGGACTTATAACCCTAATATAGTTACTCATTATACCAAAGGGAGACGAAGAAGGGATTAATATCAACACAATTTATAGAATAAACTCAACAAAGGGTGAAATTACCCTTAAACACAATCCCCTAATCTTGTTTTAATTGGTGGAGGCAGTGGTGAAATGCTCAGCTATTGCTAAGCTCAAGTAACTAAACACATCTCTGGATAATTATTGCTTGTTGGTTTATTGCTGCTATTATTATAAACATCATGCTATCCTCACTATCTGATGATCAGAAATTACATTCTATTTAGTCCAGTACCTTAATATGTGTGTGTGTATTTGATATTCAGTAAATATCAAATTTACTGAAGAGGAAATATTAACATTTATTTCATGTCTCTTGCCTACCAGACAATACTATACCAAAGCGCTTCACTTAACTTTTTGCCATTTATTGAGGTAATATTGAGGTCAATATTATTACTCCCATACAGGTTGGAAAAAAAACGGAGGTGAGATTTGAACCCAGTTCTATCTGGGTTCCCAAATCCACTTTTTGCTCTTTCTGCCTACCCACTCCAATTGCTTTTAGAACAGAAGGATATTTTTTAAATATTTTGCCAATAACCTTATTTTATTAAGCCTTTAAGGTACTTTGCATTTTATAAAGGCATACCTGTAAAGAGAGAGAGAGAGAGAGACATATTTCTTTTTTTTTTCTTAAGTAGTTTACTGTCAAGCTGGTTTCCATATAATACCCAGTGCTCATCCCAACA
Organism: Hyaena hyaena; assembly: GCF_003009895.1. NCBI lineage: Eukaryota > Metazoa > Chordata > Mammalia > Carnivora > Hyaenidae > Hyaena > Hyaena hyaena. The sequence continues at coordinate 464,468 of NW_024081513.1, forward strand.
AGTGCCCTCCACCATGCCCATCACCCCCCTTCCCCTCTCCCCCACCCTCATCAGCCCTCAGTTTGTTCTCAGTATTCAAGAGTTTCTCATGGTTTGCCTCCCTCCCTCTCCCCCACTGTTTTCCCCCTTCTTCTCTCCCATGGTCCTCTGTTAAGTTCCTCCTAATCCACTTATAAGTGAAAACATATGGGATCTGTTCTTCTCTGCCTGACTTATTTCACTCAGCAGAACACCCTTGAGTTCTATCCACATTGCCACAAATGGCCAAATTTCGTTCTTTCTCATTGCCATGTAGTATTCCCTTGTATAGATAAACCACATCTTCTTGATCCGTTCATCCATTGATGGACACTTAGGCTCTTTCCATGATTTGGCTATTGTTGAAAGTGCTGCTGTGAACATTGGGGTACATGTGCCCCTATGCATTAGCACTCCTGTATCCCTTGGGTAAATTCCTAGCAGTGCTATTAATGGGTCATAGGGGAGTTCTATTGTTAACTTTTTGAGGAACCTCCACACTGTTTTCCAGAGGGGCCGCATCAGTTTACATTCCCACCAACAGTGTAGGAGGGTGCCCGTTTCTCCACATCCTCACCAGCATCTATAGTCTCCTGATTTGTTCATTTTAGCCACTCTGACCGGCATGAGGTGGGACTCACAATTAAAACAGAATTATTGAGGAGATCAAATGAGGTAATAAATGTCAAGCCCTCAACACATAGCCTGGTACATAGCTTTCCAAAGATGATAACTATTGGTAGAAATTGTTCACCACTGGTGTGCATTCTTCTTGCCTTCCAACATATCTACTACCCATCACTATTACCACCACTACCATCACCATCATCATCATCATGTTCTCTGCCATCCCTCACCACTAGCTCTTTCCTTTCTAAAATATCCTTTATGCTGTGGGTCCTTTTAAAGTGGTACACTTGTAAAAGCAATACTGGATTTACCAGTGCTGCTCAGCCTTTGCCTCCCTCTCCTACATTGGCTTTCCAGGTGGCTTTGAAAAGAGCTAGCATTTTTATCCCATGTGCCTTATGGCAGGCAGTTATGTCCCTATTTTCTACTTCACATGGATTCTTCATTTATCTACGTACTTATTTATCCCCTCAAACCCAGACATGTATGGAGGGTCTGCTGTATACTGGGAAAAACATGATGAACATCCCAGCCTTCTAAACACTCCTATTGGGACATAGATATAGGCAAACAAGCAGTTGTGATACAGAGTGAAAAATGTTCCCCAGTGAGCCAGTACCAACTGCTATGGAAGCACAAAAGAGGGGCACTGCACCGCCCTGGAGGCCGGAGGAGACATTCTGAAAACATGACATCTGAACTGAGCCAAGAAAAAGAGTGATCCCTTGGTAGGGAGGAGCAGGGGAAGAGAGTTCCAGGCAGAGATGTTGTGAGCATATGCGAAAGTGTGGAGAGGAGAAGGAATTCTGTGGGTTTGAAGAATTGCAAGGAGTTTAGTATCGCTAGAGTAGAGAGTGAAGAAAGCATGTGTTCAGTTGGTTCTCAGCATTGAAGAGTCTCTCATGGTTTGCCTCCCTCCCTCTCCCCAACTATTTTCCCCTACTTCTCCCCCCTGGTCTTCCATTAAGTTCCTCCGAATCCACCTATACATGCAAACATATGGTGGGGGAGAGGGGAAGGGAGGTGATGGGCACGGAGGAGGGCACTTGTGGGGATGAGCATTGGGTGTTATAAGGAAACCAACTTGACTATAAACTATATATATATAAAAAAAAAAAAAGCGTGTGGTGAGAGATGAAACTGGAAAAAAAAACATGCAGAGGCCAGATCATGGAGGGCCTTCTGTGCCATTTCAGGAGCTAGGACTTGATTCTAAAATCTGAGAGGAACCGTAGACAGTTTTAAGCTGGGGGTGCAATGTAGAGAAAGTATCCAAGTGGAAAATCATTTTGTTACTTTCATGAACACTAACCTTTGAGGGCTAGGTGGTGGAGTTCTCAATGTGAGGTCAATGGATGGTCTGTGGATGTTTAGAAAATTTGTAAACTCCCTGAAAATGGTAGACAAAATTGTTAGTTGTATGTGTACTTGGGGCAAGGGAAGAGAGGCAGAATCCATAACCTTGTGAGGGGCTCACAAAGCACTGTTATCCAAAGAAAAGCTTGAAACACTGCTCTAGGGGATAAAAAGCTAAAAGCTAACTTACAGACCAGAAATTTCAGGTCTGCCACAAAGAGCCCTTCTAAAGTTAAAGAGTTTCTCTTTTAAGAAAAATTTCTCATTCCTTCCCCTGAGTTACCAAACTCTTCCCACTCCACCCTGACCCACTGACGTTTTGTTCCTGGCCGCTCTCCCACCTAAATGCTGCTTCCTCGCTCATGGAACTGGTCTTCTGTGCCAACCCATAATAAGTGTCCACCCCAGAGGCTAAGAATAGATGCAGTGTCCTGGTGACTTGAAAATTAGGTAACATCTGAAGGATGAACTCTACAGTGACCACAAAATTCATTCTAATCGTTTGAACCAAACAGATTATAAACATATGATCAGGGTTTCCCTGCAGGGTAAATGGGAAGGTTCTGAGCTAGTGAAGAAAAATGCCTTATTAACTAGAAGGAAAAAGCAGCTACTATTCGTAATTGCAAAGGACAAAGGAAAATGCTAATTCAAATACAATCTTCTGTGTTTGCATACTCCACCTTTCAACATTTTCTTTACCCCAGCAGCCCCACCCCCACCCCCAACAAGTTAGTTTCTTTGTTTTTTTAGATGTTTATTTATTTATTGTGTGAGCGAGAGGGCAGGCATGCACACACAGGCACACAAACAGGAAAGGGGGAGAGAGAGGGAGGGAGAGACAGAGACAGAGAATTCCAAGCAGGGGCCACGCTGTTAGGACATAGGGCCCAAACTCATGAAGCAATGAAATCATGGCCTGAGCCAAAATCAAGAATTGGAAGCTGAACCAGCTGAGCCACTCCAGCACCCCCAACAAGCCAGTTCTATTAGACAAGCTACAGTTCTCTTAAGCAGATAGATTTTGTTCCATGCACTGCTCCTTAATATTTTCCTGGATTTGGATATGTGTTCTTCATCTTTTAGTTAAATCTGTGACCTCATACAAGTCAATTCCTTAACCTTTCTGGGCAGTGTGTTCATCTGTAAAATGAAGTTGAATGAAAGATCTGTAAGTTCCTTTTCTCAACGTCCAGTCTGTAACGGTGGCTGGAGTGGAGGGTGATTGTGAACAGCCATCATGATAGGTATTTCTCATTCCCAACTTGCCAGTTCCTTCCCGGGATTGCTGGGTACTTTGCTTCAGGCATTTTATCAACTTAATATAAAGACCAAAGTACTTAGCATTCCTTGGCCAGTACAGCCAAATAGTGCAAGGGTCAGCAAACTTTTTCCATTAAGGGCCAGATAGTAAATATTTTAGGCTTTGTGCACCATAGGTCTCCATCACAGCTCTTCAGCTCTGTTGTGGTGTGAAAGCAGCCACAGACAATATACAAATGCATGTGCATGGCTATGTTCCAACAGAATTGTATTTACCAAAAAAGGTGGCAAGCTGTGTTTGACCAGTCAAGCCATAGTTTGCTGACCCTTGAAATAGAAGACAGGCAGCCTGTAGACAGGGGTGTTTTATCCCTTTGGTCTTTGTGTTTGGAAGTTGTTTCCTGCATGATTTCCTGGTAATTGTTTTGTTGTCATTGTTGTCATCATTATCATTGTTGTTGTGTCAGAAAAGAACTATTCAATTATTTTAGCCACACAGAGCCGCCTCACTATCTGTGCCCCAAATAAATATCTTAGTGGGGCTGCCAGCTTGCAGGGAATCTGAAACAGTTAAGGCAACTTGTTTCTCAGGCATAGAGATAAATAAATGGCTTCATAAGTAGACAGTTCAGAAGATGAATAGCCTGGAAGAACAGTTGAGCAGTTAGTTCATTGAGACAGGGAAAGAAGAGGGAAGGGGGTGGGGAGAGAAAGATTGATTGAATAGCAAACCAGTTTATGAGATCTACTGTACAAACTTGCCCAGCTGGGCACTTTATCTTGAATTTGTTTTGCAAATTGCAGATGCCTAGTTCTTGAAGCCAAGAAAAAACAAGGGCAGTCATCCCACACCAAAATACTCTCATGGATCCCAAGTAACTTACATTACTTCATTTTTGTGGGGGGAAAAATCATTATATACCCCCTACCAAAATAAGTTCAGAAAAACAGAGAGCCATTTTACCCAGATGCCCAGAAGAAGACAAATATTTTTTAGAGTGTTTTTTTTTTTTCCTTTTAATATTCAGAGGACAATACCTGCCTGGTAACTTTGCCTGCCTTGTGAAACTTACCATGTCATACTGGTCAGCCCATAAAACTGTTTTAACAGTAAAAATGGCTGAATTCAATGAGTCTTAATATTTTAACCTACTTTAATGATATCAGGAGTGTTACTGTTTGCTGTTTTAGGACCTGTCTAGTTGGACCCTATTCTACTTTTTGCTGAAATCAATCCTGCTTGACAGAGACTTTGCATTGCAGTAAATAAAAGAAAGTGATAATTACAACATTTTTATTAACATATTTTAAAAAGATCTCTCACATATTAAGCATGACTTACAAAGACATTTTATCAAAGTAAGACCCCAGAGGCCATGCCTATCCTCTGATGTTGGTTACTAAGATTTAGAAGATTTGTTTCATACGGTGTCTTTAAATATTTATCCCTGAAATTTTCGAGAAGAGATTTTGGTGAAAGAGCTGTTAGGGATAAAACAGTGGAATTTCTTTCTAATTTTTTAAATTTGGACATTTTTTTCAAAGAGACTTCAACCTAGCTTTGAGAGAAATAGAGTTAATAACAAGAAGAACAAGTCATTTATCCCTTAAGGAAAAGGGTGCCCATTTACAAGAGTTCAAGTGTCTCCTTAATTTTCTACCAGGTCTTGTAGACATAGTTTACCACCTTGTTGAGTTAGTGCTTCCTGTAGTAATCCATGGACAAGACACTGAATCAACAAAGTAGCACATTTGGGAAAGCATTCTTTTATGATATTTTCCTATTAAAACATGCTTCCAGCTTCCTATGAATGTAAGTCAACTTCACATGTTTGGATTGCCTTTGGCAAACTGGTTTGGTCATCACACACCTGATTTACCAATGGTTTTCTAACATCCTTGAGACCATTCTGGAAGGTAAATTTTCCATCAGTAGTCTAGCTGGAAAACCTGAAAGTATAGACAAGCTAGAAGGTTATTCCAATAGGCTGTGTGGACTTTGATCCCCAAGGCATAGAAGAATGTATGATGCATAGTAGATGCTGAAAAAATAAATGAATGTTGAATAAATGAATCATAGTAGGACAAAGATAGTAATTCTAAAGACATAGCTTAAATATTAGAAGAACTTTATTAAAAGAATATAGATATGCTTTTATTGGCCTCTAAGTCCTATGCTAGATGAAAAGAAGGATCAAGAAACTTTAACCATATCTCAGCATTGGCATACTACTCTAACTCAGTGGCTTAACCAGTACTATCATAGGACTTGAAACAAATACACACACACACACACACACACACATACACACACACACAGATGCAAAAAACTTTAAGTGCATATTCAATATAAATGTACATTAAATCCCAGGAGGATAGAATTAGAAGCCTAATTTGTAGGTTAACATCAAATACTAACCTAGAAACAGAAAACACACACACACACACAATGAAAGATCATTCGAGTTCAGGATTTAAACCAATCATGTGACTATTATTTGCTGCCAAATCAACCTTGAACTCCAGTTTCTCTAGAAAACTGGTTTTCTGTCATATAAAAGACAGCATCAATGGAAATGGCATAATTCATTCACAATCACACACACACACACACACACACACACTTTCATCTATAGGCTGAGGATATGCCATTTTTACCATGGCCTTCATAAGTTCATAAGCTCTCAAGGAGAAAATGAGTGTTGAGATAGAAACAGATTGATTTCTATTAGGCCAAGTTCTACGGGAATGAATGTAAGGCAAAGAGCAAGGCCGAATATGGAAATCAAAGCCAACGCATCAGAGCATATTTTTCTTTCAAAATATTTTATGTACTAAAGTTTGCACAACATCTTGGCAATGACAGCAAGCCTGTGTAAGGAGGTGTTTCATGTTTCCTAGCTAACATAAGGGCAAAAAAAATGTAGCAGCAGCCAAATATTACTTCAGTCATGAACTGAAGGAATGTGTACAGTAGAGTACATGGTAAGGCCCATAGCCCAGAAGCTGTGAGGCTTCAAAATCTTTTACAAAATTCCAAAAGAAAGCTTATCTCTTATTTTTATATCCTTTGGTATTGTAAAGGAATGAAACTAAATTTAGCAGAGTCCATCTGTTTGATAAGAGAAGGGAACACAGCTACATTTTCTTGGTATGCAGATCTTTTCTGAATCTTAGAGGAGGCTAGATTTCACTGGAAATTATTTTGATGTTCACTAATTTTGCCAACACTAAGCACTCTGTCCACCTCTTTCTCTGCATTTGTCCCCTTTCTAAATAAATTTTTAATGTCTAGAAAATAGAAAACTGCCTAGCATATAGGAGGCAGTCAGTAAAATGTATCAAATTCACTCATGGGTGTATGGCTGCATAAGTGACCAGACTAGGCGTTAGAAGGTCTGGATTTTAATCTCGCAGCGCTAGTGGGTATCATATCACCTGATGGAAATCATTGTGCACTGCATCGTACCACAGGGACTTTGAGGTTCATGTGTATGTGGTGTGTGCATCTTAGAATCCCAGATAAGCTCTACGCCAGAGATCTGAACCTCAAATGCCTACATGAGCAAGTAATAGAAATCAGGAAAATGGGAAGATACAATAAAATAAGAAATAGTGGGGACTGTGATCCACTGAGGAGCACAAGGGCCACTTTGTGTTTCAAATATGATGGGAGCAGAGGGTGTGCTCAGATCAGGGGGCCTGCAGAAATGGCTTCTCTGTTTATAACACACGCAACAGGAATCTGGGTTCATTATGACAAGGGGCATAAAATGTGTGGCCTTCCTATGAACAGATACCCTACACGTGTTCTACCCTGCATCTCCACGTGGCTGCTGGGCAGGACCGACAGCCTAAGGCTTTGTAGACCTCAACCCTGGAGGCAGAAAGTCTGAGAGTGAGCATAGGAGTGAGGCAGGGGCTGGAGGGCAGACCTCCCACTTGACCTGAGCTGCTGCATCAGGGCCTGGAAGGGGCCCCCTGGGAACCACGGGTGTAACCACAGGTCAGCCACACTGGAAGCAAATGTTTACCTTCCTCTCCCACGGAGGCACCTGGAATACAAGATCCCCAGTAGCAGCCCACCATAGTATGAACTCCTCTGGGGACCGACAGCCCACCAGGAGACCAGCAAAGTAAGTGTGTGCACACTCATCACCCAGAATCAGAACCAAGACCCCCAGGAATGGAAGGCTCAGTTCTTGAAGGCCGTGCTTGATGGGTTCAAGACAATAGATGTGGATATGGCCGAGGAACCTGCCGGGGCCCTAATGAGGGCCCAGATGAGCATCAGGGAGGAGGCTCTGACCTGGGACGAGGAGGGAGGTTTTGGCGATCCCTGAGCCAGATCCCAGCAGTGAATTCTAAGTGGGAACCGTGCCAACAGGGGAGGCACTTGGAGAGCTGGTGTCAGCAGTAGCACCGATGACGGACACAGCACCAGCTCCACGATCCAGACCAGAAATGCCACCAGAGTGAGAGCCAACTTCTCCTGGATCCAACAATCCTGACGACCTGCGGCAGTGACTCACCACACCAGAGTGCCTCCTCAGAGTCCTTCTTAACACAGCTCTCTAGGCAGCTTCCCCCTGCCCATCAAGGATGGCATGCAAGACTAAGCTGCCTTTGCCCTTCCTGCTTTTGTCGTGTGCTTTTGTCGCATTTTCATGTTTTGGGTATCAGCATTCAAGTTGCAAAATTAAAGAAAAAAACAAAAAAACTAAAACTAAACCAAGATGGGAGCTAAACACACTGCATCTTCAATCCTAGTACACTTACAGCATAAGCTCCTTCACAAAGATAATTGTGTCTAAAACATCTCTGCCATATACAAAATAAGAAGTAAGTAAATAAGAAAAGTACTAATCGCTAAAATTTAATCAAGTACCTCCTAAGTGCCTTGGACTGTTCTAAATTTCATCTGGTTTCATTTTCTGTCATTAGTGTAATTACTTCCAATTTACAATGGAAGAAATGAAGGCAAAGTACTTGGTGAATGCATGTTGGCTGCTCTATTAATAAGTAATTGGATGGTAAGAAATAAAAACCAGCACAGGAAAAAGCAAAGTGAGCCAATCCCCTAACCCAGATGAAGGAAGCACCCTCTAAAAGACTTTTCATCAAGAACGGCACTCAGCTCCTCTTCGGACATCACCAGAAAGAAGGATAAAAGTCATTCCCTGAGTCTGCCAGTAACCCTGTCTTCACAATGTGGCTGAGACATCTGCGTCTCTGGTAGAGTCGACACAGAACAGCTTCCTGCAATTTGCAAGGCCTGACTTCCTTGCTTCACAACAAGCAAACAAAAGAAATGACTGCTCCTGTGTGTTGAAATAATGCTAACAATTATGAGCAGCTGCCACTTATTAAGTGCTAACTCTGTGCTTGGTATTATTGGCATTGTATTATTTCCTCTAATTCTCACAGGGACCCTATGAAGTCAGTACTGTAATTGTGGCCACTTTACAGACAAGGATATTGAGGCTAATGGATGTAAACTAACTTCCCCCAGATCACATAGCTAATAAGTGCCAGAACTGGGAAATGAATTACAGCAGCCTCATCTACGGAGCTCATGATCTGAAGCACTGTGTGGCCCTGAGAACAAGACATTTTTTCTATGTGTGTTTGTCAACCAGGTGTTTTTTTAAACACAAAATCCTCCTTTCACACACAGACTTGCACTAAACTTCACATTCTTATAGTAGCATAGAAAAGAGCAAGTGGTTTCAATGCTGGTTGATGGTGGAGAGTGGAGGGCCATCTACTGTCTCCACTATATTCTCTCTCTGATTTCCTCTGGCATCACTTCTGGTCATCTTTCTCTGACCCCACCTTTTACTCCCTGTCTCGGGCTCTACGTCCCTCTCATTAGTGTGGGCAGGCCAAAGATTCAACACTCAGTCCTCCAGATACTTCCTTCTCCACCTGCACTCCAAGATCTTCATCTATTAGCAGTGTGGTAATGACCCTCTGCGCTGGTCTCCAGGCCCATGTCCCAAGTGGCTTGTAGGACATGTGGGGTGAACTGTCTCCCCCAAGAGCCAAGAGGGATTTAACTTTGAGAGGACTGGGCATTGTGTGCAGAGGTGTTAGAGGGTGGTTTTTGCACAGTGGATGTGCCTACCTCAGAGATGGCTCCCCGTATTTTTAGTTAACTGGTGAGGAGGCCTGCTCCCCTCCCAGACCCGACAGCCCTGCCCTTCTGTCTGACACACTCCCTTCCATGTGCCTGATTTGGGGTACAGAGGGTGCTCAATAAACACTTGCTACATGGACAGGTAAATCTGCACAGTTTTGAAGTAAAAGCACCATTTTCTTCAATGCTGTTCATCTTAGCTGAAAGACAATTGGTATAGTGACTGAGAAATGGAGTTCTGGAGTCAGACATACCTGGCTTCAAATCTTCCTTAACTGCTTGCAACTGTGTGATCTCTGAGCTCAGGTTTCTCATCGGCAGAACTGGGACGATAATACTAGTTCTTGCTGATTGTTTCATTTGGAGGATTAAATGAGATAAATCATGTAACACACAGTACAGTGCCTGGCCTGTAATAAGGCTCAGTGCATGGTCATCTTTAAGATTATTTTGTATCCCTTTGCTTTTGAAGTGGTGGATGAGATCTGTAGCCCCGGGGATTGCTAAAGCAAGGCCATGTTTTCTACACCCCCAGGCTGTGGACTGGTGGCCTTTGTTTCTGTTTTTGTTTTTAGCTTAGTAGATAACTAAAGAAAAAGAAGGAGGTAACAGGGAAGAGACTTTCCATAAACGGAGTATGTAGCCTACTCATCAGGCATCACAAGAGTTGCTTTATCTTTTCAATCTCTCGTAACTTCAGACAGTCCAGCTGGGGAATGAACATTGGATGTTATTGCTCCCATAATCCATTCTTTCTCAAAGAGCATTCCCTGAATCAATGAGTATTAGAATTACCTGACCAGGTACCCGATGTATAGCCTCAGAATTTCTGGAGCAAGGCCAGAGCATCTGTTTCTCCAGTGAATATCATCAAAGTGTGAGGACCTTTGACCTAGTACTTGTATCATATCTAAGACTTGCTTCTGTACTTTCTTGTATTTTTACACGTAAGCATGTAATTTATTCCTTAATTGGATACATTCTTCAAGGTTGGAAGAGTCCTTGTAACTCCACCAATGTATAGCTCAAGCCTGAACACATCATCGGGAGTTCATGAAAACATTTGGCTAGGTTTCTCTGGCCTGCAAGGTCTTGACTTTGTCAATGCCTAAAGATCGGTAGAGACTTTGAGTTAGAATGGCAATTCGCCTGTACCCAATATTACTAATATACAGTGTTGAATTTTTAATTTCTCATTGTCGATTGGTTGGGTATTCTTTTACTGACTGATACACTGAAATTCCTGACTTACTCACCAGGGAGCAAAATTAACAGGTCTGTAAGGGCAAGTCCCTTCCATGCTTCAGAGTGTTTATAAAACAGAAACTCACAGGTCCTCCTGCCTTGTCACAGAGAGCAGGGCCCCTTCTGACCAAAATGGTTTATTCAAGTTTTGAACATATGAATTGAAATATAATTTTTGTTGCAGGATCGGCAATGATATGTGCTAACTTTAAGGAAAAGGAAGAACTTATTACTTTATGATGTGTTTGTTCCTGAGCAATTGAGAGGTTTGCCATATGTTTTTATGGCAGTTTTCTTTGCGGTTCCATAAACGCCTTCTGGAATGTGGAGCGTCCACCATCAAAGTTGTATGGGAGCTTTTCGAGTGCCCTAATGTCATTAACTCTGCTGCTTTGGTTGCTGTAATATGCATTTATTTCTCCTGCATTTAGAAAGCAATTCTCTGTTCTCCAACCCATTTAACCATGTTTGGTCTTAACAAGATGAAAAATGTTTGGAATCTAAGCTTATGATCTTTGTGCTACATTTTTTTTCTTCTAATTCACAGTAGCTTCCCCCACCCCCCTTCTCTTCCTCAGGATCAACACTCTGTGGTAGGCCAGAGCACAGGCCCCAGTCCAAGTCCCAACCCCTGCTCAAATCCAAACACCGGAAGTGGTTACATGAACTCCCAGCAATCACTGTTGAATCAGCAATTGATGGGAAAGAAACAGACTCTACAGAGGCAGATCATGGAGCAGAAACAGCAACTTCTCCTCCAGCAGCAGATGCTGGTTGATGCGGTAAAACTTTCTCCTAATTTCTCCTACACGTACTTATGGACCTAACAGAGGAAATTCATTGTTGCCCATTTCTATTTACTGCCCTTTTTTCTGTGCCTACTTTGGTGATACCAGCAAGAGTGTCTTGGCTGTAAGAGAGGCTAATTCTACACATAAGTTAAAGTGCTATGGGGGAAAAAAAACTTGATTTACCAGCTGCTGTACAGTTGAAATGCAGGGCACCCCACCTCACTAGCCCTGCCTAGCCCGGGAATGTTAAGAACTACTACCGGGGGTATTTGAATCAGGCAAAAAGAATCATTCTTGTGCTACTGCCCTGAGGGGCAGAAATAGTGGACAGAACTTGAATCAGCTCAAATCTCAACTGATTTTAGAGATAGAAGAGTTTCAAAAACAGTTATGAAAGCCAGTGTGGAGTTTCAGACCTTAAGATTTGGCTTCCAAAATAAAGCATCTCAGAATGGGGGATATTTTTAAAGAAAATTAAAGATATATTCCCAACTTCCATACCATATCTAAGTGGCCTTAAAGAAAGGCAAGGTGGTTATTTTCTGAGCATTGCCCAAGCATTAGCCCTACTTCACTTTTTATCTGTTCTCCCTTCCGTATCCTGAGACATACACTCGGGCACTGGTTCAAATCCTTCCCACCTCCAAACAGCAAGCCCCATCTCCAAGCTTCATTCTCTCCCTTTAAACGATTTGGCTAAATGAAAGAAAAAAGGGGCAAAGTTAACTATCTACAGGTTAATAGAGCCAAGGTCCACAAAAATATGAAAAACCAAATAAAAAATGTTTATGCTCAAGGAACTTCATAGTAAAAGTCAGAAACCTAGGGCGTGATAAGCACTATAATTCATTCACTAAATTTTAACTAATTTACAGTGAGAAAACAGTTGTAAACAAGATAGACCCCGTCTTTGTCCTTAAGGAGTTCAGAGCCCACAGAATGTCAAATAAATAGGCAATCGTTTGCCATGTGATTAACGTTGTGATGTGGGAAGTACATCAGAGCAGGAATTATGTCTACTGAAGATCTGAAGGTGACATAGGAGATGGAGGGAAGAGAAGGAGGGTCTTCAAGCCAGAAGAATCAGTATATTCAAAGACTCAGAGAAAATAACATATACTGTATATTACAGTCTATGCTGAGGCTTAGAATATGCACAAGGAGTAGGAAATAATAGGCGAGGAGGCCAGAGATGAAAGGCCAGAGGATCGAGCTTGATACATCAGAATTTACACTGTCTGAAAAGCAATGGAGAGGACTTAAAGGACTTTAAACAAGGGAGCACTAGACTCAGATTTGCATTACAACAAAGTATAAACAGAGTAAGGAAAAACGTAATGGAGGAAAGGTAAAATCCAGCCTGGAGAGAGTAAAGAAAGTCTCCGCCGAGAAGACGTAAAATTTGACTTTGACTTTGACTTTGAAGGACTGTAGAATTCTGATGGATAGAGTAGGTAGGGTCTTCCATTCCAAGGTGAGGATGGGTAAGACACCAAAAGGTACAGCCTAGGTGTATATTTGTTGGTAGCTTTGAGATTGTAAGATTGTATTATGAAATATTTAATACATAATGAAATGTATAAATAATAACATAATCACTTATTATTTTTAAGGAATGACAAATGGAAAAAGTCTGGAGTCCAGAGCATGTGAGAAGTAGGGAGGAATGAGTAAGGAATAGTGAGCACTAAATTTACAGGTGACCCTGAGTACTGCCCTAAGGTATAAGATGAAGGGGTGTCACTGAATGGATCACAAAGTGACACAACTAATTTCTTCCATAAGTCTTCTAGAAGTTTTGAAAACTCTTCCTATCCCATCTACTCTCTCCCTTTTTTGATGTTCATCAACTACACAGTGTGAAAACAAGGGCTATAGAAGAGAAAAACGTACAATCTAAGACTGGCACACTGGGCACACTTTTCATTATTCCCACCAGTACTTCTAAAGTGTTGAATTACAACATGCAGAGTTTGAATTTCTAGGTTTTTAGCTGTGATTAAAAGGCAAGGAAACACACCATGAGGGTCTTGTCCTGGCACTGGCCAACTCTCATTGGGCTCCAGTTGAGTAACCACTGGGACAGGTGCAAAGGGCATTGGCATAAGCTGTGAGAGATGAATGACAATGAGCTGTTGGTTTTGTGATTTTTACAAACCTTTCACATTTCTCTTTGTTTAGATGCCATTGATGTGCCTGTGCTTTTTAGCATATTCAGGAAGAAATAGTCTTTGATACCGCTTTACATTAGCATATGCTTTGTAGTCATTTCCATTCAGTTGGCAAGGCCAGAAAGGCGCCTAAATTGATACATTTTCTCATGAATGTGTGTTATCCTTACTCTCCATTATTCTCCCACCAATGAAGAAGAACAAAGAGGAAAGATGAGTAGTACTTAACACAATGGGCATTATAATAGCCAATACAGTTTGTGTACCTACTGTGTGCCAGGCACCATGCCGAGCTTTTACAGAAGTGAAAGATTAATCCTTATAATCAGAGTATGAGGGAGGTTATAGAATTATCTGCATTTCACATTTTGAGATGGCAACACCAAAGCAAGACAGATGAGTGCAACAGAGATTATTTCTTTGGTAGGTTTTTAGGTCCAAGTCATTGGGTTGAGTTATAGGATCCAAGTTCATGAGTGGATAAGTTTCATTTCATGTTGGACAGAAGTAATCTTAGGGATGGACTGTGAGTTTACACTTACAGAATGGGAATGTCCTCCTTTTGCATGGAAAGGGCATGAGAAGAGTCTGCATTCTTTGCTACCCCTCAGCATGAAGTGACAGACAACATGGCAGTTCCACAATAGTCCATACACAAGGCCATTTGGTCTAAGTCATTTGTGAACAAGTAGTTTAAGAAACCCACGCTTCCACAGATGTATTGTTAACCCTTTGAACAACCTGCGTTAGACCCCATGCAATAAAAAGTTAGTAAGTAGATTGAATACTCATAAAAATAAGTCCAGATTTGAGACTGGGACTTTCATGGGGAACTGAAAGCCTGATTCTCTCTCTTTCTCTCTTTCACACACACACATGCAAACACGTGCGTGAATGTGCAAATCCTGTTTTCTTTGATTTAAAAGCAGAAACACCTAATTCCCTGAGAAAAAATGATAGATGCTTTTGAAAAACAGAAGAATTCAGAAAGTCTCATGCTTGGCAATAAAATCAAAACTGTCAGCTTGCACAATAGTTTATAACAGGAATGGTTGAACATCACCACATTTGGGTTCATGGAACATCTCAAGCTGTTTCTTAAACATTTAGGGTTTGGGCAAAACCATAAAGAGTTTCACCAACCACTTTTTTCCTTAATTTGTAAACCCATATTTAAAAGAAATGCAATCCATATGTTTCTGATTCATTTACACTTAGCTTATCAAAATTGTGTTTTATACGAATTACTTGATGCCCAAAAACCCTGTTGAGTCTTTCAAGTTTTTTTTCTTAGAAACAAGAATTTGAACTTAATTTGTTGTTGTTTTAAGGCTATTTTTTTCCTTAAGAGTAGATTTCTTCTGCTTGGAAGGTTTGGTATTTGATGGGAAACTGAGAAATACATGATTTAAGTGGGATCTAAGTTAGTCCACATTTGGCTTCTATCTAATTTATCCATCTATCTTTACAAGGTTCTCTTTTCTACTTATTGACTTTTCTATAATTATATTGTTTTGTCTACCTATGTCAGTTGTGCTTATCTTTGAAAATGGAAGTTGCTTTGAGGTTCATACAAAGTTGCAGTAAAGCAATTCTAAAAACATCCTGATCCATGCTGAGAAAGAAAATAATTGATATGACACTCACAGCTAGGCCATTAAAGACATAAACAAGCTTGTAGAATATTAACCCTAGATGAGGTTACTCTGAGACCATGACAAAATGAGACAAAATAAGGCCACTTTATAACTTTGTCTAAATATAAATACAAGGTCACTGTGTAACCCACAAAAATACCAACCCCCTTTTGCTAAATAAATCATGGAATCAACTTCACTTTCTGACAGCTTACAATCTAGAACAAATCCTTGCTTCCTTAGAGCCTCCCTAAATCACCCAGTCAAAGCCCAAATACTATGATAGCTTCTTTCTAACACACTAGTACCAAGACACCACTTGGATTCCCATGATGTGCATTCTCCCCTGCTGCAATGAGAAAGAAACTCAGTAGGTGTGTTCCTGGTGGTCTTTGGCTAAGGGCATTGATAATATAAAAAGAATGTGCCTATTTCCTCTTTTAGCTCCCAAATTCACCTACTATAAAGATATAATGGTGGCTGATTCCAGTAGGAAGAAAAGAAGGGGGCCTGGGAAATTTTTGTGCTTTGAGAGAATGGGACGCAGAGAAACAGAAAAACAAGTATTGTATTGTGTGGCAGGAAAAGAGTCAGTCTTTGACCCAGGATTCAGTTTCTGTTCTCCCACTCTGTGATCTTTGTCAAGTTACTTGGTCCAAAGAAGCTTCCATTTCTTCATCTATTAAGTGGGGATAATCACAGCTATCTTCAAGGACTCTGTTTGAGGGGGAGAAATGAGGTAATGTGCTTATAGTGTCCCTACAGGTACCTGATAGTTAGCTCCTGACATCTCCTAAGTTATCTCCCAACGTCTCCAGACTTAGCAAATAAAAATACAGAATTCCCAAGTGTCTTGTATTTTCTCTGGCAATCCTACTCCTAGGCTTTCCACACTCTGTGGGACCAGAATTAAATAATAGGTACCAGAGCACATCAGGTGTGCTACAAAAGAAAACCAGAAATACCCTCTCAAAAAGCACAGGGATTTAGTTTTCACTGAAGTCTAATTGCAAAACAAAGAAAATGAGATTAGTTCCTAGACCCAAAACACATGGTGAATGTCAAGGAGAAGTAGAAAGTATACTTCCCCGCAGGAAATTTATTGACACTGAAAAGGCTTATCTCTGAATTGAGACCTACTAAATAAGGTTTGCAATACACAGCAATGATGGCAAAATTGTTCTCATAGTCTTACTTTTTTGAATCAACAGTCTGTAAATGTTTGCAAGTGGGAAGGTAAGCATGTGACTTAATATGATTTCACTTGTGTTTATTTTCAAGGAGAAAATTGCTCCACAGGATCAAATAAATAGACATTTGACAAGGCCACCTCCAGATTATAAAGACCAAAGAAGAAACACAGGCAGCATGCAGCCAACTGCCCAGTATTCTGGTGAGTGTTCTTAAAAATTGATAAAAATCATAACTGTAGAAGAAAGAAACTTGTTTGATATTTCCTCCTCTCCCCACCTCATATTGAAATATAACATCTTTCTCAGGATCCTTCATTAGCTCCCATTTAACTTCCAGATCAAGGCCAAACTGGAGTATTTTTTTTCTCCTTCCATCAGTTCTTGCTGATTCTCATTCCGCACCCACAAAGTTCACTGCCCTCCAGATTACCCCTAAGAGTTCAAAAGAGCTTAGCTATTTCCTAACCGCCTGGTTCAACCATTCTGCTCCCAGCAACATATCCAGACTCAGGTCATGTAAGGGAAGCAGACATTTCTCCCTCTTGGGACTTGCATGAAGTCCAATCTTCTTGTCCCGCTGGGATGAGTAGTCCTGCCACCAAGACATAATTGAAAAGCAAATGCGGTCTTCATGAAGTCTCTCAAAAAAATCAAAGGTGGACTACATTTAGGATATAAAGTAAAACCTCCTAATAGGTCACTCGATGTAATGTAGGTAGTGGGCACTACCCCTAAAATCTCTCTTCTCCCTCTCCTAACCCTAAAAGAACCTCTCCTAGACCTAACCCAGACTCTTCTTGCCTTCTCCTATTTAGAATGGATTCAAGTCCCATCTGCCCAGAACTCTGCACTTTCTCATGTAAATTAAGCTTGTCCTCAATTTTTCCAAGCTCTCTCTATTTTACCTGTTACCTTCATCGATCCAGGACGGCATACAGATGATTATCTAAAGGAGGTGCCATGAATACTCCTGTTTTTAAAAAATATTTTCTGGTCTTCTTATGCGTGGTTATAACTATATTGTTCTAATGTATTTAAGCTCTTTAAATGTTCCAGACTGCCTCTCACCGCTACAATTTGGAATGAGATTATATGCATTCCACTCTCTAAGATTACTTTGTCTCTGGCCCCAAACTGGGTTCTCTATTTGATTCTGTCCTCAAAGTGGTTAAAAGACAAGATGGAGGTTCCTTTGGAACATGGCTTCTTGCACCATGGCTTATCAGTGGCCATGGGGAAGCTAGGAGCCCTTTGAAATATTCTGCAAAATTCAGGATGGATGTTTGGCCTTTTCTTTTCCCATTCATATAAGCGAATCTCAAAGATGGTAGTTTTCATGCTGGTTTGGTGGCTGTACCATGTTGTCAGGGATCCCGGTTTCTTTTGTCTTTCTGCCCCACCTTCTTTAACGTGTAGTTTCCCTCGTAAGGATAGCCTGTGGCCACCACACCTCCATCCTTCACATCCATATTCCAGACAGAACGATGAAAGAAGGGAAAAGGTAAAATGGCTTCCCAAATGAGTCAGATTCTCTTTTTAAAATAGGCTTCTTGGGCTCTTGCTCAATAACTTCTACCTTTAGCCAGAATTTATTCGTCTGGACCCCTCCATCACCAAGGAAATTTGGGAAATGTGGTTTTTTCAGCTGAACACATAGCTGCAAAATCAAGAGTCTGTTTCTAAGGGAGGCAGGGAGGTTGGACACTTGGTGGGTACCTGCAGGTCACTTTTACAGTGCATATGGGCATTTTCCTAAACGAGTGATCCTTAGCATCCAGTTGCTGACCCCTAAATCGGTAAGAGTCATTGCTCTAGAGCATTGTACTTCCCATGTCTTTTGAGAATGAAATAAACACAAACACAACACAAACTCTTTTATTGTTTTTTACTTTAATTTCAGTATAGTGATAATTACCTTGGCCAGATCTTAATATAAGAAATGATGTATGAAAAGCACATGGAACAATTTTAACCACATATTAGGAACTTCTAAATATTAACTGTGATTACTGTTTCATGATCTTTACGGAAATTCTCCTGATTCTGGTGGTTTAAAAAAATTGCCCTCCTCTTAAACCTTCTCAGTGCATATTGTTAAAATAGAGACCATCTAGAGGGAATGGTTTTTAAAATCTTTAAATTTTTTCCATAGCACTTTCATAGTGTTACTTCCCTTCTCATGAAATCTTTTGATACCGACGTGAGGTTACTTACTCTCATCAGCTGTCTGTGAACTCTTTGCTGTTCAAGCATCTCATACCTGACTCCAATCCCTCTTCATCAAACTCTCACTGCCCTACCAGTGCAGGGCTCTGTGCTCATTCCGATCATACAAGGAGATACAAGAGACTGCTCCTGCCTTCAGGGGGTGTATAGTCTAGTGGAGACATATTTTAAAACAAAATCAAGGACTCAGTCTATCCGGCTCTATGCTGTGCTAGCTATCCCCAAGCAGTCAGAGTACCCCAGGGCTACAACTACAGCCATGTTCTCCTCTTACACCACTGTTCTGAGATTTGTATGTGTGTCTGATTCTTGTTTCTTAGTATTTCTGATTCTCTGGACCTCCCTGCATCTCTGCAGGGAAAGTACTTTAAAAGAGTACCTTTCTCCAAGTTACACATGTACTTCAATCTCTCATTTACTCATTCAGTCAATACTAATTGAATACCGACTGCACCATCCACTAGGCTTAGAGAATATGACAGTGAACAAAACAGGCAAAAAATATTTTCCACCCTGGAACTTATCACGTATAAGGCACTTATTTTTATCCTTTGAGCATTCCAGTTTTGCTTCTCAAGATGTCTTCCCAGGATGACTTTAACCTCCCCAAGTCAGGAAGATTTTTATGTGTTGACTAATCACTACCTGATATGTGGAGCCTCCCTATTCAGCAGCCTATGATTGATGGTTCTACATTGGGGTTCTGTGGATTTTCTAAGACAAGAGCTTACTAAGTGCTGAATGAAAATTTCAAAGAGCAAATCCTGCTGGAAAGAGCAGGCTGGAATATCCTGGAAAACTTAATGTAGGAGCTTAGACCTTGGCCTGAGCCTTGAATAAAAAGTAGGGCTCAGTGAGTTAATAAGGGCATCCTAGGAGAGGGAAATAGCATGAGCTCATGGTGTGTGGATAACAATGCAATAGTGACTATACCTCCTGGAGCGGAGGACTTTCCGCATGGAGATAATCAGTGGAGCACGGAATACCTTGAATTCTAGATGTTTAAAGAGATGGGAATTTACCCTTTGGACACTTGGGGGCCACTCATGGAAGCTTCTTGAATGGGGATAATGTAGACGGATAACTGCACATGATTTTGAAGGCCACAGGTTTGGAATATTAGTCTAGTAGCCATGTATGGGATTCATCCACACTTTCTTATTGGAACCCTGAGGCAACCCGTGGCATGGATTTCACAACAGCTGGTTAATCACAGTCTGGTCTCAGAACAGAGTAAAGCTAATTCCAAATAAAGAAAGATTGACTAACACCTCTTCTCAAAGACTCCAGAAGAGGAATAAAGTAAAACCTAAAAACCAGAGCCATTTTAGTATAGTCTTTTTTCTAGAATATATAAACTCTTGACCAAGGGGTGACCTAAGTGATACTTCCCTCACAAACTGTCTCACTTCTTTTATGTAATATCTGTGATGATTATTTCTCTTTATTTGTTCCTTCACCTGAAGACAGTTTCAGAGTTGATAAGTTATGGCAAATTGCTATAATAGAGGAGATAACCTCTGGTTATAAACTAATATAATTGGGGGCACCTGGGTGGCTTAGTCGGTTAAGCGTCCGACTTTCGCTTAGGTCGTGATCTCGCGGTTCGTGGGTTCGAGCCCCGCATCGGGCTCTGTGCTGACTGCCAGCTCAGAGCCTGAAGCCTGTTTCAGAATATGAAACACACTCTCTCTCTGACCCTCCCCTGCTCACGCTGTCTCTCTCTCTCTCTCTCTCTCTCCTAGAAATAAATAAAACATTAAAAAAAATTAAAAAAAAAAACCCTAATATAATTGTCTTCTTTTTCTCAGGTGGCTCATCAACCGTGAGTTTAAACTCTAACCAGGCTTTGGCAAACCCAGTTTCAACACACACCATTTTGACTCCAAATTCCAGCCTCATGTCTACTTCCCATGGGACAAGAATGCCATCATTACCCACAGCAGTTCAGAATATGGGGATGTATGGAAATCTGCCTTGCAGTCAGCCTGGCACATACAGTGTCACTTCAGGAATAAATCAGTTGACCCAACAGAGAAACCCAAACCAACTGATGGCAAATCCAAACAACCCTCTGATGCCACGGCCACCTACCTTAGGGGCAAGTAATAATAACAACGTGGCCACTTTTGGAGCTGGACCTGTTAGCAATTCACAACAATTAAGACCAAATTTAACCCATAGCATGGCGAACATGCCAGCACAGAGAACATCGAATGTTATGATCACATCCAGCACAACCGCACCGAACTGGGCCTCTCAAGACACAGCAACCAAACAACAGGAAGCTCTGAAGTCCACAGCAGTCCGCTTCCCCACAGGTACACCTGCAGCCTATACTCCAAACCAGTCACTGCAGCAGGCAGTGGGCAGCCAGCAGTTTTCCCAGAGGGCAGCGGCCCCTCCTAACCAGTTAACACCAGCAGTGCAAATGAGACCCCTGAACCAAATGAACCAAACATTAAATGGACAAACCATGGGTCCACTCAGAAGTCTGAATCTCAGACCCAATCAGCTAAGCACACAGATCTTGCCTAATTTGAACCAGTCGGGAACAGGGTTGAGTCAGCCGAGGACAGGCATCAGCCAGCCACCCTCCATGACACCAGGTAACTTTCCTTCACCCAACCAAAGTTCCAGAGCTTTTCAAGGAACTGACCATGGCAGTGACTTAGCTTTTGACTTTCTCAACCAACAGACCGATAACATGGGCCCTGCCCTGAACAGTGATGCTGATTTCATTGATTCTTTATTGAAGACAGAGCCTGGTAATGATGACTGGATGAAAGACATCAATCTTGATGAAATTCTGGGAAACAACTCCTAAAGGAGAAGAGAGGGACAATTAATACACTCTAAGCACTAAAAGGCAGAATTTTACAAGGACTTTGTAAAGGCCAAACTCTTGATTTTTCGTTGGACGCTATGAAGACAACTTGGCCTAAAAATGGAAGCAGAAAGTAACTGTAGTGCTCGGTTCAAACACTTGTTTTAAATCTCAACCCTGAAAGTAAAATATTGGGATCACTTTTCCCTGTCTAAGCTCCAGGACACAGTATCCAGTTTACCCAAACAAAACTGTGATGTTGATGTATAATTAGTTGTGTAAAATAGGCTTCCCGAGCTCCTTTCCTCCCTGAAAGAAAAGTAATAGACCTTGTAGCTCGTTAAATCTCATGTCACATGGTTCCATGCTAGTTCCAAGCAGCAAGCAAAAAATTCCTTAATTTGCTCTAATAGATAGATGGAAGTGTGATTTAATCTTTCCACTCTGTCTTTTCATTTAGTTTTCCTAAAACCTCCAGGGTAGATTGAAATGTTATAGGTTTGTTTGGAGTCACCAACTGGTGTCCTAAGTAGAGGAAAGCCAGAGAAACTAGAGAGCAGCCAGTGGATTATAGAATTTCTTCCCCAGGTTCACCTCTCACTTTGTCAATATTCCCACATATGCTACACTTTAGCAACGTGCTGTGTCTAGTGATGAAACAAGATTGCAGGGCTATCCAACTTTATCTGGGCTTCCACAACCAATTTCTGAATCTGTTTCCAAGTCTCAGATACAATCACAATCTGTCCTAATCATACTGAAATATTAGTGCATCCCTGTCTGCATCAGATTTCACTATTTAAAAAAGAAAACATCCCATTGGACAATGCTATAAAGGAGACTTATTTAGCCCCGAATTACCTGGGGTGTTACCTATTGTGATGATGCCTGCTGGTTAGTTCCCTCACTCAAATTGAGCCTTGTCTTCCCTGCTTATTTTGATGACCAGAGATAGATTTGTTAGCAAACTGAAATAAGAAAGTATATTGTTTTGATTAGAGATAAGACACAGAAGATCAGGACAAGAAAAGGTGGGTATGGATGGGTACAGTCTATTTCATAGGGTTTGAAAGAAAGCATAATTGAGAGAGAAAATAATCCGTCCTGATTTGGGCATATTGTTTGGTTTAACAGCTAAATAGAATGTAGCAATCCATTCATTCTTTGCTCCCTGATGTGATGTATCTTCACCACATAGGGATGGACCCTTCATCTCCAAGTCTTCTCCCTCAGGGCTGAGCACTGTATCAAAGAAAGAGCTTTGGCTGAGTCATGTAACCTCGGTGCCCACACACAGATCAGCTGTAAAATCAGGAGTATGTGTGCTGATTTGGATTGGATGAAAAATATCACTATTATTTTTCTCATTACAGAAGAACATAGGTTATCTTCAGCTTTTTTAGTTATACATCCACATATTCAATCATCAAATGTAATTTAACTGAAGTTGTTTCACAACTAAGTCTTTACATATCTGTTCTAAAAAGATCATATTTTGAAAATTCTGCAAAGCCCTCTGCCAATCTTTAAAATGTCTAGAAGCACTCTTTTTTCTTTTACACAATACCAACGTCACTGGCCCAGAATCTCTTCTGTGCTAGGTTGTAAATATGAATAAATTACTTGTTTTGTAAACTTTTGTAAAGAATATTTTGGTAGAAATACTTAAAACATATTCTTTGGGTTATATTTATACATATGTGAAATAAATATACTATCAAAAGGTTATATTTTATACAAAAAGTAAATTGTTACCTTTTGTATGCTAATATACAAAGTTTTGTATAATATGATGGTTTATTTTTAGCCCTACACTTAAACCATAAGAGGTCAAGTGAGAACTTTTGAGAAACTGTCAAGAGGCTTGTTAGACAAATTTATATTCCGAAACCTTAATAAGAAAGCATTCCAGGTTTCAATTTTTTCTTTTTTTCCCCTGCTCCCAAATTCTTTTTTAAACCCATAGTTCTGTGTCTTATTGATTATACTGCTGTGCACATTGTATCGGTTCTTGCTGCATGTGATCTACTGTGTGTTTTCCCATTTTATAAAACAGTGTTTCTCCATGCAAAAAAGGAAAAAAAATGTACATATAAACACTTTTATTTTATGACCCCTCCATGTTACTGTATATATCTGCCAGCACTTCCCAGGTACACTCCTGTGATTCAGCTTATTTTTACCCTAACATAAATAGTATGTTTTGTAGTAGCTATCAAATTTAAGAGAGAAAGCAATCAGAATGTTTGGATTTTCTTCTATCTTAATGTGAATTTCATAATTAATGTCTATTTATTCAGCTATTCATTAAAATACAGGATTCTTTGGAAAAAATGGTGTAGTCCATAGTTTCTGTTCTTCTGGCAGCCTATTACCAAAGATGACGTAATTTTCCTGAGAGCTGAGATAATGACAATTTGATAGATATAATGTAGCCAAAACTTTAAGATTTACAACTTAAAAGCTATTGGAATACAATCTCCCATTTATAGAAATACCAGACTACTTAATTGTTGGCATTGTTTATCATTCTGACATATTATACAGGAGGTAGAAAACATTTTCCTTTTTTTTTTTTTATTCAAAGACTAGAAAGCAATTTAGGCAAATAATTCATTCTTGGCTTTGTGTTAAGCCCAATGAAGATAAATAACTCTGCTCTAAGTTAATGCATTAATACTATTTGCATTACTGTAACTGTACCCATAACTTTAAAGATTTCAAGTTGTAAAACAAGTATTTTGTATTGTGTGTAATTTCATGTGTTAAAAAATAGTTTTAAAAAATTCAGCAGTGGTTCTCTTGTATGAAATCATACTTTCAGTCACCAACAATATTGTTGTTGTATCACAGGAAGTTCTGAGAATTATTAATAGTGATGGGTAGATTTATTCTCTGGGAAGCTTCTCACACTAGTGAAATACTGTCTTGTCTCTTTTCAATGTTCATTAGCTCACTTAGAAAGTTTGTGGTAAGATCCTATATGCACAACACTACTCAATACTGAAGAAACATTCCCTAATTCTCAGGCATGGTGGACTTAGCCTGGGCATTTGTTCAGACCAGTCTGAGCAAACACAAAGCCGGGTACATGCAGCCTCACTAAACATATTTACACATTCCTACTTGAGAGTCTAAGAGGTTAACAAAAAGATGGGTGGAGGCAATGGGAACCCTTCTGACCAAATGTTCTTGCTCCCCTGTTGAAGGATGTTGCTGGGGTTCCATTGTCCATTTCCCCTCTGCCAGAAAGATGTGTGACATTATCCTTTTTATTAGTGTTATTAATGGAGCAATAATAAAACTGACATTTTATATAGTCCCTGTCCAGTGACTCTGAAAAGTTCAATAGTAAACAAATAAAATTGACACCAATTAAAAAAATACACACAAATTAAGAGAAAAAATTAAAAAATAAAAAAACTTAAAAAAATTAAGAGAAAGAAAGGTATAATTCTAAAATTACCTATGAATCCCAGTAGGTACCCATGGCAGTAGATCTGAGGAGAGGTGATTAGAGAGTAAAAGAAGTGTGTGAAAAAGCCAGAGCTCTGCTTCTCCACCAGCTCAAATTGCTAAAGGCAGTTCAAAGTCTTTTTATTTATTTGTTTGTTTGTTTATATTTATTTATTTTAGACAGATCAAGTGCAAGTGGGGGAGAGGGGCCGAGGGAGAGAGAAAGAGAACCATAAGCAGACTCCATGCTCAGTGCAGAGCCCATTGTGGGGCTTGATCCCACAATCCTGAGATCATGACCTGAGCTGACATCAAAGGTTGGTCCTGCAATCAAGTGAGCTTCCCAGGCACCCGGGAATTCAAATTCTTAAACATTTTATCTTCTATTTCCATTTTATATCTCTGTGATATAAATGAGAGTGTGATGTTGAAATGGCTCTATGCCCCTTTTCAACTAGAAAACTCTGATTTTTTTCAAAGCCAAGTGGAAAATAAACCAAAACAAACTAAACTATTTTTAAACTAAAACATTATTTTTAAACTAAAGAACTCACTGTTCAGCCTTTTGAAAATCTTTAGATTATCAGTCAATTTTACTTAACAGAGTTAAGTAAAAAGACATCTCCTTTAATATTAAGTCATATGAAAAAGAGATTTCATCATAGGAAGCCAGAACTAAGCTGTCGACAAACAGGCAATGTAGATGATGTAGTTGCCTGAAGACCAAAAGCAGGAATGTGATATTAAAAAGGTCATTTTCCTGTGAGATCATAGAATTTCATAAAGAAAATGTTTGCCTGCTAGGAAGGAGGAAACCAATACTTTGAGTAGCGTCTGCCACGGGTGTATATTACTGAATGTTCCTGAGTTTAAATGATAGTGTAACATCTTTTAAATATACTTCCTACTTTGCTATAATAAAGGAAGTACAGGTAGTTCCCTAGTATCAATTCCATTGGCAACAATAGCATAACTAAAACATTGTATCATGAGAATTAAAAAAACACACTGACTATAGATTTTTAAAATGAAATGCTGGGGGCACCTGGGTCACTCAATTGGTTAAGTGCCTGACTTTTGATTTTGGCTCAGGTCATCATCCCACAGTCATGAGATCGAACACCTCATTGGGCTCCATGCTGAATGTTGAGCGTGTCTGGGATTCTCTCTGTTTCTCACTCTGCCCCTTCCCCACTCGTTCTCTCTCTCTCAAAATAAATAAATAAATAAACTTTAAAACCAAATGCTGTTGTCCCTGCCTTTCATGCAGTAATAATAAAAGAGTGCTTTTGTTTGTTTACATATATAGCATTTTAAGTTCTCTTTTAACCAAATTTATCTTTATCTCTTGTAACGAAATTTAAATTATCTTTAGCTCCAGAATATGCATGAGCATACAGATGCTTTTTATGATATTTAGGGCTCTTTCAGCAAAAGGGAGTGAAGGAGGAAGGAAAAAAGAAGGAAGGAAAGAATACATGTCAAATGGGCTTCGAGAAAGGAATTCACTGGTTGACACAACTGAAAAGCTTACAAGGTAGGTCTGGGTTTAGGCACAGCTGAAGCCCACACGTCAATCATGGCATCAAAAAATGGTCCTTTTCTGTTTCTTTCATTTTTTTAATGTTTATTTATTTTTGAGAGGGAGAGACAGAGCATGAGCGGTGAGAGGGGCAGAGAGTGAGAGAGAGAGAGAGAGAGAGGGAGAGAGAGAGAGAATCCAAGCAGGCTCCAGGCTCTGAGCTGTCAGCACAGAGCCCAACATTGGGCTCAAACCCACAAACTGTGAGATCATGACCTGATCCAAAGCCGGATGCTTAACCAACTGAGCCACCCAGGTGCCCCAGCTCTTTTCTGTTGCTTACCTTTGCTTCCCTGTGCCTTGACTATATTCTCAGGCAGGTCTGTCTCCCATGGTGGCAAGATGGTTGCTAGAAGCTCCAGACTTCCATCCTCACAACTCCCAAGTCCTGCATGAAAAATAATGTAAGCTTTCTTTTCAAAAAACCGAGCTTTGCATCTCACAAGATTTAATTTGGCCAAGGAGATTTGGTGTTCTAATTGGCCAGGCCTGGGTCTAATGCCTGTCTTTGGAGGCAAAGTTAGTGTTAATATCACCAAACCATACGAGCTATGAATGGGAAAGAGGTGATTTCCCCAAAGAAAATCAGGTTGCTATTGTCAAAGGGAAAACAAAAAGATACAAAGAAAGAAGGAAAAGAAAGAAAAGAAAGGAAGGGGAAGGGGGAGTAGAGAGAGAGAGATTGAGAGAGAGAGATATAAAAAAACCATGAATCTCTACTATATCTTTCTGGCTGTTCTACTTCCACACACACTGGTTTTCCCATGTTTTCAATTTCAAAATGTCTCTAATAACCCAAGCACTCACTTCCTCCCAATAAGAAGGCAATCCAAAGCTCACCTACTTACTGCATCACCTCCTATTCCATCACACGTAGGTGAGGTAAACTCTTTTCTGCCAGGTCAAGATCAACCAGCAACCTAAGCCCAAAAGATGTTTATCTATTCCCAACATATCCAAGTGGAGAGTGAAAAGGATAATGGTAATAATGAGAACAATTTGGAAGAGAAACGAACATGTATAGATCATATCCTTCTGAACAAGAAGAATAAAGACTATTTTGTCTCTGGGCTTTCAAGTGACCCAGGGAAGAGAAGAATTAAAAACTCCCCTCTTTCCTCAGGATGCATGCCAACTGCATTTTACAATGGGAATAATCACTCCTTCCTCAGGGAGTTTATTACATTTGCTGCTGAGGAGGGGCCCAGGGAATCAGACTTGAGGTCTCAAGTTCCAACCATATCTCCTGCTACGATTCCCATCTGTTTGACCTGGCATGCAGTAATTTTAGTCTATGATGGAGAATTCGATTTTTCAAAAAGTATCACTGGTTTTTAGTCAGGGAAACAAAAAAGTGCTTTAAATAGTCCAAGTGTCAGAGAGATTTTAATGCAAGGAATTGGTTACACACATGATGGACGAGCTGAGAAGCCCAGTAAGGGATGGCGGAGCCATCCGGAGGTGAGTAAAAGCAGGAAGCCACTACCACTCCTAGGATGGAAGGACAAAAAGACAAAGGGCCAGGATCACTAAGCAGATGCTGCAACATTGGATGACCTGTCTGGTAGGAACGAGATCAGTGAGGAACTGAGCTTCAGTTGCAGAAAGGCCGATCGTGACCGAGAGGAAGGAGAAGAAACACAATTCTTCCCTCCTGTCTTCTTCCACTCTCCAGGCAATGTGTCTCATTGGCTGCACTCAGCTGGACCTAGCTCACCCAGAGGGCTGGGGAACATAGCCTGGAGCCTTATGTTTCAGACTAGCAATGGTAAAGGAATAAATCTGCCAGTCAACAGGTCCAGGTCTGACACAACATGCTGGCAGATTTCTTGACTCTCAGCCATCTTGGATTGCTGACTTAGAGCAAAAAGTAGATTACTCAGCAAAACCCAATTTTCTTTCCTGCTTTCAGATGCATTAATTTCAATTTAAATTTGTCTGTTTATTAAAGAATGGTATCATTTAGGAAAACGTTCAATTACAAGTATTTGAGAACTCAACTAAAAGAGGTTTTAAAAAGAAGTTCTTTAAAAAATGTTTTACTGGGGCGCCTGGGTGGCTCAGTTGGTTAAGTGTCCAGGTTCGGCTCAGTTAAGGTTAAGAGCCTGAAGGCTGCTTCGAATTCTGTGTCTTCCTCTCTGTTTGGCCCTCCCCTGCTTCCACTCTGTCTCTCCCTCTCAAAAATAAATAAACATTAAAAAAATGGTTTAAATGTTTCACTGACTCTTAGAAACACATATTTTTCGAATGATCTTGTTTATAAAATTGGGTTATCATTTCCAATAATGTGAAGAGAAAGCATTATATTATTGTATCAGCACATTTTTTGTTTCTTAATGATACATAAAATACATAATGATTGTGTCTTACAATCTATGACATCTTGGACTTAATGAAATGAAGTATTTGCCTCATGCAATGAGGAGTCTGAGTTGGGCAGTCCTAACAGGTCAACAATGCTGTCAGGTACCCAGGTTATCTCCATCTTCATTTCTGCCAGGAGAAAACATAGAAATTTCTTCCTCATCCTTGTCACCTTATGGTGACAGGATAGTTACCTCAGCATCATGTCTCTGTTCCAAGCTGGAAAAATAGAAAGAGAAATTTTGAAAAGCAGGAAGTACTGTCTATAGCAAGTCTTCACTTTCCATCTGAGAAAAATCACCCTACCCAGAGAATTTTATTCACACCTCATTACCCATAATTGAGTCTACTAACTTTCAGATCTTCAAGAGAAGCTAGGTGTCAAGTATTTAGTGTTATATTCTCTATAGCAAAGGATGGCAAAGAAACAGGCAGTCGGAAATGATGATAAATAAAAGTATAAGACATTCTTGAGAATGATAAACAGAAATTCAAGATATTGATCATCTTTGAGTGAATGTAGGGAAATGTGATTGAGAAGGTACACGCAGGGACTTAAATTATGTTATTTTATATGTTGGATGGATACTATACGATTGCTGTATATTTAATGTCTTTTTGTATATCTGAAATTGATTATTAGAAATGAAAAGAAAGTTAAGTTAAATTATTTGAAGTTTAGGGGCACTTGAGTGGCTCAGTCAGTTAAGTGTCTGACGCTTGATTTTGGCTCAGGTCATGATTTCACAGTAGTGAGATCGAGCTCCTCATTGGGCTCAGCACTGAGCATGGAGCTTGCTGGAGATTCTCTCTCCCCCCTTCTCTGTCTGCTCCTCCCCACCTCTCTCTCTGTCTCTCTCTTTCTCTCTCTTAAAAATAGAAATAAATAAATAAACATTAAAAAATTATTTGAAGCTCTCACTAAAGGAATTATGTTTTAAATAAATGAATAAATAGTGATTGATTTAGACTTATGGCAGTATGCAGATGAAATGTACTAAAAGGTCTTCCTCACTAAAATAACCAAATTGTTAGATTTAAAAATAAAAAGAAAGATTTTGAAACTTACTAAAAAGCTACAAAAATGAAAACCATGTGGTACTGGCATGAGCATAGACATAAAGATGATGGAATAGACTTGAGACTTAAAAGTAAACCCTAACATTAATAGCCAAATGATTTTCAACAAAGTGCCAAGACAATTCAAAGAGGGAAAACGGTCTTTTCAAACATGGTGGTAGGACAAGTGGATTTCTACATGCAAAAGAATGCTACCCTACCTCACACCATATACAAAAGTAGACTCAGAATGGTTCACAGACTTACATTAAGAATTAAAACTATAGGGGCACCTGGGTGGCTCAATTGGTTAAACACCTGACTCTTGATCTCAGCTCAGGTCTTGATCTCAGTGCTGTGAGTTCAAGCTCCAAGTTGGGCTCCACACTAGGCATGGAGCCTACTTAAAAGAAGGAGAAGGAGAAAAGAAGGAAAAGAATTAAAACTATAGTGTTCATAGAAAAAAAAGCAGATGTAAATATTTATGATATTGACTTAAGCAATGATTCCTTAGATATGACATCAAAAACATAAGCAACAACAAAAATAGATAAATTAAGCTTCATCAAAATACAAAACTTTGGTGATTCAAAGCCATTATCAATAAAATGAAAAGATAGATGTGTTAGGAATCTCCATAGTAAATGACCCACAGAACTAATAGGGGATCTATCTATCTATCTCTATCTCTATATATATGTTTATGTCTGTATCTGTATCTATCTATCTATCTACCTACCTACCTATCTATCCATATCCAGAGAGAGAGATTTATTTATGAGAAATTACTTTATGCAATTATGGCAACTGAGAAGGTCCATGACCTGCCATCTGCAAGCTGGAGACCCAGGAAAGCAGGTGGTATGATTCAGTCTGAGCCTGAAGGCCTGGGAACTAGGAGAATGATAGTGTAAATCCAAGTCCAAGGGTGGGAGAAAATGAGATAAGCTGTTACAACTCAAGAAGCGAGGCAGAAATGGGGCACCAGAGTGGCACAGTCAGTTGAGCATCTGACTCTGGATTTCAACTCAGGTCATGACCTCAGGGTGGTGGGATTGAGCTTCACGCCAGACTCTGCACTGAGTATGGAGCCTGCTTGGGGTTCTCTCTCTCTCTCTTTCTCTTTCCCTCTCCTTCTTTCTCTCTCTCTCCTTCTCTCTCTCTCTCCCTCTGCCCATCTCCCTGGCTTACATTCTCTCTCTTTATATTTTTTATTAAAAAATTTTTAAACATTGATTCTTTTTTTAGAGAAACAGCGTGAGCAGGGGAGGAGCAGAGAGAGAGGGAGACACAGAATCTGAAGCAGGCTCCAGGCTCTGAGCTGTCCGCACAGAACTCGATGTGGGGCTCAAACTCACTGACCTTAAGATCATGACCTGAGCTGAAGTCAGATGCCTAACTAACTGAGTGCCCCAGCCCAGGTGCCCCACATGCTCTCTTTCTTTAAAAAATGAGAAGTGAGACAGAACAAAACAGGAGGCAGGAGATGGATTCCTCCTTCCTTCTCCTTTTTTCCTACTCAGACTCTCAGTAGATTGAATGATGCCCAGTCACATTGGGGAGGGCAATCCACTTGTCTGAGTCCACCGATTCAAATGAGATTACACATTCAGAAATGTCTTCAGAGACACATCAAAAATAATGTGTAATTTGGGCACCCTGTGGCCCAGTCAAGTTTATACATAAAGTTAGCCATTAAAATATCCCTTAGAATGGGATATTTCCAAATCTTATATCTGATAAGGGACTTGTACCCAAAATATATAAAGAATTGTTGCAACTTAATAAAAAAAAAAAAATAACCCAATTTAAAAATTGGTAGTCTCAATAGACATTTTGCCAATGAAGATATGCAAACAGCCAACAGCACAGGAAAGAAAAAATACTCAATATTAATAGCCATTAGGGAAATGCAAATCACTTCACACAAAAGGCAAGTGTTGAGAGGCACATAGAGGAATTGGAAACTTCATATACTGCTGTTAAGAGAGTAAAATGGTAGAGCCGTTGTGAAAAACAGTGTGGAAGTGTTTCAAAAAGTTAAGCATAGCATTTATGTAAAAACATATATCTGCTCACAAACTTACACGTGAATATTCATAGCAGCATTATTCATAGTGGCCAAAAGCAAAAGCATTTCAATGTCCATCAGTTGATGAATGGATAAGCAAAATACAGTTGATTCTTATCAGGGACTATTATTCAACAATGAAAGAAATAAAGTACTAATACAACATTGAAGAACCTAGAAAACATGAGTTTAGTGAAAGCAGACAGTCACAACAGATCACACGTGATATGACTACATTTCTAGGAAATGTCCAGAGGCAAATTCATAGAGACAGAAAGTAAATTAGTGATTGTCAAGGGATGGGGGTGGGAGGAGAGAAGAATCATTGCTAGTGGGCATGGGGTACCCACAGCATACTTCTTGAGATGAAGAATTTGTCCTAAAATTAGATGGTAGTGATGATTGTATAACTCTGAAAATATTAAAAAATCACTGATTGGACACAGTAAAGGGATACATTTTATGATCTGTTATTTATATCACAATAAATCTACTTTAGAAAGAAAAAGAAATACAGAGGCCTTTAAAAAATATATCAGTGGAGCACCTGAGTGGCTCAATCTGTTGAGGGCCTGATTTCAACTCAGGTCATGATATTGATGATCATGAGTTTGATCACTGTTTGATCACTCACTGTTGTCAGCCTGTCAGTGCAGAGCCTGCTTGAGATCTTTTGTCACCTTCTCTCTGCCCCTTCCATGTTTGCACTCTCTCAAAAATAAATAAATATGAAAATGATAATAATAATTGTAAATAGATCAGTGAGTTGCTACCAAAGTAACACATATGCCATGCCCAGAAGTGAAGTAAAACCAGGAATCGCTGGACATATGGAAATATCAATGCCCGATTTACCCCTGACAGTGTCTGTTAAACTCTGGGGAACTTGACCCTCCATTGTGGCAACTTCACAGGGTGTGGGGGATAGGATATACAGACTAAAGCATATTGAAGGTGAAAATTCTATTATAACACCCCTTATCAAAAGTTGGTACACAAAAGAATATAATCACAGAGTAAGAGTGAAAATGAATTCTTTCTCATTGCCATGTAGTATTCCATGGTATAGATAAACCACATCTTCTTGATCCATTCATCTGTTGATGGACACTTAGGCTCTTTCCATGTTTTAGCTATTGTGGAGAGTGCTGCTATGAACATTGGGGTCCATGTGCTCCTATGCCTCAGCATTTCTGTCTCCCTTGGGTAAATTCCTAGCAGTGCTATTGCTGGGTCCTAGGGGAGTTCTATTGTCAGTTTCCTGAGGAACCTCCACACTGTTTTCCAGAGGGGCTGTACCAGTTTACATTCCCACCAACAGTGTAGGAGGGTGCCCGTTTCTCCACATCCTCGCCAGCATCTCGAGTTCTCTGATTTGCTCATTTTAGCCACTCTGACTGGTGTGAGGTGGTATCTCAGTGTGGTTTTGATTTGTATTTCCCTGATGAGGAGGGATGCTGAGAAAGAATGAAATCTGGCCATGTGTAGCAACATGGATGGACCTTGAGGGTGTTATGCTGAGTGAAATAAGTCAGGCAGAGAAGGACAAATATCATATGTTTGCACGTATAGGAGGATTAGGAGGAACTTGACGGAGGAACAAGGGGGAGAAGAAGGGCGGAAATGGTGGGGGAAAGGGAGAGAGGCAAACCATGAGAGACTCTTGAATGCTGACAAAAACTGAGGACTGATGGATGTGGGGGGGAGGGGGGATGGGCATGGAGGAGGGCACTTTGGGGATGAGCACTGAGTGTTATGTGGAAACTAATTTGACAATAAACTATTTGTAAAAAAAAAAAAATATATATATATATATAAAAAAGTGAAAATGAAATAAATCCTGTTATGTTACAAAGGGGAAACATTCTTCCCTGAAAACTGGGGTGCCCGGGTGGCGTAGTTGGTTAAGCGTCCGACTTTCGCTCGGGTCATGATCTCGCGGTTCGTGGGTTCGAGCCCCGCGTCGGGCTCTGTGCTGACTGCCAGCTCAGAGCCTGGAGCCTGTTTCAGTCTGTGACTCCCTCTCTCTCTAACCCTCCCCTGCTCACGCTGTCTCTCTCTCTCTCTCCTAGAAATAAATAAAACATTTAAAAAAAAAAAAAAAAGAAAGAAAACATAACCAAAAAATGAGTTTGGATTTCTGTTCATAAAAATGTGTGTATTCAACAACAACAAAACCTGAGCGTAGAATTTCACTTGAAGTGCCCCCCCCCCTTTTGGGGGAAACAGAAGAAACAGAAGATAACAGGAAACAGAAGAAAAATGCAGTTGATCTTAGGAGGCTTCAAAAAATGCCCACAAACTTTCAGAGAAAATCAGCATTAGATCCATTGTCAGAAATCACAACACACGTAAGGAAGCAAAGCACCATGAGGGAGAACCAGCATAAGCAACAGGCAGCAGCAGCAGACATAAAAAATCAGATATAAGAAATAAGAGACATATATAAAATACCTACATTTAATATATTTTAAAAAATAAATAGAAGCTTAGAAATACCACCATGAAATGATTATTGTCCCTAGAGAATGGAGAAGCATTCTTAAGCATATATAGAATATTCGTGAGAAGTGATAATATTATATGCCAAAAAATAGCCTTGTTAAATTTCAAAAGATCAGTATTTTACTGACCATATTTTCTATCTACAGTTCATTTAAATTAGAAATGAATTTTAAAAGAAAATTCTGTAGGGTACTTGGGTGGCTTAGTCAGTAAAGCGTCGGACTCTTGATTTCAGTTCAGGTCATGATCTCACAGTTCGTGGGTTCAAGCCCTACAGTGGACTCTGTACTGACAGGATGGAACCTGCTTGGGATTCTGTCTCTCTTTCTCTCTCTCTCCCCATCCTGTGCTCTCTTTTTCTCTCAAAAATAAATAAAATTAAAAAGAAATTAAAGATAATTTGGAAACCTCCATGAAAATTAAGTGGAAATTAAAGAATTAAAAATGCAAAAGTGGAAATTAAAAAAAAACAACTCATCCATACAACTCATAGGACAATGAAAAACTGTAAGAAAATACAGGAAATCCTTATAAAAAACAATAATAAAATATGTATGCTGTTTAAGGTGTTCTGGGAAAGAAATTTATTTCCTTAATTGCTTTTCATTAGAAAAAAAAGGCTCAGAATGAATTTTTAAAATTCAGCTTGAGGAGTTAAAAAAAGAATGCAGGACAAATCTAAAGAAAGTGGGGATAAATAATAACAATAGAAAAAAGTAATAAAAATGAGATCAGAAACAAGCATACCATTGAGGGAAATTAACAAAGCCAAAAGTTGGTTCTTTAAATTAACAAACTACTGCAGAGACTAATCAAAGGAAAAAATAGTATTAGGAATTAGAAAGAAACATGATTATTAAATCTGTAAGAATTAAACAGATAATAGGATACTATGAATAAATTTAAGACAATAGATTTGAAAATTTAGTGGTAATGAATGAATTACCACAAAACACAGCTCACCAACTCTGACTTAAGAAGAAAGAGAACCTGGGTAACCTGATAATGTGAAAGCATTCGGGATACTTGTTCAACATCTTGGTATAAGGAAAACAGCAGGACAAAGCAACCTAGCTACTAAATAGTCAAAGAATAGTGATGTCCAGTCTTATGTGCATTTTTCTAGAACATTGAGAAAAAAAGTAATACTTTCCAACTTATTTTTTAAAGCTGGCAGAACCTCTTAATATCTAAACAAGACATAGATGGATGGCACATGTTAGAAAATTACTGACTAGCCACACTTATGAACATGGTTTTAAACCAAATTTTAGCCAACACAATCCAGTAGTATATAAAAAACACAGTACATTATGACCAAGTTGGGTCTCTTCCAGAAGTACAAGTTTGGTTTAATATTTAAAAATCGATAGGAATAAGACAAAGATGCCCACTATCATCACTGAAGTATGTCTACTTAGTGTAGTAAAACAAGAAAAAGAAGTAAAATTCATAAAAATTTCGTGGAAGGACCAAAACAAATATTTGGGTAATCACAGATTGATATTGCTATCCATTTAGAAAACTCCCAAAGAATTCAACAAGTTTTCTTGATACTAAATCGATACATAAAAACAATTTTTATACACCCCTAACTATTAAAAAGTGTAACTTGAAAAATATGTCATTGATAACATCAAAAACATTTTAAAAATCTAAGAGATATATATACAAATAATATACATAGGAGAGAAATATCTATGTATATATATAACGTTGTACATGAACATTGACAAATTCAAATTAAAAAATTTTTTAAAGACCAAATAAATAGAAAATTATACTATGTTCTTGGTCAGGAAAATTCTATATTGTAATGTTTTCAATTTTATACAATGTTGAGGAATTTGCTAGCGTACTCCTTGCTGCTTCCACACCCAATGATAACAGCACATAGGCAATGGCAACAATCTAGTCTTGAAAAAAGTATGATAACCAAGGATTCAGTTCCCTCAAAGATGAAGAACAAGGTCATCCTACTGAGCAAGCATCCAAGAGCATTTCTAGCACACCAAGAGAAACCTACAATGGGTGGTAAAGGACCTGGTGAATATCACTTATAGCTTTAGGACCAACCACATTGGCCAAGACTATACCTGGACCCGTTAATCCACTCATTTTTAACTCTTTTATTATTTTTCCCTTTTTCAGGGACATGTATCTTGAACCTCAAAAAATTAGTGACAGGCTAAAGTAAACATAAGTGGTAGAGGCTAAAGTCTGGGATGATGACACCTCCCGTTTTAGTTTTATTTTTTAGCATTACTTTGGCTATTGGGGGTCTAAATCAAAACCACACTGAGATACCACCTCACGCCAGTCAGAGTGGCTAAAAGGAGCAAATCAGAGAACTCTAGATGCTGGCGAGGATGTGGAGAAACGGGCACCCTCCTACACTGTTGGTGGGAATGTAAACTGGTGCAGCCCCTTTGGAGAACAGGGTGGAGGGTCCTCAAAAACTTAACAATAGAACTCCCCTATGACCCAGCAATAGCACTGCTAGGAATTTACCCAAGGGATACAGGAGTGTGATGCATAGGAGCACGTGTACCCCAATGTTCATAGCAGCACTCTCCACAATAGCCAAAACATGGAAAGAGCCGAAGTGTCCATCAACAGATGAATGGATCAAGAAGATGTGGTTTATCTCTACCATGGAATACTACATGGCAATGAGAAACAATGAAATCTGGCCATGTGTAGCAACATGGATGGACCTTGAGGGTGTTATGCTGAGCGAAATAAGTCAGGCAGAGAAGGACAGATACCATATGTTTGCACGTATAGGAGGCTTAGGAGGAACTTGACGGAGGAACAAGGGGGAGAAGAAGGGGGGAAATAGTGGGGGAGAGGGAGGGAGGCAAACCATGAAAGACTCTTGAATACTGAGATCAAACTGAGGACTGATGGGTATGGGGTGGGAGGGGGGTGACGGGCATGGAGGAGGGCACTTGTGGGGATGAGCACTGGGTGTTATATGGAAACCAACTTGACAATAAACTATTTGTAAAAAAAAAAAAAAAAAAAAGGAAACCAGGAAAAAAAAAAAAGGAAGAGCATCAGAGAAGGAATAAATGAAGACTAAAAGGAAAAAAAAAAGTAAACATAAGTGGGGCTTGAGTGGATCTGAGTGGTACAAGGGGTGTATTGTAGCAGGGTTCATTCCACCTATATTCACGTAACCTATCCTGGACAGTTTCTGTGCGGGATGATTGCTTGCTGCCTATCTGTGCCTGGGGGCATCCTCAATTTACTCAACCCACAGGTGAGCGGAGGTGTAAGTGGCAGGGCGTAAATATCCCAGGGTTGACCTTTAACCAATTTAGAACAGGACTTGGTGGATAAATACTCTAGCTTAAATCTTGTGTTTGTTTTACACTGTCTTTCAGAGTTCCCAGCAAGCATAATTCCATATAGAGATAACCAGATTATTAGCACACATTTTTCTTCTTTCTGGGTCTTACTTCCTCACTCCTTCACAGTGCTTCCTAGTATCACCTCCTAAGTAAGCTACTTATACCCAAATCTTTGTCTTAAGATCTACTTCAGGGGGAAGTAAACTAAAACAAAATCCAAATGTCCACCAACAATGAAATGGGTAAGTTGAGGTATTGTCATAAAACTGAATGCTACATTATAGTAGAAGGGAATACACTAAACATACCATCATAATGTCAAGAGGAAGAAGTAAGTCACAGAAAAATACGGCTCTAGTCCATTTTCTTTAAAATGTCTTAAAAGACAAAACTAAAAAAATATTATTTAACAACATACATGGGACAGCAAAACCACACAGGAAAATAAGAGAATGATTATCATAAAAGTCAGCCCAATGGTTGCCTCTGGGGTGTGGAACAAAAAGAACTTTTAAGGGTACTGGTGATATTCTATTTCTTAATCTGGTTGTGTATACACTAGTGTTTGTTATATTATTATTCCTTAAAAGGTACATATATTTTTATTTATACTTTGTGTATTTGATACATTTCATAATAAATAATTTTTAAATGTTATCAAATTACTATGTGAAAGACAGAAGGGGAGTTGCAATCAATCAACCAATCTCTCAGTAAGTACAGGGATTTTGCACTCGGATTGCTTTGAAAGTGTTTTAAATTTTCATTCCATTTTATGAAATCAGAACTTGAAATCACAGAAGATACATTATGTATGTGATTCATGCAAGAAAGACTTCAGAGACCTCCCATTAGCAAAACCATACTAAAAGGAAATACCTTGGTACTGACATCAAAAGATTTATGAATGAAGGCACTTTATAAGCCATAAATTAAAACATTAAAAATTTATGTTTCAAGCTAAAACATTTAATGTATGGATATTTGTATGCATGTGGTATCTGTGTACATATATATAATTTTCTGTTTCATCCAATTTTATTTTCTTTCTTATATTAACCGACCAACTATCAGTTCTATTCACACCATGCAAGAGGATACCTACCTTATTAAGCATTAAGGAAATGAACTGAAGATTTTGATTTGCATATGGCTTTGTTTAGAACCTAATGGGAGGTGAGAATAGAATGGTATAGAGGTTATACATGCTTGAAAAATAAGCTTGGTCCTTAGCTTTTATTCCTAAGAAATTATAAACTTAAATATTAAGAAAGATTATCTCCAATATGAGTGACTATAACATAAATAATCTTCAAAGTAGTTTTTACCTCATTACTCATTCATTATACTAACTTGAAAGCAATATGTCCCTTTTCAAAGCACTGAAGAAAAGTTAAGTGTATATAGACAGAGATAGACCTATAAATCTCATTTATATATGTGTGTCTCCATTTTTTATAATTCTGCCTTTCAACACTCACTGGAAAAATAGAAGATTATTCTACATCTGGTCTTTTGGCTAAAGTTGGCAGTGAATTTTTCGTTAATCTTTGGAATGATCAGAAGTTTTGAAGGATGTCTTAATCCTGCTCTGAGTGTGTCAAAGTTGAGGTCTTTGTTCATTTCACAAAACCAATAGGAGTGGTGTTGTGAGGATTAGATTTTGACAATTCGATCCAGATGACTACTTTATTATGGAAAAATATTCTGCATCCCTATCTAATCCAGAAAGTATATTCATAGAGAAGCCACGATAGCTGCACTATAACACAGTTGCAAATATTAAAATTAAAGGTTATAAGAAAAAAACACAGCTGTTAAAGGGCAGTGACAGAGTGAATTCATTTAAGTGTTACATATCTATGATGATGTGGATTATTCAAGGTTTTTTCCAAAACTCATTTCAAAGGCTCTCACTTTAGCATTTCAAAGGTAGCGGATAATATTTGAAAAAAAGTTTCACTTCTTTTAAATACAATAATAATAGAGTTTGAAAGCTAAATATGCAAAGGCTTATGAAAGAGTGTGTATTGGGGAGTTATGAATGTCAATTGTGTGCGCAGATGTCTCAGCTGGAGCATGAAATATTGGCATATTTCATAGCGATTTCTCTTTCTTGAAGAACTTATTTGCACTTGTGCAGTGACATGGGCTTTCTTTATGACACAGAGGAAAACTGTTAATATCAAAAAAGTGGGTAAAAATTTGGATCTCCAATTTTAACTGATACTGGGTGTGATTTAGTAAACAAATAAAACATTCCACATGAGTATCATTTGCTTATATTTTAAAAACACAAAACATATCAAGGCGTATTTCACATCAGGAGAGTATGTTCAAACTCTGTTAAGGTTGCAACACTTTATGAGTATTTGCTATTAGTCAGTTAGTGACACAATTAGATTAGAAGATTATAGAAACTCTTCGAGATTTTCCACCTCTAGGCACAATTCTTCTTGAAACTATGCTTCCCAAAATGTATTTCATGAACTTCTAGTTCAGGGCTTTGCAACACAAACAGGTTTCTATTGTCAACATAGTGTGGAAAGTACTAGAATGCATTTTTAGAGATATATGAGACACTGGTGTTTTGAAATTTTTCTGTAGCAGACAAAACTGTTAATTTACTTTTAAAGCTGGAATTTCCTCATTTACTTGACCTTTTTCATATAACCCCAGTTGATATCCTATGGTATGACTAGGCAAATGCTGTCCTATGTACTTTGACCTAAGAGTGCATTCTGGCTGGCCTTTAAAAGAGTAGTCATTTCCACAAAATGCAGGCATTGATATATTTGTGTTCGTAATGAAAAAATACTTTGTATGTGATCATTAATAAAAGCCTGATATTTTACTGATTTCTCTTCAAAATCAGCACTCGTCTTCCCAGAGGCTACATGTGTTTGTTTGCTCTCCCTGACTACAGTGGCACAGAGACTAAAGAAGTTTGGGGAGGATTGTCTCATTCAATATTGGATACTTTTCATATAATAATAATATCAACAGACTGAGGTTTTCAAATGAGAGAAGAACCAGAGTGAGGGAAACTTGATGCTCTAACATGAAGCACTGTCCCATAAAGAAGGACCCAGTTTGTGTTCTTTTGTTGACTTCATGCTTTCCTAAACCCGTCTCAGGACCTTCTTGTATTTTGGGAATAGTGCAAGGGTTTGAGGGGCAGCTGTGAGCACATCTAGTGTGTGACCCACAAGTAATTTTTTCCAATTTTCATCTCTTCTCATAGGAGCCAAGCCATATGCAGTTTGAGATGGGATTACTCAGGTGAAGGTTCTAGAATGGTAGTGGCTCCATCTTTTGTTGAGTTACTCATATAAACAAAACATCACGGGTTAATTATGCCGGAAGTACCAGAACATCAGAGTACTCTAAGAACAAGGTACAGACATACAGTCTGCAGGGTGGCAATGCCCTTCTTGTCTTTCTTCACCTGGCTAACCCAAAACATCCCAAGTTTCTAAAAGAACCTGCCTCATATCCAGGAGGCATCCTTGACCTATCCCTAATTGTCCCCATTCAATGTTCCCAAAGGAACTTGTACTTATTTCTGATCATGTCACCCATTTTTATTTAAAAAATTATTACAAGAAATAGTCATGTAAAATAAGCTATTACACTTACTGCAAAAATGCTGTTAAGAATGTTATTTTATAAATCACTTCATAAAATTTGAGTGAGATATTTCTTGTATAATTCAGTGCTATAAAAAGCTTCTGTCTCTTCTGAAAAACTAATGATTCCTCCTTTCTGATAATGAGAGTGATATAACTGGTTATGTGTTTACTTTTAGATATGGCTGCCCGGAGGCTTAGGGCCAAATCTAAGATTTATTTAAGAGAAACTTTTAAGGTTCTCGTAAGGTTCTTTTTGTATAATTTTTTGGTTCATTTTTGCCATCTTGTTTGTTTAAATTTCATGTACCTTTGTTATATACCACCTCACAATCTTTGTGAAAAAATGTAGGGCTTTGATAAATATTTATAAAAATAAATGTAGATAAAGAGGGCAGCTATCCAGTGTATTCCTTTATTCTGGAGCAAACATGGATTATTAAGTTAAAATCCCTTATTTCTTTCTCTTTTTAGTTTGGGTTCCTTGTTTTTGAAGTCTATTGCATCATTTTGGACCTGTTTGAATATTCCTGATGAATTTGGTTTCAGTAAAGAATACATTTATTAAACCTGAAATTGTATTCCAAGGGTTTAATTAAATGGATTTGGCCTTGTACAACTCCACCTGAAGGCACACTTCACGATTAACCTTCCTCCAACCTGTTTGCACTCATCTCTTTTTTTCCCCTTAGTTTCACTTATGCAAGCTTCCTCTACATAAACCTTGCTGACCTGAGATCACATATATAAATTCTCTAGATTTTGAAACTTTAGCCCTGAAATGCTGGGAGTGTTGTGGGGGCACTTTTTGCTGGTGTTTCCTCTCTTGTCATTAAATTGCTCCTAACCAGGTCACTGTTTTATTTTTGTTTTTGTTTTTGAGATTTCCTATTACTTTGCTTCTCAATTTAAAGAAAAAGTCAGTATTTAATTTGTCTTAAGACTTTCAGAGTCTGTGAATGACATTTAACAACAGCATTGTGATGATAGAATCCAAGCTTTGGAATTTAGACCCAGAGATCTGAAGATCTCTATTTGGGTAACACAAAGAATGTTTTTGGTTTTTTCCTCTTTGGTGTACCACACAGATGTTGTATCTTGAACTATAGACATATTATAAAATCATGAATAATGTGAAAACATTACAAAGAAATGAACATGCATTTTAGACTTAAACTTAGTAGTGGACAGATTGCCTAGAAGAAGAAGGAATACAAACATATTCTGCCAAGAGAACATATTCTTCAGAAACTCATCACTCACCACAAACATTGTTAAGAGTGAATACCATTTTCCCTTGTGTTCTCACGAGCACTTACCGAATCAGATCAAGAATTTTCTTAGAGGCACCTATGAGACATATGCATTCACTTACTCATTCAAATATATCTTTATTGAATGCCCACTTTGTACTAAGCACTCTTCTATGCTTGGGACATACCAGTGGGCAAAAGCAGTAAGGATTCCTAACTGGAGGCAACAGATAATAACAACAAAGTAAATAAGGAAAGTATGTGGCAAGCAGAAGGTAGTATGTGGTAAGAAAAATATTAGAAGGGGATAAAGGAGATATGAATCTAGGGGTTTATGAAATTTTAAAAGGATATTCATGGTAGGTCTTGAGAAGGAGACATTTGAACAGATTTGAAGGAAGTGTGAGAACGTTAATAGGAGAGTAGAAAAGTTGTTAGCACAGAGATGTCAAAATCATCTGAGTCTGATAAGAGCTTAAGAAGTAAAAAGAAAAAACAGAAAAAAAAAAGAAGTAAAAAGAAACTTCAAGTGATTTTGACTCAATTTTATCTTCGAATCTGAATGTTTCAAAGTGATTTTGGCCATTAGTGAAGACA
Source organism: Hyaena hyaena (assembly GCF_003009895.1). NCBI lineage: Eukaryota > Metazoa > Chordata > Mammalia > Carnivora > Hyaenidae > Hyaena > Hyaena hyaena. Next base: position 507,836 of record NW_024081513.1, read on the forward strand.
AGTAGGTTTCTGATCAGTTTTCAGTTGCAAACACAAACTTTATTTAAAGTCAGGAGGAGGCAGTTGTTCTCAAACACCCCCTACAGTTATTAGGAGTTGGAGCAGAAGTGCAGTAGATGACCTTGAGAGTACATACAAGCAACTCACGCCACATAAATGTGATGTACATTAGATACCTAACATTAGACACTGAAAACAGGTACCAAAGCCTGACAGTTCATACAACATTTTCCAGGAGATTCAATAACAATACATCAAGATGTAATCTCTTCCAGGACAAATTCATCCTTCCCAAGATGCCAGAAATCTTTTATCTGCTTCCCAATGCCTGAAGCAATATATCAAGCAGTCATGAAAATGCCATGAATGCAAAAGTAATTTTAATGAATCAAAAACAGAAGGCAACATGTCCACAGATGTGTAGTTTTGGAGCCGTGATCAAACTGGCAATTTAACTTACTCAATGTAAAAGTGACAGTTGCTGGATTAAATCACAATCATAGAGATTATATTATCTGAAAATATGAGATTAATGGATTCAAACACAGAGATTTTTTTTAAATGGATTTTCAGATAGTTCAGTCTATTGTTATTGTTTAACATGTCCCCAAGGTCAATAGAAAACACTAAACGCTGGGGTCTTCAATTACTGCCAAACTGCCAGGAATCCTCAGTCTCTGTTCTTTTTTTCATCTGACCTATGGTATATGTCTCTTGATGTTTTTTTAATGAATTACACAGAGAACTACCACTTGTAAACCATGTATAACGTGCCAGGCACCATATTTCCTCAATTATAGGGGCACCTGGGTGGCTTTATCAGTTAGGTGTCCAACTTAGGTTAAGGTCATGATCTCATGGTTCATGGGTTTGAGCCCTGCGTCAGCTCTGTGCTGACAGCTCAGAGCCTGGAGTCTGCTTCAGATTCTGTGTCCCTCTCTCTCTGCCCTGCCTGCTCTCTCTCTCCCCCCCAGAATAAATAAACATAAAAAATATGTAAAAAGAATATTTCCTCAACTATAATAATATCTACCTACTTACGTACCTCACAGGATTGTTGTAAAGACAAAGCATGATAATATTGTCTAAAATATATATACATACAATCAATATAAAGATAATGTAATAAAAAAGAGCTTTGAGAATTGTTTGTTATAGTAATGTTTTACATTAATTATTATTAAATATTATAGGTACCTTTATAATATACTTGCTTCTTTATTTTCATTGCTTTATAACTTACATAAATACATGCTCGATATTAAAAGTTTATAACATATAAAAATGTATACAGTAGAAAGTTAAAATTTCTTTTCACACTTACCTTCCTCAATCCAACCACTTTTTCTTTCCAAGAGATGATAATGATTACTAATTTGATACTTGCTCTTGCAGATCTTTTTTTTGGGAAGGGGAGAGAAGAAAGAGAGGGAGAGAGAGAATATTAAGCAAATTCCACACCCAGCATGGTGGGGCTCGATCCATGTGGGGCTCAATCCATGACCATGAGATCATGACCTGAGCCAAAATCAAGGCTGACTCTGAGCCACTCAGGCACCCTTGCAGATCTTTAAATATGTATTTATATTCATGGATTTAAATGTATTCAATTTTTTCTAAATATATTTTACTTGACAATTTTTTTTTTGCTTAACAATGTGTCCTAGAGATCTTGAATAGCTGCTTAGTCGTGTGGTACTCTATAATGGATAGTTAAGCTGTGTGTGTGTAATAAGTAGAATGTCTGAATCAAAGACATATTATTTATTTTAATAGATACTGCCAAAAATCCTCCAAATAAGGCTGTGGCAACTATATATTCTCCAGGAGGATATGAATATGTTTCTCTGGACTTTTGCAAACACTAGTTATTATCAATGAGTCCTGTGAGTGAAAAACAAGTCATTACTATTTTATTTATTTTTATTTTATTGTGTTTTTTTAAAACTTATTTTTGAGAGAGTGCAATCAGGTTAGGACCACAGAGAGAAAAAGGGACAGAAGATCTGAAGTGGGCTCTGCCCTGACAGCAGCAAGCCAGACATGGGGCTTGAACTCATGAACCATGAGATCATGACCTAAACTGAAGGCCACCGAGGTGCCCCAGTCATTGCTATTTTGTCATCTCCCCCATTATCAGTGAGGTGTGACATATTTTAATGTATATATTATTGACTAATTGCAATTGTTTCATCAAGTGTTTTTTTGTGCTCTCTGTCCATTTTTCCACTGAATTGTTGCCTTTCTTATGGTTTAGAGACGCTCTATATATTATGTTCATTTTCTCTTTTTTAGTATAAAGTAAATGTCTTCTTTCAGTCCATCAACTTTCTTTTATCTTTGTTTATGGCTTCATTCACCAGAAAGAAATTACATATTTATATAATCAAACTTGTTAGTGTTTCCCTTTTTCTTTCTGGTTTCTAGTTTTCTGTCTTGCTTAAGAGAGTCTTTCTTGGGGTGCCTTGGTGGCTAGTTTGTGGAGTATCTGACTCCTGATTTTGGCTCAGGTCAGGATATCATTGTTCCTGAGATCCAGCTCCATGTCAGGGTCTGCACCAAGGGGGCAGAGCCTCCTTGAGATTCTCTCTCTCCCTCGCTGTCTGCCCCTCCCCCACTCTCTTTCCCTCTCAGATTAATAAACTCAAAAAAAAAGAAAGTCTGTCTTATCAATAATTATACATACACTGTATATTCCCCTCCCCTCTGAGGCAGGATATGTGAATGTGATGGGATTTTACTCATGTGATTAATTTGCATTATGCAGCAAAGCCAGAGGATTTTGCAACAATCTGAATTATCTTAGAAATAGATTGCTCCAGTCAAGCCTCCAGGAGGACACAGCCTGGACAACACCTTGATTTCAGCCTGATGAGATCCTGAGCAGAGGACCCAGTGAAATCTTGCCAAGATTGCCTGATCCACAGAAACTGATAATAAATATGTTTCCTATTAGGCTGATAATTAGCTACACAGCAATAGAAATTGAATAGAGGCACATATCTAAACATTGTATTTCTAAACTTCTCTTACAGTGGGATGGCCTGTGACTAATTTCTGGCCAATCAGATAAGAGCTGAATTCAGGTGTGCAACTTCTGGATCAATATCATAAAATAAAGTGATGGACGTACTTTTGATTCTTTTGGATATATATTCAGAAGTAGAATATGGATCATATGGAAATTATATTTTATTTCCTTATTTTTGTGGTACAAAGTACATAAGTTTATTATCTTAACCATTTTTTAGTGTGCAGTAGTAGTTACTATATTCACCTTGCTGTGCAACAGATCTTTAGAAACATTTTCATCCTGCAAAACTGAAACTCCATACCCATTGAACAGTAACTCTCTTTTCCCTTTACTGCTACCCCTGGAAACCACCATTCTTCTCTTTGTCTCTAAGAGTTTGACTACTTTGATTACCTCATATAAGTGGACTCATGCAGTATTGTCTTTTTGTGACTGGCTTGTTTCATTTAGCATAATGTCCCCAAGGTTCATTGATATTGTAGCATGTGACAGAAGGCCCTTTCTTTTTGATAATATTCCATTGAATGTATTTATCATATCTTGTTTATCCTTTCATCTGTTGATGGACATTTGGGTTGCTTCCACCTCTTAGCTATTGTAGAAAGTGCTGCTGTGAACATAGATGTACAAATAACACTTTGAGACCCTGCTTTAAGTTCTTCTGTATATATACCAAGAAGTGGGATGCTGGATCATATGGTAGTTCTATTTTTAATTTTTTGGAGGAGCCTCAAATATCATTTTCCATTGCAGTTGCACCATTTTATAATCTCACTAACAGTACACAGGATTCCAATTTCTCCAGATCTTCATCAATACTTCTTTATTTTGGGAGTTTTTGATAGAAACCATCCTAATGGGTGCCAAGCAGTATTCCATTATGGTTTTGATTTGCATTTCTTCAATGATTACTGATGCTGAGCTTCTTTTCTTAGGCTTATTGGCCATTAGTTTATTATCTTTACAGAAACATCTATCCAAGCCCTATGCCCATCTTCTAATATAGTTATTTGATTTTTTTTTGTTGAATTGTTAAGTGTTCTTTATGCATTATGGATACACGTCCTTTATCTGATACATTGATTTGCAAATATTTTCTCCCATTTCATTAATTGTCTTTTCATTCTATTGATTGTGTCTTCTGAAGCACAAATGTTTTAGGCCTGATGTCGTCCCATTTACCTATTTTCTTTATTTTTTAAATCTTTATTTTTGAGAGAGAGACATAGTATGAGTGGAGAAAGAACAGAGATGGAGGGGGACACAGAATCCAAAGCTGGCTCCAGGCTCTGAGCTATCAGCACAGAGCTTGATGCAGGGCTCAAACTCACAAACCACAAAGTCATAACCTGAGCCAAAGTCCGAAGTTCAATCAACTGAGCCACGCAGGTGCCCCTACACTTATCTATTTTCATTGTTGTGTGTGGTTCTGGTATCATATCCAGGAAACCACTGCACTTCCTTGATGTCAGCCTGAGACTTATTTTCTGCCTTGCAGAAGTGCCTGGAGCATATTGTGCATGTGCAAACTTTCTGGTCTTCAGAATGAAGGCATCTCAAGCTCTTCTAAGACAGGGAAGTTTTTCTTTTCTCTTTTCTTTTCTTTCCTTTCCTTTTCTTTTCTTTCCTTCTTTTCTTTTCTTTTCTGTTTTTTTAAGTAGTCTTCACACACAGCTCGGAGCCCAATGCAGGGCTTGAACTCACGACTCTGAGATCAAGACCTGAACTGAGATCAAGAGTTCAATGCTTAACCAACTGAGATACCCAGGTGCCTTTAGAAGGGAAGTTTATAGCAATACAAGAAGCAAGAAAAATTTCAAGTAAACTACCCAGGAAAAGAAAAACAAACAAAACCCCAAACCAGTAGAAGGAAGGAAACAGTAAAGATTAAAGGAGAAATAAGTGAAGTAGAAAATTAAAAAATAATTGAACAGATCTATGAAACCAGGAGCTGGTTCTTTTAAAAGATCAACAAAAATGTTAAACTTTTAGCCAGACTCATCCAAAAAACAGAGGACTCAAATAAAAATCAGAAATGAATAAAGGAAAAGTAACAACTGATACCCCTGAAACACAAAGGATTATAAGAAAATATTATGAACAATTACATGCCAAGAAGTTGGACAACCTGGAAGAAATGGATAAATTCCTAGAAACATCTAACCTTTGAAAACTGAATCCAAAAGAAATAGAAAATTTAAACAGATTACCAGCAATGAAATAGAATCAGTAATAAAAAATTAAAAAAAAACAAAAACAAACAAACAAAAAACCTCCCAACAGAGCCAGCTGGCTGGCTCAGTCAGCAGAACACATGACACTTACTTTCTGGGTCATGAGTTTGAGCCCCATGTTGGGTGTGGAACCTACTTAAAATTAAAAATTAAAAAAAGAGAAAAAAAACTCCCAACAAATGAAAGTCCTGAACCAGAGGCTTCACAGCTGAAATCTTCCAAAAAATTAAATACTATTCTCCTCAAACTATTCTGAAATACAGTAGAAGAAAGGAAACTTCCAAATTCATTCTAGGGGGCCAGTATTACCCTGATACCAAACCCAGATATAAGCACCAAAGAGAGAAAGAGAGAGAAAAATAGGCCAATATCTCTGATGAACATACATGCAAAAATCCTTAACAAGTTATTAGCAAACTGAATCCAACAATACATTAACAAGTCTTGATCTTGATCAAGTGGGATTTATTCCTGGGATGCAAGGGTGGTTCAATATTCACAAAAATCAACCAACATGATACATCACATCAATAAGAGAAAGGACAAAAAGCATACAATTATTTCAACAGATACAGAAAAAGCATTTGACAAAGTAAGTACATTTATTCATGATAAAAGCCCTCAATAAAGTAGGTTTTGAGGGAACATACCCCAACATAATAAAGTCCATATATGAAAACCCCACAGTGAACATCATTACTCAATGGTAAAAAACTGAGACCCTTTTCCACAAAGTCAGGAACAAGGCAAGAATGTCTACTTAAAAAAATATATTTTATTTTATTTTTTAATGTAAACTCTATGTCCAACGTGGGGCTTGTAATGTAATGGGGCTTGCAATGTAAACTCTACATCCAACCCTGAGATCAAAAGTTGGGTGCTCTACCAATTGAGCCAGCCAGGCATTCCTACTCTCACTACTTTTATTCAACCTAGTACTGAAAGTCTTAGCAATCAGACAAAAAATAGAAATAAAAGGTATCTAATATTGGTTAGGAAGAAATAAAACTTTGCTATTTGCAGATGATATGATACTATATACAGGAAGCTGTAAAGACTCCACCCAAAACTACTAGAACTGATAAATGAATTCAGTATGGTTGCAGGATACAAAATCAATATATGGACATCTGTTGTATTTCTATACACCAATAATGAAGTAGTAGGAAGTGAAATTAAACAAATCAATCCCATTTGCTCCACAAATAATAAACTACCTAGGAATAAACTTAACTAGGGAGGTAAAGACCTATACTCTGAAAACTATAAAACAATAATGAAACTGAGGATGACACAAATGAACTGAAAGATATTCAATGTTTATGGATTAGAAGAACAAATATTGTTAAAATGTTATATTATCGAAAGCAATCTACAGATTTAATGGAATCCTATCAAATACGAATCAGCTTTTTTTTTCCACAAAACTAGAATAATCCTAAAATCTGTATGGAATCATAAGTATTTCCGCAAAGCCAAAGCAATCTTAAAAAAGAAGAACAAAACTAGAGATATCACAATCCCAGATTTCAAGATACACTACAAAGTTGTAGCAATCAAAACAGAATGGTACTGTCACAAAAATAGACACATAGTTCAATGGAACAGAATAGACAGCCCAGAAAAAAAACCAACCATGACTATATGGTCAGTTAATTTTCAAGAAAGGAGACAAGAATATGCAATGGGAAGAAGACAGAGCCTTCAACAAATAATGTTGGGGAAACTGGACAGCTGTATGCAAAAGAATGGAACTGGACCCCTTTCCTACACCATACCCCAAAATAAACTCAAAATGGGTTAAAGACCTAAATTTGAGACCTGGTGCCATAAAAATCCTAGAAGAGAACACAGGCAGTAATTTGTCTGACATTAGCTGTAGCAACATTTTTCTAGATATGTCTGCTGAGGGAAAAGAAAAAAAAGTAAAAATAAACCGTTGTGACTACATCAAAATAAAAAGCTTCTGCACATCAAAGGAAACCAACAAAACTAAAAAACAGCTTACTAAAGGGGAGAAGATATTTGCAAATGACATATCCAATAAAGAGCTGATATCCAAAATATATAAAGAACATATAAAACTCAACATCCAAAAGATGAATAATCTAATTCAAAAATGGACAGAAGAAGGGACAGACATTTCTCTGAAAAAGACATCCAGATGGCCAATAACACATGGAAAGATACTCAACAAGACTCATCATTGAGGAAGTGCAAATCAAAATCACAATGAGATATCACCTCACACCTAAAATAAAAAACACAAAAAACAATAAGTGTTGTCAAGGATGGGGAGAAAAAGGAACCCTTGTGCACTGTTGGTGCACCCTGGTGCAGCCACTGTGGAAAACAGAATAGAGTTTTCTCAAAAAATTAAAAACAGAATTACCATATGATCCAGAAATTCTGCTCCTGGGTATTTACCCAAAGAATACAAAGATGCTAATTTTGTAAAGATACCCCTCTGTTTATTGCAGCATTATTTATAATAGCCAAATTATGGAAGCAGCCCAACTGTCCATTGTTTGATGACTGGATAAAGAATGGAGATATATATATATATATTTGTGTGTGTTTGTATGTATATATATATATGCAGTGGAATATTACCAGCGATAAAAATAATGTAATCTTGTCATTTGCAATGACATGGATGGATCTAGAGAATATAATGCTGAGTGAAATAAGTCAGTCAGGGAAAGACAAATACCATATGATTTCACTCATATGTGGAATTTAAGAAAAAAAGCAAATGAGCAAAGAGGAGAAAAAGAGACAAATTACAAAACAGATTCTTTCTTTTAAAGGTTTATTTATTTATTTTGAGACAGAATCGGGGAAAGGGCAGCAAAAGAGGGAGAGAGAGGCTCCCAAACAGGCTCTGTGCTGTCAGCATTGAGTCCGAAACTGGGCTCCATCTAATAAACTGTGAGATCATGCCCTAACCCTATACCAAGAGTCAAGCCCTCAACCAACTGAGCCACCCAGGCACCTACCAAAACATAGATTCTTAACCATAAAGAATATAGTTACCAAAGAAGAGTGTAAGAGGGAGAATGTGTGAAATAAGTGAAAGAGATTAAGAGTACACTTAGTATGATGAGCCCTAAGTATAGAATTGTCGAATATTGTACACCTGAAATTAATATGACACTGTATGTTAACTATACTGGAATTCAAATTTTCAAAGAAAGAAAGGAAGGAAGGAAGGAAGGAAGGAAGGAAGGAAGGAAGGAAGGAAGGAAGGAAGGAAGGAAGAAAAACTTTTAAGCATGTTATATTGTTGCAATAAATTTATGAAATATATCTTTTCTTGGAAAAATGCACAGATTACAGAGTGATTTACTTAAGTAGCATAATTTGCCAACATCATTTGTTTTCTGGAAATTTGGGAGAAGACCATTAAATATATGGTGGGTGAGTTCTGAAACTCCAGACTAAAGGTAGACAGACTTCCAGACTAAAGAGGAATTTAACTAAGAAGCCTATAGATGTATACAATAGCAAATGAAATTTTATGGCCAATCCCTAATCAACATTTAACTCAAAGGATTGTTGTGTGAATTGCATGAATTATTCATGAAGAACCACAGCATAGGGTGATGAGGAAGATGGGCATCAGAGTGAAGTAGCCCTAAACTTCAGTTCTATTCTCTTCCTGTGACCTTGATATTTAAACTTCCAAGCCTTTAGAATTTTTTTCATCTATAAAATAGGGATAAAAATAATACCTTAAAAATAAGATTGTTTGAAACTCATGTTGGACCACTTCACATAAAATATACAAACTTTGCAATTATTTAGTTCCATTTACAATGAATCCTTGACAATTATGCTCTAATTTTCATAGGTATTACATATACATATGTTACAAACTCCACAGAAAATGTAGTTTTCACTTTAAACACTCTTACTCATTTTAAAGAAATTAAAGGGCAAAATATTCTTACATTTACCCAAATATTTCCCATTTTTTATCTTCATCTGGAATGTCCAAGTTACCTGTGGTATCATTTTTCTTTAGCCTGAAGAGTTTTCTTTAGCAAATTTTGTATTTCTACTGGCAACACATTGTCTTAATTGTCCATCTATTTTTTTTTTTTCTAAGCAAACTCTATGCCCAATATGGGCTTGAACTCATAACTTGAGATCAAGAGTCACATGTTCTACTAGCTGAGCCAGCCAGGGAACCCTGTCCTTCACCTGAAAATGTGTATTTCACTATCATCCTTGAAAGATGTTTTTGTGAGATATAGATACATTCTGTTTTGACTTTTCCTTCTGTAAGCACTTTAAGGATGTTTCTCTATGGTTTTCTATCATCCACAATATCTGCTGAAAAATCTGTGACTTTTAGAATCTAAAAGTAGTCCCCCTATATGTAACATGTCATTTCTGTCTTGCTGCTTTGATGATTTTCTCTTTATCCTTGGTTTTCATAAGTTTAATTATGATGTGCCTAAGCATGGTTTTCTTTGTATTTTTTCTGTTTTGTGTTTGCTGAGCATCTCAAATCTGTAAATATATGCTGTTAGATGTATCTGGTAAGTTTTTGGCTATAGGTTTTTTCAAAATACTCTTCTCTGCCTAATATTTTCTACTTCTTCAAAGACTCCAGTATTTGCATAATAGATCTTTTGATGTTATCCTACATGTCCCTTGGGCTATAATAATATATTTTTCTGGGGGCGCCTGGGTGGCTTAGTCGGTTAAGCGTCCGACTTTCGCTTAGGTCATGATCTCGCGGTTCGTGGGTTCGAGCCCCGCGTCGGGCTCTGTGCTGACTGCCAGCTCAGAGCCTGGAGCCTGTTTCAGTCTATGACTCCCTCTCTCTCTGATCCTCCCCTGCTCACGCTGTCTCTCTCTCTCTCTCCTAGAAATAAATAAAAACATTAAAAAAAATTAAAAATATATATATATTTTTCTGATAATGTTCTTAAAATATTTTTTCTCTTTTTCATATTGGACAAGGGCTATTGATTTGTCTTCAGGTCCCTGGCATTTTTATTTGTTAAATGTCTCTGGCATTTTTATCTGTTAAATCCATTTTGCCATTAGGCCCAGCTAGTAAATCTTTTTTTTTTTTTTGGTATTCTACTTTTCCTAAAATTTTTATTTGGATTTTTTTATGTATGTGATTCCCCTGCTGAGTTTTACTATCTTTTCAATGATTACAGTGTATTTTCCTTTACCTTATTGAACATAGTTATATTAGTTGCCTTTGAGTCATTGCCTGATAATTCCAATACCTGTGTCATCCAGAACTTAGCCTCTCTTTAATATCTTTTCCTTTAAGAATGAATCCTATTTTCCTATTAGTTTTTATGTCAAGTAATTTTTTTTTAATTTTTAAATTTTTATTTGAGAGAGAGCAAGAGGGAGGGAGAGAATCTCAACCAGGCTCTACACGCAGCATGGAGCCAATGTGAGGCTTGATCCCATGGCCCTGGGATCATGGCCTAAGGCGAAAATCAAGAGTTGGTCACTCAACAGACTGTGCCCCTTATGCCAAGTAATTTTAAATTTTGTCCTTGACATTATGAACATTGTTTTGGAATCTCTGTATTCTATTTTATTTCTGTGTAAACTGTTGATGCTTTTGTGTAGTAAGAAATTAACTTAGCATATAATTGAAAATTTTGACTTGTGTATAGTGGGTAAGAGCTTAAATCTAGCTTCAGTTCTTTTTTCTGGAAGAGTAGAAGGATATTCTATTTTGAGTTCATTTATAGTAGCTATTTGCATTATGCCTTTGTTATTCAAAATGAATTAGGGTTTGGTCAGTGATTGTCTCAGTTTATAAACACAGTTTAAAGTTCCCTGGTTCTCTTTTTTGGAATTCCTCCCTCATTCTCTTGCTGCCCTGGGCTCCCGTCTCTTGGTTCCTCAGGCCAGAAAGATAGCAGGCTTTCTTTCTTTTAATTTTTTTAATATTTATTTTTGAGAGAAAGAAACAGCACAAGCAGGAGAGTGGCAGGGAGGGAGGAAGACACAGAATCTGAAGCAGGCTCTAGGTTCTGAGCTAGCTGTCAGCACAGAGCCTGATGCAGGGCTCGAACCCATGAACGGGGGGATCATGACCTGAGCCAAAGTCAGTGCTCAACCAACTGGGTCACCCAGGCACCCCAAGATAGCAGGCTTTTTATGTGAATTTTTGCCACCTTGCACCACACCACAATTTTGGTCTGTCCATAGGTCAAAGTCACTCAAAATGGGAAAGGCACTTTGTTTTATCACTTATTATGCATTTAGCTTCTGTGTACTTTTGTCCACTCTCTTTACTCGTCAGATTGTTGTTTGCCTGTCTAGAGTTTCCAGTTGTTATCTGTGGAAAGGTCAGTCTGTTAGAAGCTTACTTCCCCATACTAGAAGTGGAACTCTCAAAACCAAAGGAATAAAAAATTAAATTTTTAAATATAAATAATTAATTATAAGACTTATGCATGCTTGATCTCAGGATTATGCCCTTGGCATGTGTGTCTTAAGAGAAGAATCCCTCTACTTGACCAATCCTAACCCACCATTTTACCATCTCAAGAGAAGTTTATTTCTTTGCTCTGATTCAGATTGTCTAATAAGCAGCCTTTGATAAGCTGACAGGCAACAAACCTATAGATCCAAGTCAGTGCTACTCAAATTGTGATTTGCTAGCCTATACATGAACTATTTCTTACTGTCCGTGATGAGATGAGAGAATTGAGAATATGTATTTAGAAACGTTCATGCAACTTTGATGAAGTAATTTCATATCTGTTAAGTATAAGAAAAATAAGTTGGCCTTGTATTTTGCATGCCTTCAGCTTTTGCTTAAGTTTCATTTACCTAGTAATTAATTTTTCTCATATTTTAAAAAAAGCATTAGTTGATGACGGCTTGGAAATTAAAAACAAAACACTGGTTCTTTTCACAGATAACTTGAGAAACATTGGCCTAGATTTCAAATAAGAAAATTACCTTTGGGAAGATCTTAAGTTAACCATTTAATAGGAGAGATTGAAAGAGGACTTCAACTACCTTCATTTCTACTTTAATCTATACTTTTTAACTGATCAAATTCTTATTTCTAGCTTATTTCTTCTTTTTTTTAAAAAAATATTTATTTATTTATTTTGAGAGAGAGTGGGCAAGAGTGGTGGATGGGCAGAGAGAGAAAGACAATCCCAAGCAGGCTTTGTGCTGTCAGCACAACTCACCAACTGTGAGATCAAGACTTGGGCCGAAATCAAGAGTCAGATGCTTAACCAACTGAGCCACCCAGGAGCTACCCAGTGTGCCCCTGCCCCACTCCCCACCTCCAGCTTATTTCTTACTCAGGCAAAAGACCCCATGGGCAAAGCATTCTGTGATGAGAACAAAAACTATCCTCTCAGCCCGTAAGGATTGCTCTGAGCCAGCGAGACTCTGCCCATGATTGACTACAAGATAATGATTTAACCTATACTGCCCACTGATCTTTATCTCACACTTTCTTTATATAAACCTGGAAGTATTTTCAGCACTTTGGAGATAGTCAAGAGGGCAGTTGGGTGTCTCCTCAGTATTGGCCTCACTCAAATAAAGTCCTTTCTTGTTTCGCCACCACTCATCTCTCTGCCTTTGGATTTTGTTCTCAGGGAGTGGATGAACTTGGTGTTTGGGCCCCCCGGAGCCAGGTGCTCTTGTGCCCTTGTGCCCCAGCTACAAGATGAACCTACACTATAGTTTAATTATAGCAGTACTTCCCAAAGACCTGGGATAGGCTAAAATGTTCTTTAAAAAGATAAGAAAACTGAGGTGCAGAAAGTCCTAACTAAAGGGACTTCTCTTTAGGTGACATAGCAGCCAACATGTCAGAAAAAGAATTAAGCACTAATCTAACTTTCAGCTGAGATTCAAGTATGTTTTGCTTATTGTTCACTCTCAGAAATTACTGCTTTAATATTTAGAAGCAATTAAGTTCAGAGGAAGAACAAATGATAATAGCAACAAGTCTATTTACTGAGATCCTACTGTGTAACCAACTCTGTATGAGGAAAAACAACTGATTCTGTGGATACCTTTATTCCCATTTTAGAGATGAGAAAACAGTGCTGGAGAAGCAACCCAATCAAAATCATAGAGCAAATATGTGCCAGAATCACAATTCCAATTCCGATTTGTCTGGTTACAAAGTCTCTACAGTAACATTATTGTTCTTTATTAATCACCAGATAGACTCATATACAAATTACGACATCATCAGGCAGATGGTTTCAAGTGCTCTACTAATACAGTGCTAGAAATGAACTGGGTAATAGAGGGTGCGCGGGTCTCCCATTCAAGGATTCATCAGCGGTTCACCAAATTTAAATTAGAAAATCTATGTCAAAGTATCATGGGACATTGAGTCAGCATTTTGGAAGGCAGGTAGAGACAGGGAATCAGTAAGTAAGTTCTTTTATGAAACACTGTAGATGTTTATGCTTGTTAAGTGTTTGTGACTGCCTATTCTCTTTGCCTATTAGAGGAGTACAGTTGAAGGTCTCCTTAAAAATTATATAAATAAAAACTATCAGCTGGCATCCTATCCTTACCAAGCTGAAGAATGGAACAGAAAGACAAAGCCTTGGGTTGCCTGGGTGGCTTAGTCGGTTAAGCATCCGACTTTCGCTTAGGTTATGATCTCGCGGTTCGTGGGTTCGAGCCCCGCGTTGGGCTCTGTGCTGACTGCCAGCTCAGAGCCTGGAGCCTGTTTCAGTCTGTAACTCCCTCTCTCTCTGACCCTTCCCTGCTCATGCTGTGTCTCTCTCTCTCCTAGAAATAAATAAAACATTAAAAAAAATTAAAAAAAAAAAAGGCAGAGCCTTTTGTGCTTAAACCCTTTTTATTTTAATAAGTATGCTGAACACGACTAGGTTAGGTTGTTCTTTGGGGGAGTACTTGCATGTTAATATTTCACTGGTGCTATACTGTAAGACTTTCTTAAACAAACATCAGTTGTCCCTATAAATTAAACCTAGCTTGGAGCACGGAAGTGGCTCAGTTGGTTGAGCATCCAACTTCAGCTAAGGCCTTGATCTCATGGTCCGTGAGTTTGGGCCCTGCATAGGGCTTCTGCTGTCATCAGACACTGCTTCAGATCTTTCATGCCCCCTCTCTCAGCTCCTCCTCCTTGGGTCCTGCACTCTGTCTCACAAATAAACATAAAACAAAACAAAACACTAGTTTAAACGAACAGAATTCTGTCTATCCTAACAAGGACTTTTTTTTTTTTTTTTTAACAATTCACTGTTATTTTACAGAAATAATCTTTGCATCATTTTATATTTCACACACGGGGTAACTGGGATTCAGTCTCAATCAGAAAAGTTCCTTTATGCTTTCTTTTTTTTTTTTTTTTTTGTCCTTCCTGCGTCTTCCGTAACAGAAAATTACCAGCAGAACATTTCCCCTTCACCCAGTTCCTATTCTCTTATCACAGTTTTATCTCTCTACCCTCCCTTCCTGCTCTGCAGGAATTTGAGAGGGCAGGGAAAGATTGTTGGTTTGTCCCCTACCCAACACCACCGCATACAATAGTATATAGACGTGTCTAATAATTTTTGCGCACTTCTCGGTTCCCGTTTTCCTCTTCCATACATCCTTGTATGTGCCATGGACTAACACCAAAGTGTTTTTCCCCTGCACACTTCCAGACCACACAGACTTTAAGTCAAGTCATAGCAGGACTGAAAATGTCTGCTTTTCTAGTGCCTTTTCTATAATGTTGGGTCGGTGGGGGAATGGAGATAGAATGAGGAGCATTAATTTTTTTCGTACCTGTCCGGTACTTTCTCTACTACCTTTCCCATACTAATCACTTCCCTGCCACCCTTCCTATATATTCCTGTCCATTTATTGCAGTTGTATTAGGAACTCTTTATACGCATTAATATATGCATCCTAACAACCTTTATGAGGTAGGTAGTAATATTAACATCTAATATTTGAGCGCTTACTATGTGCCAAAAATTGTTGAAAGCATGTTATGTGCACTAACTCATCCAATCCGTGAAGTCATTAGTCTCCCTATTTTACAGCTAAGGAAGTCGACAGTCTATGCCTTGGGCTACACTGCATGTAACCGGCAGATGCAGGACTTGAACTCATGTCTGACTCGCTAAACCAGCTTTTAATAGCTATTTAATAATAATTATTCAATTATTAGTTTCGGTCCCAAATCTGGTGAAGACTTCACCATTCCTAGTTTGCTCACCCTTTACGTTCCCCTATGTTCTTTCCCTTCGTGATTCTCCACGTTCTGTCTGCCCCTTCACCCTACTGCTGGCCCACATTCCGTTATTACTCCGTCGTCTCACTGTCCTTGACCCGCACCTTTCCTGCCTCAGTCATCCCCCTACCTGTCAGCCTTGTCCCTTTCTTCCCCGGAGACCTTAGTCCCTAATATTCCCTTAATCCTCTCTCTCATTTCTAAAATTCCCTCTCCTCCCACGGGGTCCTCGTCTCCTCAGACTCCGGGGACTCTCTCCCGCCCGGGGCGGCCACCTCCCTTTCCCAGGGTCTAGAGGCCGCGCGGGACACGCAGCGAGCGCACGCAGCGAGCGCAGCGCGTCGGGGCCGCAGTCGGAGGGGCGCCGCGGGGTCCTCCCGCTCCTCGGCGGCCCCTGGGCGCGGTGCAGTCTGGGGGAACATGGCCGCTTCCGGTCTCCCTCCCGGGCCGGCGCTGGCCTGACCGCGGCCCCTGCCCGGCGCACTCCGCCCTCCGCTCCTCCCGCCCCGCCGCCGCGGAGGTCGCTTCAGCCTTTCCCTCCCGCTGCCCCCGCCGCGCCATGGAGAAGAGCTCGAGCTGCGAGAGTCTTGGCTCCCAGCCGCCCGCGGCGCGGCCGCCCAGCGTGGACTCCCTGTCCAGGTAACCAGGATGCCCGCGGCCCCGCCCAGCGCCCGAGAGGGATGGAGAGGGGCCGGGGACCCGCTGGCTGGTGCCCCACCTCTCGGACGGTGCTTCCGAAGGCTGCGCCGAAATTCCTTCCCTGGGACTTGGGAGCCACTTCTTCCTCCCCCTGTGGGGGTTAGAGGCTGGGAAAAGGGAGGTTAAAACTCACTGCCGCCTTATCGGTGATTCTACCTTTCGTACAACGATCTCGTTTTTATCCCTGGTTGAGGCAGCCCCGGTTCATTAGTTTCTCTTTCCATCTCGAATATTTTTTTGGACAGCCCTTCCCCCAGCCACCATCCCTCATTTCCTCTCTCTCTGCCTTTCTTTCTGTACTGTACTCTTTTCAAAACCATCCTTCAGTCTTTCCTCCATTGTCCGTATGTCTTTGATTTTTGGATTCTTGCCCACCCTTTCCTCTTTTTTTCCATCACTTCACTTCCTTATCTCTTTCATGATTTTTCCTATACTCTGACCATCCACCACCCTTTGCGTTTTAAAAATGTAAATAAAAATGCCCACTGTAACGTTTCTTTTCTAAATCTTACAGCGGAAAGTCATTATCTAGGAATCTGAGTAGCCCTTAACCCCAGAGTGAATAATGAGTGGTAGTTTTCTTCCTTCTTGAACTACCGGTTCTCCTGGTTATTTCTCTTGTACCAGATGGGATTTTTTCTTCCCCTGGAATTTTGAGGAGGACTTTCGTATGCAGTTTTGCAGACAGCTGTTGTGAATATTAACTAGACATGTTTTGGATGAATTTTTTCCTTTGGTTTTAAACAGTGATTTAAAAATTTGGGAGGAAGTAATAGAAGACCTGTGTGTATTATATATCCACTATGAAATCAGGGTTTTTCCCATCGAAAAATAGTCTAATTGTTATTAGATACTGATCTGCTATATGAAAACATAATTTTCATTTTCTTCTGAATAAATTGAAGTTTCTCCCTTTTAATTCATTTTGGACTTCACTAAATATGGGTGATACTGCCATGTTTTCCTATTACTGTTCAGATCTCATTGGGAAATTATTAGGTGATACCATCATTACAAATTAAGATTATCTTCCTAAAGCACTCGTAGCAGCCTACCCACACTTTTTTCAGAGTTCTTAACAAACACAGTATAATTGTTGGTTTAATTGTCTTTTTTATTAGGCTGTAAGCTACTGGAGGGCAAGGACCTTACTCATTTTTTTATTTCCAGCATTTAACAGAGAAGCTGTATGTCAGAGGTGCTCAATAAACATTTTTTGAATTTGTAGATATAATTACCCAGGAGACAAGAATTTTTCTTTGCATTCAATCACATATATTGTACATTTGTTTCAAGTATTTTTAAAATTTTATGTTTATTACTCTGAAATTTAGAAAGCTGAGATTTAAAATTAAGCAGGAAACATGTTGGAAAATTATAATTTTATAGGAAAGTTACAAATGACAGCTATGGTTCAGGATAAAACATAAAACAAATGAGGCAACCAGTAATCCCACCCAAGCAAGAGGGTTTAGAACCACAGGAGGCAGCATAGTATAGAATAGCTGCATTGTAGACATTTGTTAGAAAGTTTAAATTTAGGGGCGCCTGGGTGGCTTAGTCGGTTAAGCGTCCGACTTTCGCTTAGGTCATGATCTCGCGGTTCGTGGGTTCGAGCCCCGCGTCGGGCTCTGTGCTGACTGCCAGCTCAGAGCCTGGAGCCTGTTTCAGTCTGTGACTCCCTCTCTCTCTGACCCTCCCCTGCTCACGCTGTCTCTCTCTCTCTCTCCTAGAAATAAATAAAATATTTAAAAAAAATTAAAAAAAGAAAAAAAAAGAAAGTTTAAATTTAAACTTATCTAGGCTAACAGTCAATTGTAGGTACTTCTAATACAGAGGCAGGGTAGACAATCATGATTATAATAGCTTTGCTAAATGGCTATACAGTAGTTTAAATTTTTACTTTGATAGCTTATGATGAAGCAAAATATCAATGTTTGGACTGTATTATCTCAGCCTTTTGGAGAAATGTTGCGGTTAAGTTGTAGTTTATTTTTATGCCTTCTGTGTTTTACAATTAGGAAATTTTTAATTTCAGATTTTCAGTTAGGAAATTGCCATGTGAATTTTTTTATACCTCCCCTACAATAATAGTTTATATGTTCAGTGTGTTTCTTGTGTCATTTACAGACTACATTGACACAAATTTCTGCTGAATTTAGCTCCAAGAAAAATTGTTTATGCAAAAAATGTATTCTTCCCATTTGTTTGAAAATAGAAACTATGTAACCAGATCTTTCTCTACAATTTAGCGAAGAGACTTCGGTTAGATTTGTAACTGAAGTTGGTAATACACTCCTCTCTAATTTCTTCAAGTACTTCTACTATTAGATGAATTCAGTTTAAAAATAATATTATATTTAAGTGTGTTAATTTATAAGTTGTTTTATGCTTTTCTGGGATATAGGAAGAATATAAATCTGAAAAACAATACATTAGTCTTTCTGGTTGCCCATTGTTTTTTTGAAAATGACACACCATTGCATTTGGGTAACTGGCTTTTGTGGGCTCTGTAGTTCACACTAAACACATGTTGAATCTTGATATCTATTGATATCTGTATCTATCTATATATCTGTCAATCTATATCTGTAGTCATCTCCGTGTTGCTGTTGCAGGTCTAGGCCTTCCCTTCTAGGTCATCATAGACTTGATGCTTTTTGGCCAGAAAAGAGTGATTTTATTTTTCATATGATATCCAGCTGGCAGTTTCCTCATCAGCTATAGTTATGCATCCTTAAAAAAACTAATTTTCTTTGGTGAGTCTTGCTTGGAGTTGCTTGACTTCAGTGAGCTGTTCGGTAGCTCTTGTATATTCTGCTGTTTTCCATTCTTCAATATGTCTAGCCCCATAGAGAGAGAGTTGGGAAAAAATTCACTTCAGCACATTGACAACCTAGCTATATTCTGTAATTCAATTCTTGTTGTTCTTGCTCTGATTCTTGACATAAGTATGGCTTATACCGGATAGAGTTAAAACAATACTGTGGCCTAGATTTGATAGCTAGGGTAGGCCTGAGCCTTAGATTTGTATAAGTTATGCAGCAGAATTTGACACTATATTAGTAGTATTTGGCCTTCTTAGTCTGGTTTTCCATTTTTTTCAGTTTGTACACTGTTATAAAATGCACTACTTGAGTGGGTTTCTTTGATTATTTTTTACTATGCATAATCAAATAAATGCTGACACATCCAGTGCCAGATAGGTGCCCAGTGAACATTTGAATAAAGAATGGTTGACTGAATGTTCATCGTTCTTTTATATGTTGTGTCCACTCAAAGGATTAAAAAGCGTTTTCTTATGTTGAATTTGGCCTGTAAAGCCACAGTTTCAGGTTCAAGCTAAAGTTATTTTTGCTTGACACAAATATGTGTCTCTTGACACACTGAGCGGGTTTAATTGATTATGTTATCTTTTCTGTGCTCAGTCCTATAGATCTTCACAACAGTGTGTTCCCTTCACCAACTTGCTTTTCTGTCTGCTACTCTTGATTATTTTGGTTTCTTTCTGTCTAACTTATCTTGTCAGTCATTTTATTTAATGCCTATTTCTTTCATCCTTTATATACCCTCATGCTGTAGCTATTCTGGGCACCACTTGTTTGTCTCAGATTATTTTGGTGTAAAAGTTCATTGCTAGTCTATAAATTCATTAGCATTTATATTTACTTATTTATATGCACATGTTTACATTTAACTTAGAAAAGTAAAGGGTGGTACACAGAATATACCCAAAAACGTAGTCTTCAATTAATTACATTTTTTAAGGTATGTGTTTTCCTTTAAAATTATCATCATCTGAAAATAGCAAATCCTGGATTTTTGTTTCCATGAATTTTGACGGTACTTAGTAGTCTGAAAAGGGAGAAAAGTTTTTGAGATTTCTGAGACACATTTTGTTGTAAGGTCTTATCTTTAGTTTCAGTCTCAAAGTCACTTAGAGGTGATATGTTGATAGGAAATATCCTTTCAGTCGTTTTCCAGTAGTGGTGATGGATTTGTGTCCAATCACACATTCTTACCCACTCCCCTTGTGACTCTTGGCATGTCTTCCGAGGCAGCTGACCAGGATTAGTGCTGGAAACTCGCTGTGCAACTTAGTGAGACTCACAGGTTGAACTTCCAGTGTTGGCCATATAACTAGCACCTGTGTCAGACATAGAATGTCTTGGTCACTTAAAAACTACTTATTTTGGATTTCATTTTTCCAGGACCCTAAAAGAACTTTAAAGTTCTGTCAGATGAGATCCAGTGATATTATTAACTAATCAATAATTACTGTGTAGATTTTTCTGAAGGAACATTTAAGAAGATTAATTACTAGTCAAAAGTATACAAGTATATTAGAGCTGAGATTGGGTTCCCTATATGTTTTCTTCTTTCCTCTTTATGCTATCATCAGTAATCTTCTATTAATGTAGATCATTAGTTCCCAAATCAATAGCATCAGCATCCCTTGGGGATTTGTTGAAACTATAGATTCCCTGATCTTACCTCAGATCTAATTGGATAAAAAACTCTAGGGGTGAAGCCTGTGGTTTGTTTTAGCTAGTCCTCCAGGTGATCCTAAACTAAGAATTTGAGAGCCACTGCCTTGGGTCTTTTACTAATTGTTTTCTAATAACTCCATCAATATTTGTTAAAGTAGACTAAGTTAAAGGCTGTGTTACAACTACCATAAGCCTATTACTGAAAGCATTTTTGTACAAATATGGATTGAAGTAGTGGAAGGTAAAAGTTATCTCTTGTGGATTTATAATATCCAATTTTAGGAAATTTCCCGAGGTTTTTTTTTTTCTTTTTCTCAGCCATGAGTAACACATCAGGAATATGTGTTTTAGGCCTTTTCTTAAAAATAGGTCTTTGGTAAGATACATCAGTGGTAACATTAAAAAAATATATTATAAATAAGTAATTCCAGGAAACCATCACCTGAACCAGTGAAGTCTGGATTACGCCCAAGGGAAGGAAATAACCCTGATACAGATGTCCAGAAAGCAGTAAGTTTATTTTGTAAAGGTGCCAAGTTCATGCTATTGTATTCAAAATCACCAGGGCCAAAGGTTGCATGTGATTCAGGACTTGACCAGTGGAAATGCTCTAGATTTTAGTAGAGAGTGTTTTTTCTTTTCGAGAAAATTAGGTTTGAATAGGTAAAACACTTCTATCTTTGTCCTATTGTTTGATTTAGTTAAACCTGTGGATAGGATTGAAAAGTATTGAGAGGTTATAATCAAGGACAGGGAGTGGTTTTATAAGCCTGCTTTCCACAGGAAGTCAGGTTAAAAATGGAGCTATTGGGGAAAAAAAGGTTGGTACAAAGTTATTAAAATTAAAGACATTGGTGAAGATGTCCTCTTAATGAAAATAATAACCTCAGTTCCCTTTCCTGTAATTCTGTTACACAGAACTAATTGCACTATTCTTCTTAATGTGTTTCTGTACATGTACCGATGCTGTCATCACTATAGACCGCTAATGTGCCACCTTTGTAATTCTTTCCCTGCCCAAGTACTTAGTACTTACTGTGGCAATAATCGCTGATGACTTTTCATTCTTTCAGAGACTCTTATTGGATGCGATTATCTCTTGGGCTCTTTAAAAACTTTTTAATCTGTATTAAATAAGGGCATTTGCTATGTTTTCAATATAATAGGAATTAACTTTTAAAATATGTTTTAGGGGTCCCCGGGTGGCTCAGTCTGTTAAGCATCTGACTCTTATCTCGGCTCAGGTCGGGCTCCACACTGGGCGTGGGGTCTAACTTAGGATTCTCTCCCTCTCTCTCTGCCCCTTCCCTGCTTGCACATGTGCAGATACTCACACTCTCTCTCTCTCTCTCTCTCTCAAAATAAATAAATAAACATTAAAAAAATATGTTTTAGGGACGGCTGGGTGGCTCACTTGGTTAAGCATCTAACTTCAGCTCAGGTCATGATATTGCAGTTTGTGAGTTTGAGCCCTGCATTGGGCTCTGTGCTGACAGCTCAGAGCCTGGATCCTCCTTCAGATTCTGTGTCTCCCCCTCTCTCTGCCTCTCTCATGCTCATACTCTGTCTTTTTCTGTCTCTCAATAATAAATAAAAAATGTTAAAAATTTTTAAAAAATGTGTTTTAAACTGTATACTTCAAAAGCCCTAAACAGTGATACTTGGAAAACTCCTCTTATTTTTTTAAAGTTAGGGTTTAGATTTCACAGAGTATAACAGAAAATCCAAACTAACTGGCTTAGCTAAGATAATTTTAGTTTTTCACCGGTATAAAGGCCAGCGGTAGTCAGTACAGATCTGATATAGTGGGCCCAAAGTGTTAAGGGCAACGACTCTTTATTCCAATGTTATCTCATGAACAGAACTGCTCTTGGAGCGCTAACCTTTGCATTCATTGAAGTCACGGGAAAGGAGGAAGGGAAGAAGAAAGGTATGTTCTCTCTCTTTAAAGGATTCTTTTTTGAAGATAATATGCAGTCTTTTAAGCTTCTATACAGTTGGCCAGAACATGTTCCCATGGCTGTACGTAGCCAAAAGGAAGGCTAGCATATATAGTCTCTTCTGGGAGGCTTGTGCTGAGCTAAAAATCGGAGGTTCTGTCTGTAAGAAATAGGAGAGAAGCTAATTGGAGATAATTAGCTTCTTCATATTACATAAATGAATCATTTTAGCGAGGAAGACATTTTCTGGTTAAAGTCTACAATACTTCACTTATGGTAGAGGCATTCTGAGACTCATAAAGACAGTGACCAAGGTAGAAAATGCACTGAGAGACATGATAGACCAGAAAAGAAAACTGTATCTTGGAGCACTCTAAACTCCAGTTATTTAAACTTTCTACTTTTTTGTGTATTATTTTGGGCCAGATTTTTATAATCCTAATCAGGGATTATAACATAAAAGAGTTATAGTTATTAATTGTCAGCTCATGAAGTGAAAGGCAAATGGAAATGAAATGAAGAATGATCAGCTGTACTATTTCACTTTTTACTTCCTTTGAAGAGCTCAAGGAATTGCATGGTAAAATAGTGGTGTGCTGAGGATGGTGGCCTACACTACTTCTTCTTCTGCAGTTCTCAGTTTATTTCCAAGCCATGTATCCATGTGTTTTATCTCCCTCCAAAACACTGCATCAGGTTCTACTTAGGTATTTTCTCTAATTTTAGTCCTAAAGGTTTGGTTTCTGTAAGGGAAATAAATCTGGACATTTGGGGCCATGTTAGTTTCTGAGTGCTTTTGCCAATATTTTGTGTGTGTTTTTATATCTTTGATTTACAAATTTGAAAATTTACAGAAATCTGTGTTTATGCATTTTTGGGTTTTCTAATTTAAATGTTACTATTTTAAGCATGTAATGTCAAGCATAGTTGTTTAGTCATTTGGGAGTGAGTAGAAGAGGGTAGGGAAGTCTCCTCTGGATTGGATTATTCTTCGGGCTCAGAGGGTTTAATAGGCATGAGTAACCAATACATCTTAACAGAATTGCGTTCACAGATGACTGTAAGTGAGCACTTTTTCAAGTAGGACTTTGTTAGCAGGTCGTGTATTAGCAAAAGGAATAACTTTGGCTGATGATATGCTCCTGGTTATAAGGAGGTTAATTTTCTTGAGCTGTGCCAGGATACCCAGAAAGATCAAAAATAAAATTTTATACGATACAGATGTCCTCTGCTACTGGTATTGAATAATATTCTTCCATTATAACCAAAGGCAGTACCTAAAAATATAAGCTCCTGGGATAAGCTTTGCTTTTCAGATAATAGACAGTTATTCTATAAATTAATGTTATTGTGATTATTAATACTAACATAAATAATAAGTATAAATAATAACAATAATTTTGAGTGCTAAATCCTTTAATATGCATATTCTCCTATCCTCATAATTGTGTAAAATAAACAGTATTACTGTTTCCATTTTACACATGAGAAAACTGAAGATTAGGGAGAGCAGTTTGACATTTGGTCAAGTCTGTTTAATGTCAGGGTCTTCATAAAGAAATGATCATACCTGAAGATCTAATGTTCAAGGTCCAGGCCAAAACCTGGTAGTCAGAGGGCAGTCTTGAGTCAGGTTGATGGGTGGTAGAGTGCTTGGCTGCACCTCTGAGCAGGAAAAGGATAATGTGTACACAGTACATTAGTCCATGCAGAGTATGCATATTTGGAGAGAATTTTCTCTAGTTTGGAATGTTGTTTTCTTCAGACAGAACATTGGATGCTTTTTTTTTCTTTGCTTGATGATTAAGAGGATAGTGTCATTAAAACAATACTACATTTTGAATGTCAGATAAATTACAAAACATGGTGCCAAACCCTCCTCTTGCCATTCCCTATGCTGCAGGCTTTACAGAATAATGTAGAATACTTCACTGTAGGGTTCCTTAAATATCGAAATTCCCCTAAGTTCCTTTGTGTGTTTGTTTACAGTTAATGTGTTAAGAGCCATTGACATTTGAAGATCATCAGAAGTGAAGATAAAACATCTCAAAAATTATAATGTAAGTGAATGGGAAAATGGAATTAAACTGGACAGAAGTTAATATTGCCAACAATATTTCTGGAATCCATATACTTATACCTCAAATAAATTTATGCATTTGAATAACCAGTTACTTCAAACTTGAGCCCAATTCTAAGTCCCAATCCTTAAAATTCCCTGTTCTCTTCTGCCTGGAGTAAACAGTTGCTATGTTTTAGTCACTAGTAATTTTCCATTAAAATTCTTTGGGCTTCTGCGTAATGTTTTTTCCCCTTTTCTCTTTAGTAGTTTGCAGTTTGATGGCAACTCCTATTGTATTTAAAATATATGTGTGTATAGACTGAGGCCTTTGCTCTTCAGCTGCTGATGTATGTTTACCCAGTTTTAATTTTACTACCATTTTGTATGTTTCCTAGCCAAAAATATGACAGTAAGCTAGCTAGCCTCCTTCCTTCCTCCATCCTTCCCTTTCTTCCTCTCTATAAATATTTGTTTATCATATACTATGGCCTGCACATTATGCTAGATCCAGAATTCCTAAGACGTTGGTGCTCAAATGAGTTGTGTCATTTTTTTTATACAGGTAGAGACTTTAGAAATCATGTGGTATGACTAGGACTTGCGATGACCTCAAATGTGGCTGAGGACCACCTGCATATTTCAGTCACCTGTGTTGCTTGGTGGACATTTAGCTTCCTAGCTTCCAGTGCAGACATTCTGAATCATGGGGAGTAGGCCTGAGAATCTGCATTTAAAGTGAAAACCTTCAATCCAGATACTTTCTAGACTCTATAAGTTTGTAGACGCAGGAATAGACCTAGCGATGTTTAATAACTTACCCAAAGATACAATATGTGTTAGAAGGCCTGAGAAGATTGGTTTCATTTCCTCCAAAGTCACAGAGCTAATTAGTATTAGAAGTGTTCTCCTGACTCCCAGTTCTAGGCTTCGCTAAATCTTATAGGGACTTTGTTGGGCCAGGCAACTTCACTTCAATATATGTATACTTATACATATACACTGTGTATGTATAAAATCATAACTAATCCATCACTGGTATTGAAAAGATTGACTAAATGCACATATGGGTGTTGTTCATGAAAAATATGGATAACTTTTTTATCAGATCTATGACTGGTTCTGATTTTGAAATTGTTGGGTGGAAAATGACCTTGGTAGTCCAGGTAGATCCCCCACCCCCACCTTGGCCATGGTACTATTCCTATGTGGCCTTTAAGTTTTATGCTTCTGAGAAGGAGGGATTTGATTTAATTTTTGAGAGATGGTAACTAGCATAGTGCTTTGCAGATGGTAGGTGCTTGCCTATGAACAGTTTACTGTTAAAACTTTGGTTCCTCTCCCCCCACTTTGGAATCTATTAGAAACTATTAGGAGTGGTTTTATTTTCTTGGTACAGAATCTGACATTTTATTTTATTTTATTATTTTTTATTTTAGAGAGAGAGGAAGAGAAGTGGGGGAAAGGGAGTGAGAGAGAGAGAGAGAGAGAGAGAGAGAGAGAGAGAAGATCTTAAGTAGACTTCACACTCAGCATGGAGCCCAATGTGGGGCTCAATCCTTTGACCTTGGGGTCATGAACTGAGCCAAAATCAAGAGTCACCCGCTGAGCCACCCATGTGCCCCATGAATCTGATATTTTATATACCAAGCCAGAGACCTTAAACAATTGAAGTTATTTTATATTTTTAATATTGAATTATTATAGCTGATAGTCCCAGTACTCTGAGGGATTGAAATAGTCTAAATTATTTTTTGAATTAAAGAAGTTTGACTTAGTTTTAATATTGTGTGTATTTCGTATTGTATATGGTATACTGATAGTTACTGAATTATAATCTTAAATTAGGAAATGTAGTTTTCTAATTTTGGGGAAACATTCTATAATTCTCAAATTTATTAGTAAGTTTAACTATAAAATGCCACTTTCCAATTTTCTGTATTGTAAGATTTAAAGAAAGTGATATTTAAAATAAGTTTTTCATTTCTAATAAGTTTAAGTGATATAAATTTTCTTTCTATTAAATTTTTTTGCTCTGTTTTAACCATAGACCCAAAATCATAAATACTATACCTCTGAAAGGGAACTTTATCTACTATGTGATCTAACTTTTCATTTTTTTAAGTTAGGACACTAAAGTTAAGGGATTTGCCTAAGCAGAAGTTTTATGAATTCTGAAACAGCAGAATACTGTTTATGGTATTTCTATGATGATATGTGTGAAAAGCTTTAAAATGTCACACAAGTAGAATGTATTATGATTACTGCTATGTTGATAAGATGCCTGCTAAGTTTCCTTGTGACTTAACTGTAAATTTTCACTATTGTTTAAAGTCAGAAAAAGAAATTGGTCAGATCTTACTGAATCTCCTTTTATTGTGCAGGTTCACTAAATTTCTCTTTCACTGTGTGTAATCTAATCCAGATTGTCACCTTATAAAATTGCACAAAATACTCAGGATGCTTTTTCTATATTGGAAGAGTTTTGTCGGCCATTTTCCATTGGAAAATGAATGAATGCTCAGTTTTATCCCTCAGTGTAATCAAAGTAGCTAATAGTAATATTAACATATTTCAGTGTAGTTTTTGTGGTTACAAAGCTATTTGACCTACATCATCTCCACTGTTTCTCATAACAGCCTTGTGAGGTCAATCTTTGACAGATGAGTGACTCAAGCTCAGAGAAATGACGTGATTATTCAGTCTCCTGTGCGTAAGAGGTAGAGTTGGAACTTAAACTTTGATTCTAAATGCCATTCTGTTTCCACTGTCCAGCATAAATCATAACATGGAGCTCCTGAAGTTTCATGGAGTATACATCTTACTATTTAAAAGAAATTCTGAATATTGGAAAATTGATGACAGGTTGGTTTATCTTGTCTAGCCAGCCTAATTATTCAGTGCATACTTCTCTTTAGAAGACTAACTCTTGTTGCTACTCTTAAAAAGTCTAACTCTTGTTGCTACTCTTAAAAACTTAACAAGAGTTTCAGGTATCTTTTGGATCAAAGACTCATTCTCAGCATGGCTACCAGTATGTGCTACTTAAAATTATTTGAGTGTTTAAATGTTTGAAACAGTAGTATGTTGAACTATACAAACTCAAAAAATATACTATGATATGATACAACACAATGTACTGAAACATCTTGATTCTTTCTTAGTCCTTGGTTCTTTAGTTCTCATTCTGCTTCTTGACTGTGACTCTGGATGGGTAACTTGATTTCTGTGAGCCTGATCCCCTTATCTGGAGAAAGGGTAAAACGATATCTTTTACAGGGTTGCTGTGAGGCCTAAATATGAGGATTGATGATGCTGACAGTAATAAGAAAAAATCAGCTAACAGCTGTGTACTGTGTACCATGTGGTAGGCACTGTTTTAAGTATTTTACATATATTGGGGCACCTGGGTGGCTCAGTCAGTCAAGCATCCAACTCTTGATCTCATCTCAGGTCTTGATCTCAGGGTCTTGAGTTCAAGCCCCATGTTGGGCTCCACACTGGGCGTGGAGCCTACTTAAAAAAAGTATTTTACATATATTAATTCATTTAGTTTTCATAACAATACTGCAAAGCATAAGAATTGTTACTATTCCCACTTTGTAGATGCAAAAACTGAGGCACAGATAAGTGAAGTAACTTCCTCAAGGTTAGACAGGGTGACTGAACCAGAATTTAGTAACAGGCAGTCTAGCCCTAGAGTTGGGTAGTATGTTTGGAAGGTAGTGTATGTATGAGAGTGCTTTGAACTTGTAAAGGGCTATGCTAATGTTAAATATTAATACTTTAAAAAATTGTTTAAAAAGAGAGATATGTTCCTCATCCTTGTTATATAGAGAAAAAAGGCAAAAACAAGCAAGAAAAAAATCTTTTTATGATTTATGATTTTTAACAATTAACCTCACAAATTTGGAAGAATATTAGCAATTTTGGAGAGATAAATTACTGAATGATGCTAATACATTGGATTTTTAATTTAACCTTTCCAGGCTAGAATGAGAAAGAGACATTGAGCACTTTTCCTTTCCTGCTAAATGTTTTAACTTAATGACTGGAAAACAAAGCTAAATAACTGTGTTAATTTATGGGACTTTAAAGTTTGTGCAGACTAGTTTTATCTCCTTACACTGTCAGGGGAGTGACTAGTTAATAATAATAATTAGTTTTGCTTTGTCTGGGATTTTTTAAAAAAGCAAATCTCTAGGTAGTCTCAAGAATGAATATATGACTTTCTGGTTTTAATGCTGAATTCAGATTTGCATGATGGGATGGGAAAATCACACGTGAAGTCATTTGTCAAGGCATGAATTCCTATATATTTTCTGTTTGTCCAGCTGAAAGTGTTTTTGAGTAAGCATTTGTTGCGTAATAGGTCAACTGTCCTTTTTTGTTGTTTCTGACCTTGTATTTCAATTTGGGATGGATGCGTTTGTTTCTAAAAGGAAATGCACTTTCAGAGCCGTGCACTTTTGAGTTCTAATGATGTGACCAATTTTCAGTTTAGTATGACATTTTCTCAGCTACACTGAACTATAAATAACTTCCCCTCTAGGCTACTTATGAATCCATATAAGTTTTAATTTTAGCTCTTGTCTTCTGAGTTTGAGTCAGTTTTAGAAGTCTGAGAAATTCTTTTAAGGGGCTGCTGAGGGTTTTGGGATTCGCCCTGGGACTCAAGGTGCCTCTTACTCCATTTTTACCCCATCCCCTGTGGACACTTGCATTTTGGCTAGAATATTTTGGCTTTTGCTTGTTTATTTATTTATATTTCTAGATAAGAGCTTTGAAGAAACACTACTCTGCAGAAAAAAAAAGTATGTAAGGCATTTCCTTTACAGCTTTTTCACACTTGCTGGTGCATTACCACATAATATGCCCTGACTTTTGGGAAATATAGTTGACAGACCTGAAAACAAAATAATAAAATTAAACTGTACCCAAGGTCACGTGTACCTTAGAACCTTGGGATTTTCCAGACAGAGTGCCAACATGCGCCAGCTGTCCCAGAGCTCAAATCCCCCTTTGTTTCTCTGAAGAATACAAAATGTAGTCTCTCTTCTCTATCTGTCAGATGCCATGATGATAAGATCACTTATGCTGTATCTTTTATACTATAGATTGGTTAAGAAATTTAGGGTTCTGGTGTAGCATTTAAAAAATATTTATAAGCTGTAAATTAATTTGGTTTGGGTAGTTGTTTTTCTATTTTGGGGATCCTATAAATATTCTGACAATAAGTCTTTTGTGTCCCAATGTTTTATACACACTGCAGGCCTTTTATTATTTTTTTAAATAAAATTTTGAACAGAATGACTGGTAGAGCATGAACAGTGCTTATGACACTATGATCCATTGTGTAAGCACTGAAAGCAAATTTGCATTCCTCGAAAAGCTTGTCCACAGTCAGAATATAGAACACATTCTTTAATGTTCTTGGGCAAACATGTTATGTGTGTGCTCAGGACATTAGTTTCAAGAGAATACTTTTTTAAAAAGATCTTTTCTTTCCTTGGACTACTGAAGAAAAGTTAAATTGGCAGTAGGAGGGAGTGAAGCGATTTAAATAAGGCAAGTGGCTTAGATTTTATTCTAATGATTATGGTCAATAGTAACTGGAAGTAAAAGACATGCAGCCTCTCCCAGATCCTCTGCAGGCATTTGTTTATCAGGATATACGAAAAGATAGGCGACTTGTTTTCAGGCTGGTTTGAATTAAGAGTGTATAATGCTAGTATATTTATCTGTACTTTTAATTTTCGGACATACTTTTTTACTTTTGGTAGAAATGTTTTTACTGGGTTTTGAAATATTAGATCAGGAGAAGTAAGAGTAATATATGGCCACTGTTAGTGCTTGGATATTATATTTCTGTTCGTTATTATGAAATACCTCCACGTGTACTACAGTGAATGACAGTAAAGTAATGATAATTCCATTAAGAGTCCAGCAAACCAGTAGAGCCAGAGAGGTTCAGTGCTTTGCTAATTAATGGTTACACTGAAAAATACAGGATGGAATTGGCTTTGTGAATGAAGCTTTGGGCAGTCGTCTGTTTGAATACATCAGAAGTTACAAAGGATGTGTGTGTATGTGCGTGTAAAATATGTATACCTATGTAAAATAAAAAAATGTAAGTATATTTATAAATAAGAATAAATGTAGAAAAATATAAATATAATATGTATTTATACATATATTAAAAACAACCTCATCCTGATATTTGTTCATTTTAAATGATTCATCAAACTGTTTTTTAAGTTTAAAAGTTAGTACATGCAGTTATCTTAATCAGATGAGGACATTTTACAGTATAGATCTAAGTGTAAAGTACTGTTATGGCCAAACGCTTTACTTCATTTTAATTTAATTAATGGATTCCTTCTTAAAAGGAGACCCTTATTTCTGATCTCATCCTGTGTCCCCTTCTGAAGAAGATACTCTTGCGTTTCCACAGTGCTATTTGTTGAACGCTTTCCGTCACTCCCAGTTATTTAGCACTAATAACTTTCTATAGGTCATGGTTGTGATCCTTATTGTAATCTTAGATGGTATTGTTCACTTATAAAGAATGAACAGAGACAGATGAGGTAGCTAAGATACCGAGAGGTTAGGAGATTTGCCTGAATTGTTATTAGCTAAGTGGTGAAATCAAGTCTCTGTGACCCTAAGGCTCAAGTTTTCAGCCACTAAGCACTTCCACATCTTGTTCTGTGCTTTGTGTTCTCATCTGTTTCAGTGGTGTCCTTTATATTCCTTCTTTGCTATACAGTACTATTATGAGATACTTTCATATTTGGCGTGTTCGTGAGACTGTAAGTCCCTTGAAGAAAATGAATCTATTTTCAACTCTGTCCCTAGTACATAATCCATTGCTGATGTTAGTAAATGTCTGTGGAAGAGATAGATGGGAGGGAATGAAAAGGGAGATTCAGAAAGTTCCTTCTCCCCAAATGGAGGGGAAGCATGGGAAGAGCAGGAGGGCACATGGCTAAGAGGCCTTTAGCTAGAGGTAGACATTCTTAGTTTCCGGCCTTCCAAGGAAGCTGAACAGTACTTTGAGGCATGGGAATATTCGGAGGTGGTAGGTGGACCCTGCTCTCTCTGGAGGCAGATTTCTCTGCCTTTGCAGTATTAACAGTGATGCTCGTGAGCTTAGTAGTATTGAGGCAAGAACTGCTTCTGTAGTTGGCACCCCAATTTATTTGTTTGAACATAATTTTCTTAATTTGCAACTTTTTAGCTTGATTAATTCTCAGGAATGATTATAGTTAAAAAAAAAATCTCCTACCTGAAACAAAAAATAGAAAATGGAGAGGACTTTATCTTATTTAATGATACTCTTTTTGAAAAGCACATAGAGCATAATTCCTGTCCCTTTACCAATAATTAGTTTGTATAACTGCTCACCTAAATGCTATACTTGAAGTAGCAGAACCTTTGAGACCAAAAGGGTGGAGCATTACTCTTCAGAATAGCGCAACAAAGGAAAAAGGCATTCTGTTATAATAACAGCAGACCAGTAAATGTGTGGGAATGACTAAGAGTCAGATGATGGGATTTCTGTTTTGATCTTGTGGTGGAAGGAAAACTGTGTCACTCTGGCTAAGATAGTGGCAGGGCTATTAAAAAAACAGTACAACTACTACTGCTCTCTGTTGTGCCTCCCTTACTCACTATGGACCTAAGTTCTGTCCTTCCATGCGTATGTGTGTTATTTTTGTGGAACTAGAAGTTAACATTTAAATAAGATTGACTTGACTCTTTTTAATTAGGAATAAAGAGAATAATATAGCTTAGGGTGGGATGAGGAGTGGGTTAAAGAGAGGGGGATTCTAAGGAGAGGGACTTCCCACTTACAGAGCCCATGGCCCTGCAAGTTTCGATAAATGCATTTGTTAATGTAAATTGTTTGCAAGCCCATATAAGCTTTACTCTTCCTAAGAGTTGGTAATGAATCAGAATTTAATACATTAGACTATAATCGTACATTTTTTTAAACTGTATTTGAGAGAGAGAGAAAGAGAATGTGCATATGTGCACATATGTGCTTGTAGTTGTGCAAGCGGGGGAGAGAGGCGGAGAGAGAGGGAGAGAGTATCCTAAGCAGCTCCACACTATCTGCCAGAGCCTAATGTGGGGCTCCAACTTGCAAACCGTGAGATCATGACCTGAGCCGAAATCGAGAGTCGGATGCTCAACCAACTGAGCCACCCATATACCCCTAAAGAGTTCTGATTTTTATTTGGGAAATTTTCTTGGATTAAGCATTTACTGAGTTTGTGCATTTTACCAAAGTAGAAAGCATACACTGGCTTGAAAACATTAGCAAAGAACCAGTAAGAAATAGCTATGAATTAAGGGTGAATGTGCTGAGGGGGGACATATATCCAGGAGGAATGCTGTTAATCTGAAAGTCTTTCAGGAAAGATGCCTTGTTTCTTAGAAAGCCCCATATGTATTTGTTTTTTGCTTTAAACTTAAATCATAAACATTTTAACAGTAATTTCATTTTCTACATTTTAGCACATTATCAGTTACAAGACATTTCCACCCCCTCCCTTATTTTTAGCAGTGGGATTTACCTGTAAAAGAATCCTACAATTGAGGGGTGCCTGGGTGGGTCAATTGGTTAGCTGTCCTACCCTTGATCTTTCTTCAGGTCTTGATCTTGGGGTTGTGAGTTCAAGCCCTGCACTGAGCCACACTGAGTGTGAAGCCTAGTTAAAAAAAATTTTTTTTAAGAAAGAATCTTACAATTCAGATAGCCTTTTCAGTTGTTTTTTATTTTTTAGTTTTTAATAACTACTCAGTGAGATGAAGAGCAAGTATTTTTATCTCTTCTCATAATGTGATATTGAGGCTCTGAAAGCCTAACTGACTTTCCATAATTTATGAGACCTGTTTTTCTTCTTGTAGTTTAAACTCACATGTCCTGGTTGGAGTGGGAGAGTAGCTTACCTAATGTGTTAGCATTTGCCAAAGCGTCCCTTGCTTTATATCGTTAAGATGCTTTTTAGTATGGTAACATAGTCGATTATAAAACACTTAACTATAGATATCCTTTTTTGGTTATGAAATAGTATGTGGCGGTTGTGATGAAAGCAGAAGGGATCTGTGTTTCCAACAATGATTTAATAATTGGAATGGGTTGCTACAAAAGAAATATAAATTTTTTTTTTTTCTGCAGAGGTTATTTTTGTTTGCTCGTCTTGTTTTAAATGAATTATATTAAAGTTTCCTCAGGAAGAGACTATTTGATTATGGATAATTTAGTTCCCTTGGGTTTTTTTTTTTTTTGTAATGTTTATTTATTTTTGAGAGAGAGAGAGAGCAAGCAAGGGAGAGGCGGAGAGAGAGGGAGACATAGAATCCAAGGCAGGTTCCAGGCTCTGAGCTGTCAGCACAGAGCCTGACACAGGGCTCAAACTCAACGAACAGCGAGATCATGACCTGAGCCAAAGTCAGATGCTTAACCGACTGAGCCACCCAGGTGCCCCAGTTTCTTGGTTGTTTATGGATCAGATTATTAGAGTCTCATTTGTATTGCTCCATCAGTCCTGTGTTTAACCTTATTCTGATAAACTAGAGTTCTCTGATGGCAGAGAGGTGTCCTATTCCAGCCTCCATTAGGTAAAAATAGTTTACATTGTTTTGGTGTTTCTGTTTGTCAAGTAATGTGCTAAATGCTTTGCATGCATTATTTCCTTTAATCTTTATAAGTAGGTGAACTATTCCTGGCAGTCAATGATTATTAACTAAGTGGAAGAGATATAAAATAAATAAGTAAAACAAAAATTATGTCAGATGATAATAAGCACTCTAAGAAAAATAAAGCAGGGAAGGGAGTAGAGAATGAGTGGGTGGGTTTAGAGTAGTTTGCAATTTTAAATAAAGTGGTTGGGAAGATCTTACTAAGAAGGCAACATTTGAGCAAAGAAGCTGAAGGGAAAAAAAAACAGGAAATATAGGAGAAGAAAGTTAGAGATAACTGAAGGAATAAAGGTCTTCAAGTAAGAAGTTGCCTGGTGTGTTTGAGGAACAGCAAGGAGTCAGTTATAGGGCAAGGGAATGAAAGGAAGAATGGTAGAAGATCAGGGAGGTAGGATGGGAACAGATTGTCAAAGGCCTTATAGGCTATTTTAGGGACTTGGGCTCTTATTCTGAGTGAGATGGGAAGGTAATGGAAGGTGTTTTGCAGAGGAATGACAATATCCAATGTTTCAAAAAGTACCACTATGGCTGCTGTTTTAAGAACATACTGGGGGGAGATCTGGCTGCATAGAGTGATCTGGCTGCAACATCTGTTACCCCACTGATTTCTGGGGTTGATTTGGCCTGTCTGGCTGCCTAGTCAGGTGTCCTCCTCCTCCTCCCTCACCAGTCCATGTGCATCTGTCCCAAAGCTATTTTCTTAGTTGAAGAGGATGCCTTTCCCTGATAGAGGAGGAGTGTTCTTCTTAGCAAGGGTGTACGAGTAGCTGCGCTCCCCCACTAGAACCCCTAAACAAGTTTTCAGGGTCCATTTGTAGGAGAACTTATGGCAGTCAAGTTTCCAAGACTCCAGATGACCCAAGATGAGGTGCTGCATGAGACAGTCTGCCTTTCTTAAAAACAAAAACAGAAACAGAAAACAGACTGGGATGCAGAAGCAAGGAGACTGATTTATTGGCGATTGGAATCATCCAGAGGAGGGAGATGCAGAAGTAAAAGTGATTGGATACGGATACTGGACATGTTTTGAAGGTGCAGTGAACAGAATTTCCTGACTGTTTGAACATGTAGTTTAATAGAAGCATCAAAGATGACTTCAGAGTTTTTGGCCCAAGAAAATATAGAAGGATAGGATTCCATTTACTAAGATGTTAGAGCTGGTTTCAGGAAGAAGGGTGAGAGCTTGGTTTGGGGCATCTTCTGTGTCCACCTGAAGATTGTGAATAACTAGGTTATTGGAATCTGGAATTCAAGAGAGAAATCTAGAATAGCACTAAAAATTTGGGTTCTTCAACTCATTGCTGTTAAAGCTGTGAGACTGGGTGAGATTATTAAGGAGGGGAGGTGTCATCAAGGACTGAGAGTTCAGGTGTACTTCAACATTAAGAGGTTAAGATGAGAAGAAAACATTATAGGATATCTGTGAGAAAGCATAGCTAATAGCTAGTAGGGTAGCCTTGAGTTTTGGAAGCTGAGTGTTGAAAGTATTTCAAGAAGGAAAGGTCAGTTATGTCAGCTGCTGCCGATAGATGAGTACTAAGTGTTGACAACTGAATTTAACAGAGTGGATGTTCTTGATGACGTTGACAAAAGCATTTTGTCTGGCCTGATGGAAGTGGGTTCAGAGAGAATGAGAGGTAAGGAATTGGAGGCAGTGGGTATAGACCTCGTCTTCGCGGAGTATTGTTAGAAAGAAGCTTAGAGGAATGAAGTGGTATCTGGAGAGGTTGGGAGAACCTCTGCATTCACACTGCAAAGCCTGACACGGGGCTCAAACTCACAAACAGATCATGACCTGAGTCAAAATCAAGGGTTGGATGCTTAACCCATTGAGCCACCCAGGTTCCCCAAATGCTTGGGGTGTTTAAACACAGACAGAAAGAAGAGTCTGAAAGTGGCAGTGAGGAACAGGGCCTGATTTGCAGGCCCAGTGGTGGGAGAGGGGTATAGCAGAGAAAATGAGGACTTATTTTTCCATTTGAAAGAGTTGTGGGGAGAGTAGTATCCTTGGGTAAACCAGGCTTTAGTTAGAGTAAAAGGTGAAGAGACCATTTAAGAGAGAGAGAGAGAGAAGAAGAAATTTTGCTGATGTTGACCTTGAAAATCCAAAGTACAGGAGTTAGAGGTGAATGGAAGATGAGATCAGAAGAGGGGATTATGGTCTGGCCGTTCTGACTTCTTGTGGGAACTGTCGAAAACAGAGATGAAGGATATAATGAAGTTAGTCCTTACAGTTTTTAAGATGGGGATGTGGTGAGACTGAGTGTTGAAAGTGGCGGGAAAGATAAGGTCCTGCATGGATCACCCACAATTTTGGGATTTCTTCTTCACTTTTGCCGATGGTGGGGGTAAGGCCAAGGGAGAGATGGAGGACAGTGTCACTCTTCCAGAGCATTTGGATTTCTGATGCCTTTTCTTAACTTCTGCAGATGGAGGCTGGGTGATGGGGGAGAGTGGGTGGTGTCAATTGGAACACAGGGAGCTGAGTTAATGACCAATTTATCATCTTTTTTACACATAAAGAAACTTAGACTCAGGGAGCTAGAGCATCCTGCCCAAGGCCACATGGCCACTGTAGAGGAGTGAAAGGAAATGAAGCAGTCTTACACAGCAAAATAGATGACAGGTCAAGGAGCGGTAACATTCTGTGCGATAATACCACATTGTCATTGGAGTCTTATCTTTATTTACTTTCAGATCCTGCAGTATCACTTGGCTTTATACTGAATTCTAAATTAAAAAAAAATTTTTTTGTTTAATGTTTTATTTATTTCAGAGAGAGAGAGACAGCGTGAGCAGGAGAGGGTCAGAGAGAGAGGGAGATAACAGAATCCGAAACGGCTCCAGGCTCTGAGCTAGCTGTCAGCATAGAGCCTGATGCGGGGCTCGAACCCACGAACCGTGAGATCATGACCTGAGCCGAAGTCAGACGCTCAACCAACTGAGCCACCCAGGCGCCCCTATACAGAATTCTAAATGAGGCATCTAATTAACACCTAGTCTTCTCATATAGAATGTGTTCCCTGTGTGTGTTGTCCAAAAACTTAAAACAATTATGGAAAACAGACATAATGGTACTGTTTTTGGGTAGTCTTACTCTTAACCCACTTCTAAATCCAATTCAGCTGTATCTTCTCCAGGGAGTATTCTTTGATTGTTCTTTTTTTTTTTTGAGTCCAAGATCTCATCTTGTCTTGCCTATTATTTTTTTAATGTTTATTTATTTTTGAGAAAGAGAGCATGAGAGTGAGAGCAGAAGGGGAGAGGCAGAGGGAGAGGGAAACGCAGAATCTGAGGCAGGCTCCAACCTGTCAGCACAGAGCCCCACACGGGGCTTGAACCCACAATCTGTGAGATCATGACCTGAGCTAAAGTCGGATGCTCGACTAACTGAGCCACCCAGGTGCCCTAGTTCTTTGATTGTTCTTAACTGACCTTCATCATTATACAGTGAGCTTATGTAGAAGAAATGTTGGTGTGTCTGCATGTGTATGCCTGTGTGTGTGCTTTATCTTCCCGGACAGATAATAAACACCCTGAAGATATTTCTTCTTTTGGTTCCATACTCCATATCAGAAGCAATGTGATTTAGTCAGGGGAGTCTGATTCTGTAGCTGGCTCTGTCACTAGTTTGATGTCATATTTCAGACCATTCACTTCATTTTTCTGGGCTGTACTTTATCTGTATAAAGTTTCACTGGAAAGATCTTAGGGTCTTTGAAAGTTACAATATCCTATAATTCATTGACCGGCATCAGAATAGTTGGTTAACTGATGTGTATAAGTATTTGAAAGAAAGAATTTGAAAAATACGGTGTAATTCTAGTTACTTACCATATAGCTTAACGTCATTGTAAGGTGTGGGCAGTCACCAGGCAGGATCAGAGTGAGAAATAGGGCTGAAGAGAGGGTGGGCCAGATGGTACCAGTAGCAAGTATTTGTGGATGCAGGACTGAGAAGCTAAAGATATGTTTGAAAATCTTTTGCACAGAGGCCATAACTGAAGCTGTGGGAGTCTGTATTTCTGAGAGATTGAGTACAGAGAACAGAGCCACGGTTAGAACTTTCAAGAGAATCTATATTTAGAGGGCAACTGGAAGAAAAGAGCAGAAAAGCAGAGTATAAAGAAGGGCAGTAAATTTTAATGGCAATGGAAGTGTAGGGAGAAAAGCATCCTAAGAAGGGGGCATTGATAATTGTATCAAATACTGTGGAGAGGTTAAGGAGGGTAAGAACTGAAAGGAATGAGGTGCCCTGCATTTGTTCCTGAGGGCATTAATGACATCCAGAGAGCAATATCAATTGAATAGTTGAAGGTAGAATTCAGTGTGTTATTAATGATTCTGACATAGATTCAGCAACTCACTATTAAGTTCCTGCTACATGTCCAGTGTTGTGTAGAGCCTCTGCATGCATGTACACACACAGACACACACACTTCCCAAAGGAGGGAAGACTGGCCTTAAACCTGAGAAGAGGCATGTCATCATCTTTTTTTGAATGTTTATTTTTGAGAAAGAGACAGAGGGGTGGGGGCAGAGGATCTGAAACGGGCTCTGCACTGACAGCAGCCATCCTGATGTGGGGCTCGAACTCACGAACCATGAGATCATGACCTGAGCCAAAGTAGGACGCTCAACTGACTGAGCCACCCAGGTGCCCTGAGACATGTCATCATCTAAGATAAGAAGAAAGAGTCAATTTGGATATAGATAAATTTACTGAGAGAGGGACGAGAAGTTAAGACAGTTCCTGCCTCATTATTTTAATTGTTTCATTTATACTAGATTATTGTTGCTAGAACATTGTATAGACTATGTTGACATAGTAATTGATTTAACATATTAATAAATCCATTGGACTTTACACTTATTTTCCTTTACTGCTCTGTAGTATTATATACTGTTAACTACTGACTTTAAAACATTCTTCATGGTTTTCACTAAACTTTTTTGTTTTTTCCATCTATTTTTTTCAATACTTCTCTCTCTAGTCTCTATTCTGTGAAAATAAATGTAGTTCCACATCTCTTTTGCTGTGTGTGCTGTTCTGAGGCTATGGGATTCAATTTCATGGTTTAGCTGTCTGTAGCTGTAACCTCTCCAGGGAGTGTCCAAACTGGAAAAGTTATGCATTTCCATTTGATGAACACATTCATGTCGATATTTTGTGAGAACCTTAGACTGAACAACATTAACATCTATTGCATGTTTCCACATACCTCATTCAAACTTTTTTCCCGTATTTCCTATTTTTGTCATTTTGTGGCCTATTCAGTTGTCTCTTAAGAGACCTAATTCATTAGTAACCTATTAGCTCAGTTCCTGTAGAATTTCCCCCCATGAAACTCCATAAGCCAGCAGAATATATAACACTTCTACTCAGAAATGTTTGATGGCTTCCCATTGCCTCTAGAATGGAATCTGAATTCTTGGTATCCAGGTTTCTTCACAGAACATAGTTCAGCCTTTCTTGTCTCCACCCCTGTCATGACCCACTAAGCCAGTCACATTTGCTTCCCCAAATAACCTATGCTGTTCTCTCTCTTTCTCTCTCTCTCTCTCTCTCTCTCTCTTTCTCTCTCTCTCCCTCCACCTCTCAGATGTTTTCACTCTTCCATTCTACCATTAAATCCTACTAACAGGCCAGTGTCCCTCAGAAATAACACCTCTTTCAAGTCTGCCTCAGCCTTTCCCAGTCACATTGAATCTTTTCTTCCTTTATTCTCCTGTGGTGTTTTTAAACTACCCTTATAGCATTCATCACAATCAGATCCCCAGATAGTTAAATAGGAGTTTGCCTTTCCCATGAGACTATCATTTGGGAGCACACCAAATGTCATATGTACTGTCGCAGTGCACTCATCTAACAGAGGAAGTAATAAATTGACACTGCCTGCCCGCTTGCCTGCCTGAATGAATTGAATGAATGGATGAATAAACAAATGCATGACCAGGTAAAATCTGAAATCCCTTGGCCTACTAGTGTATGAGGTGGTGCATGTTTTCCCTGTGGATGCCCTTGATGCCACCTTCATCTTAAAAATTTCAAGATGGAACTTGTCAGTTCCTCAAACTACCTCCTTTTCTTTTTTGCTACTTGGGCACACTGGTTGCTAAGTCAGCAAGACTTGGGATCGTATTTTGATCCCTTTCTCAGATGTTGAGTTATTTGCCAACTTCTATTGATTCTGTCTCCAGAGTGTCCCTTGTATCCACTCCTGTTTCATTTTAACTGCTAAGTTAGGCTTAGTTCCTCTGACTTGTGGAGGTCTCCAAATAGATTTTCCTGCCCTTATCGTCTATTCTTTGACCTGTTCTTAAAGTAATATTCCTAAAACACAGAAACTTTCAGTAGCTTCTCACTGCTTTCAGAACTAAATATCAAAATGTCTACTTATTTGTCATGACTTTCTACAGTCTAATCAAAACCTACCATTTCAGGCTTCTCTCTGATTATGTGTTACAAGTATCCTGTACTTCAGAGTGGTCGCTGTCTTACAGTAGCTTTAATATCCCCTCACTTCTTTTTTTTTTCCTCATGCTATTTCTTTGCTTAGTGAAATTGTTGAACCTCTTCTGTATTTTGGCTAACCTCCAACACAGTCACTTTTGTAAAGCCTTTATCAAGCCTATACATTAGAGTTGTATATGAGCTTTTCAATTTCCAGACCTCTAAGTGGTTTATTTTTCTCTTACTCATTTTTCATATTGTGTGTGTGTATACTTGAGCTGAGTATATTGGAGTGAAAACTCAGCAGAGGCAGAAACCCTGTGTTATTTATTTCTGTATCTCTAGGAGTTCCTAGAACAGTACTAACTGGCATATAGTGGGTAGTCAAGAGTATTGATTACATTAAACTGAGATCGGGGATAACCAGAACCATATGCTAGTGAAGGGAGATGAGAATTTATAGTAGCAGAACTGAGAAAAGACTTTTTTTTTTTTTTTTTTTTTTTTACAGTTGGGTCATTAGTAATTGCAGAAAGAGCCATTTTATGGGATTCATTAGAGGCAGAAGCCAGATTGCTAGGGATTAAAGGGTGAGTGGGTACTGAGAAAATGGAGCCAGTGAGGATAGACACTTTGTTATAATGTGGAAGGTGGCTAACCTCTTAAGAAATGGAATGTGATCTGCAGATTTGGAAAGAGACTTGTGAAGGAAAACCACATGTGGTGTTTGAAGGAAAAATGAGTGTGCTGTCAAAAACACGAGTGCCAAAATTAGTCCAAATCATACGTTTTCATTTTTCACCTTGGCGGAAGAGTACTCCAAATGAGTCAGTCCTCTGAAGCTAATACCAGGTTGCAGTGTATGGAGGGCACAAGGTTAGAGTAAATGAGCACACGTAGCATAAGAAGCCTTGGAAACATAACCATGTTGGGCACTGGCAAGGGTGATGTTCCTGAGTCAGTTGAGTTTATATTCCTCTGTTCCAGTTTAATGTGATGAACTTACTTAGAGAGAAGAGTTACTGAGCGAGTCATATATATAGTTTTTAAGGGGTCTGTTCCCTTAATTATTATACATATATGTTTTTAAATCTAATGTATTTAAAAAAGAAACATTACTTAGCTAAATTAGAATATAGTTTCTGATAAAATCACTTACGATGAAAATACTGAACATATTTAAAGAAATTATGGCTTAAATATCTTGGTAGGCTGCCATTTTGTTCACCTGTAGGCAGGGGTGTTGAATTTACACAGCGATAACCCAGTGCTCCTGGAATAAGTGTGGCTGTTGGATTTAGTTTTAGTTTCCCTTTGATTTTATTATACACAAATATTCTCCTAAAAACTATACTGTCAGAAATACAATATTGGAATATTTCTATTTAGTCTGAGTTTAAGACTAAGGTATGATTATAGAATTAGAAAGCATAAATAGATTATAAGGGATCATTAGGCCAGAGTTTTTAATCTTCAAATCCCTGACATTGTAAGCAAATCAGAGGAAAGCTTTCACGAGACTCTCAAAGACATCTAGGACCACCAAAAGGCACCACTAAAATAGTCTCATTCTTACTTTTCACAGATAATAAACTGGTAATGGGGAATAAGTCATTTGTCCAGGGATACTGCTGTTATCTAGATAGCACTAAAATACTGGTTTTTCGGTTCCCAACTACTTTTTTAACCATCCCAGTGGAAATAACACATAGTCCAAAACCAACTCCCAGCTGTTGAAGAT
Source organism: Hyaena hyaena (assembly GCF_003009895.1). NCBI lineage: Eukaryota > Metazoa > Chordata > Mammalia > Carnivora > Hyaenidae > Hyaena > Hyaena hyaena. The sequence goes on from NW_024081513.1 coordinate 550,429, forward strand.
TATTTGTTACTTACTTAAGACATAATCTCTTTAAAGAAATGTTTGCCCCAGTGTGCTAAGAAGTTTTTAAATGTAAATGAGACACTATATATGGTTTATAAAATAATATATACACATTCGCTCCAGAAGGAAAATGACACTATTTGTCTTCCTCTGCCCTTGTTCTGTCCCTCCCTCTCCCCCCACTCCCTTTATCAAGTATCTTTTTCATTTTGTCTTGGATAGTCTAATCATGGCTCCTGATGACTCATCCAATCTTTGATCATTCTCATTCATTTTTTCACTCATTAATTAATTCCAGAAATATTTCCTGAGTGCCTGCAGTATGCCAGGCACCATACTAGGTCCTAGAAATAGAATGGTGAGCAAAATTCACATGGCACCTTCCTTCCTTGAAGTATGTGTTCTTAGGGGACGTAGATGTTAATCAAACATTTGTAAAGAAATGTAAGAACAGGATTTTGTAGTTAGGAAGAACTAAAAACATGAAGTCTGTGAGAGCAACAACTACGAAGGTATCCGGTCTGAGGCATCTGTTCAGATTTCCCTGAGGAGGTGGTGCTGAGAACTTCAGTCAGGAAGGAGTTTGACATACCCATGCTCCCTGCAGAGGGGCCAGCATATTTAAGGATCTCAAAGAAGGCCAGTGTGATTGGGCTGAGGAGAGCAAGGGGAGAGAGAGATGCATGTGAGGAAGCTGGAGGAGGAGGTGGGGAGCAGATCATATAATGACTTGAGGCTATTTGAGGTAAGAGGAAGGGGGAAGCCATTGGAGGATTTCAAGCAGGGGAATGGCAGGGCTGGTTTGGGCTTTCTGGCTATCATGAATAACGCTGTTATGAACATTCATGTACATTTATGTGTATTCATGTGTTCTTCTGAGTGTATCTATGTTTTTATTTCTCTTGGGAATATATTTAGGAGCGGAATTGCTGGGTCATTTGGAAATTCTATGCCACCTTTTTTAAAGGACCGCCAGACTTTTCCAAAGTGGCTCTTATCATTTTACAGCCCTCCCAGCAGTGTAGGAGGGTTCCAGCTTCTCCATATCGTTGCTAACATCTGTTATTGCCTGTCTGTTTGATTACAGCCACCCTAGCTGGTGTGGAGTGGCATCTTATTGTGAGCCCCTGGCTTTTTCTTAGCAGCTTTTAAGTCTGGAATTTAGGATTCTCAGTGATCTGGCACCAGGTTATCTTTTTGCCCTTTTATCCAGTTAGTCTGAATAACTACTCAAAGTCTGCCCTATACGTTCCCAAACTCTTTTTAAAATTTCTTTTCATATGTGCATCTGCTTGTGATTTGCAAAGCCCTGATCTGTGCCTTACAATCTTTAAAGGCTCAGTTTTCTGTCATCTTCATTTTTATCACATTGAGCCATATGTAATTGTTGATATTTGACCATTTTACCTGTAGAAGTAGCAATTTCAAATGGTTCATTTTAATGTATTCCTTGCTTTCCTCTAGTCCTCAGATTATTCCCATTTCCCCTGAATTTTTTCTCCCAGCCCTTGTTTCTACCTCTCATGGTATTGATGTGCTGATGTGTCTCTTATAGGGCTGACATCTCAAGGGCAGAGGCTATTCTATAACCCTGTGTTTTGTACATATTAAGGGTTTGGTAATTGTTCACTTTCTTTTTTTTTTTTTTTAATTTTTAATGTTTCTTTTTATTTCTGAGAGAGATTGACAGTGTGAGCAGGGGAGGGTCAGAGAGAGGGAGACACAGAATCTGAAACAGGCTCCAGGCTCTGAGCTAGCTGTCAGCACAGAGCCCGATGTGGGGCTCGAACCCATGAACCAGGAGATCATGACCTGAGCCGAAGTCGGGCGCTTAACCGACTGAGCCATCCATGCGCCCCAATTGTTCACTTTCTGTAAGAGGAGTATGTGCACTATATAATGAATCAGTATACACATAGTACATCAGTATAAACATAACTATAACTGAGTACACGTGCAAACATGTTGGAATGCCTGGACTTGCTGGAAGGAACCAGTAAGAATCACTTCAGGACTGGTTTCCTGTGGAAGATGAACCATTAACAGAAGTTTTGGGTAGTTAAAAGCCACAGTTGGTTAGAAGAGAAGGCATTTGGAGAGTAGAGTAACAGGTATTCAAAGCAGAAAGTGGGAAGAGTCTGACTACATGAGAATCAGCTTTGGGTGGCTGGAGCGAATGGAAGCTCAAGCTAGAACTAGTTATGGCAGATTGCTCTGACACTCTGAAGGCTGTGATGCTGAGATTTGATTCAATGTGGAGGCAGCTGGGGGCCACTATAAGCACCTTTGTCATAATAAATGCAAGTGCTAAGGAAGTGTTGGAGAGATGCTTAAGGAAAATTCTTCTTATAGGTTTGAATATAATAGAGAAAGATGAGACTAACATCCCTGAGTGATTGTAGGCACTAACTGCTTCTGGCTTTTTCACCAAGTTTTATTGGCTAGAATGAGACATGCAAATGGGAAAAAGGGGCGCCTGGGTGGCTCAGTCAGTTAAGCGTCTGACTCTCGGTTTCAGCTCAGGTCATGACCTCACAGTTCTTGTGTTCAAGCCCCGTGTCAGACTCCATCCACACTGGCAGCACAGAGCTTGCTTGAGATTCTCTCTCTCTCTGCCCCTCCCCTGCTCATGCTGTCTCTGTCGCTCTCAAAATAAGTAAACTTTAAAAAAATAATTAAAAAAAAGAAAATGGGAAATAAAAATTATATTCAGTATGAAAGGAAGGGAGGAAGAATGGAAAATACAAACTGTTTCTTCTTGGAAATGAGTTTGTGCATTTGGAATAGCTGTTAAGTTGAGGTAAACAGTTTTGGGAAATGTAGTTCTCTGGAAAATAAAAATAGGCCAGATGAATGAATATTCAGCTTCTACTCATGGTTTTCTCAGAGAAGTGTTTTGGATCTGCACTGGCTCTGTCACTTGTTAGCTGTGTGACCTTGGGCAAGTTACTCAGCATCTCTTTCTAGAGCTCATAAAGCTGTTTTTAAGAAACTGAGAGAAGAGCTCAGGGTCACATATTTCCTATTTGATGATGTCAGAATGATAACGTAGGCCACCTGTATTTCCATCTAGTGATATTTCCATCTTACACCACTGCTTTTAACACAGGTGCTTGTCAACAACATGGTAGCTGAGTTCAAATAAATACTGGGTTCCTAAGATTACTAGTAGTTTTTTCTTTTTTAAAAAGATTCTAAAGCTACAGTATTTGTAATTTTTTAAAAAAGTTTTCAAGTATACACACAAGAGAGAGTTGTACAATAAGCCTCTGATTACCCATCACCCACATTGAAGAGTCAACCAAGAATTAGTCATATTTTCTCTATCCATTTCTTGTTTTTTTCTAAACTATTTTGAAGCAAATCATGTCTTTTCATTCCTACATAGTTCAGGGTACACCTTTAAAAGACATAAGCATTTTTTCACATAATCTCGTATTCCCACCTGATAATATTAGGAACGGTTCTTTTTTTCCTGTAATGTTCCTCCACACCACATTCTGCTAGTTGTCTAAAAACTACCAATTTGTCATACAGATACAAAAGCCAGCCATTACAAACAGTTATAACTCTTAAGCCTCTTAATTTAAAACAGTTTTCCTCAATTTAATTTTGCTGTCCTTGTCCATTTGCAGAGTTTTTCTATAGACCGCCTCTCATTCTGGATTGGTTCTCTGTGGTTTATTTACATGTTCTTTTGTACCTGTGCTATCCAGCGCATTCGCCATTAGCTACCTATGGCTGTTGAGCACTTGAAATATGGCTAGTAGAATTAAGATGTACTGTGAGTATAAAATCTACATCAGATAGTATGAAATAAAGCATGTAAAGTATCTCATTAATAAGTTTTTAAATTGACTACATGTTGAATGGTAAAGGTTATCATTGATGACATAATTAGGTCTCTTCTTCCATTGGGACTCTTCCTGTCCCTTTCGATACTTTTTAGAACTTCAGAGCTTAATTTGTATAGAAAGAAAATACTTGTTTTGGTGTGTTTTGTTTTAGAGAGAGAGAAAGAGTGCACAGAAGCACACTTGTGTGTGTGGTGGGGAGAGAATCCTAAGCAGGCTCCTCGCCCAGTGCATAGCCCAACCTCTGCTCCATTTCATGACCAACCATGACATCATGACCTGAGCTGAAATCAAGTTGGACACTTAATTGACTGAGCCACCTGGGTGCCCCAGAAAAAAAGTACTGTTAAAGAAACCTTTCACTTCAAAATCCAAGAGAAACTCCTTTGATGACTTTCATCTTCTGTGACTATCAGTTCAGGCTTGCTTCCAAAATTCAATATAAGCCAGGGTAGCTCAAACCACAGTAGCTTATTTCTCTTAGTTCTGATGGTGGGGAAGTCCAAGATCAAGTTGCTGGATGATATAGTTCCTGATGAGAGCCTTTTATGACTGGCTTGCAGGTGGCTGTCTTCTTGCTATGTCCTTGCATGGCCTTTCCTTCTTTCCTCAGTGCATTCATAGTTTGCGGGTGGGGTGGGGGAGGGGAAAGATGGGAGGAGTAAGGGAGGCAAGCCTTCTCTCTTTCTCTTCTTCTTATAAGGCCACCAATCTTAATGGAATAGGACCTCACCATTATGACCTCATTTAACCTTAATTACCTCCTAAAGCTCTATCTCCAGTTACAGTCACACTAGGGTTAGAACTTCAACATAAGAATTTAGGGTGGGGGCACAATTCTGTCCATAGTGATGACAGACTTCATTTTTAAATGGCATTTATGGTGCCAGCACAGTGCTTCTATAGCAATAGTAATATTCATTTTTATAATACTTCTAACATAATACTGTCCAAGAGACATAATTTCTTATTTTGTAAATACCAGGTCTTTAATTGTAGTTCCTGCTGTTTTACCCCTTTAGCAAATCCTTGGTTACAGTCACTGGGGGGATTTATATTCTTACTTGTAATATATCACAGCTGGAATAATATTAATGAGAGATGGCCCAGCAGCTTTGCCATTATGATTATTATTTATTCAGCTAATCTGACTTGGGGAATAATACATGTTACATATACAGTAATATTTCTTTGTCATAAATGATAATAACCAACACTTACATGTGCCAGATATTCTTTTTCAGACACTTTACATGTTTTATTGAGAGCTAGGAAGAAGGGAAATGATCTGTGGTAAAGAAAGAATCTTGGAATAGTATACAGTAACTGAAGTGTCTGAGAGGAGCTCGTAGATGAGTAAATGCAATAAAGTATACAGGTATTATGATCAAAATACAGTGTATAGTAAAGGAAGATGAATAGGGGCAAAGTGGGCATGGAAGTGTGTGAAGGCCATTGCAGGTAATATCAGCAGGATTAGCAAAAGACAGGCATGAAATGGCTGGAAAATCTAGGGAATCTGCAAGCCATCCCAGTGGCTTCAGATGAGTAAAAGCTACAGCTAGTTATGTAGACCAAGGGCCAGATCACGGAAGACTTCAAATGTTATGCTAAGGAGTTTGGGCTCAATTTGGGAGGGATTGAAGAGTCACTGAAAATTTAAGTCAGGGAATGATGTGATCAGATCTCCGTTTTTGAAAGATTACTTTGGTGTTCGTTTGGGAAGATATATTGGGTGTGTAGGAGAAAGGAGACTGGTGATTTGCTATAGTCCAGGTAAGAGATGTTGAATTCAAATGAGAAAAGTTAGCATGGAGAAACAGAAGCATTTGAGATGATAAGGAGGTAGGCTTTATAGGACTTTGGATTGATTGGATGTGATGGGTTGCTGAGCTCTGCTTTGGGCCTAGCTCGTGTCCTCAGGGACCCCAGTTTGAAGATTTCTTCTATTAGTAGCCAAGGTTTAGCACAGGAGAAGATAGATCATTATACTGATCCAAATTTAGGGATTACCAGAGCAGTGGCAGCCAATGGATAGGATATAAGAAGGCTGAACATTTGCCACAGAGATTAGAAAATATTACTATATGTTTTAGGTTGGATAGGGAGGGAAGTGAGAGGCAAAAGGAGAGCAAAGAAGCATGAATGACAATGACAAATGGAGGGGTTGAGGGATGAGTTGTCCCCATGGTGTTGAAGATTAGATGAAGGGAAAGTTAAGAAAGTGAGATTTTTGGAAAGGATACTGTCTGTCTGTGGACAGAGATTGGGTTCCTTGAGTTTAAGATTACAGACACTGCATAGTTCCTAGAAATGATGAAGTCCAGGGTGTGACTAGAGAGGTGCATAGCTAAAATGGGGATGTGGATGAGGGACATAGGAACTGAGGAATTCGAGATAGGTTGTTGCTGGTTTATCCTTGTGGGCCTTAAAATGCCCACGATGATGGCTTTGGAGCAGAGAGAAGCTTTGAAGAAGAGAAAGTAAGGCACCTGAAAAAGCTTTTAGTGAGCGAGGAGGAGTAATGAAAAGATAGGTGGATCACAGGAATAGGGAAGCTGTGTACCCAAATGCCAGCAACCTCAGAAGAAGCCTTTCACATAGGAAGATGGAGAGGTAACACTAGTGTAGAAACATGAGAGTGGAGCTGGGGAAGTGCTGTTTTCACCTTCGGGTTTTGTTAGATGTGGGAGAAGAGTGTCTAGAAAAGGCTGCAGGGCAGTTGGTTCTCCGAAAGAGGTGTCAGCTGGGACACAAAAATGGAGAGAGAAATCTATTGAGGATGTGAGGCAATCCAGTCACTCTGGGATAAAACATCTAGTACAAAGTTAGGAAGCGTTAGTAGCTGAAAGAAGACCTGAACCAGGACAATGGACGGAGGAAGCACATACACCAGAAGACCCGGCATTTTGGAAGAGAGGTTCAGGCAGACGGGAGCGGCAGGAATGTTCAGGCAGACTGCAGTGAAGTTTGCGGGCCTAGGAAAACTGAGGACCGAAGTGGTGGTGGTTACTTGATGAGGTTAGCAGACAGCAGTCTTTGCTCCGAGTTCAGATGCCTTGCCAGTTACAAGATTCTTATCCTTTAGCAGCTTATAACTTAAAAAAAGAGATGGCCACATAACCAAAGAACTCTAGTCTAATGTGGAAAGTGTTAGGTGTGATTATAGAGTAGAGGCAGAAGTCTGTGAAAGTGTAGAGGAATGGGACTTCAGTTCCAGCTGGAACACCACGGGAGGACTTCTTGGAAAGCTTGCTTTTTAACTGGGTCTTGAAGAGTAGGTAGGATGTTAATAAACAGATGGGGATAAAGAGATGTTCTATTTTGTAATAGCATGAGCAAAGATGTGAATTCAGGGAAATAAAGAGCTTATTTGCGGAATGGCTCATAAAAGATACACATAGAAAGTCTGACCTCAAGATAAGTAAAGGAGCAGTGGAAAAGAGCTGAGGACCTTAGATTGTATTATACCAGTGGCCCTTGGCCATCAGAAGCATACATAGAGCCCATCTGACAGAGGAAAAACTAACTGGAAATAGAGCTCTGCATTCTAGGGTATTTGCGGCCGCCTTCAGTCTAAGTAGCCATAAAGTGCAGCACTTCCTGTTTATACCAAGAGAACTTTCAATGGTTCTTTTGTGTGTGTGTGTGTGTGTGTGTGTGTGTGTGTGTTTGTGTGTGTGTGTGTGTGTGTGTGTGTGTGTGTCTGCCATAAACACAAGAACAGCACTAGGATATATACCCTGTCTGGTCTCCTCTAGCCTCTCATTGCTTGCCTGGGGATTAAAACTTTTGTAAACTGGTTATATTGAAATACACAGCAGTGCTTATTCACATATAACATTGTGGATCATAATATCTTCTCTGAAAGGAGAAGTTAATAATTAAAAGCTATTTGCCACACTTTTGCTTGAAGGACTGATTCTTTGAATCTGAGACTATAAGTTATTAGTTGCAGAACTTAATTTTGTTTGTTATTTTATTTCCCTTAGATTTATTTGCTTCTTACTTTGGCTTTAAAGAACCATTTGCTTTCTTAGTGGGACATGCTATTGTATTTTCTCTGTCAGAATTACTTTTTCCAAGTAATATACTACCCATAGTTCCAGATTGTTTTATCTGTTCTCTCAGAAGATCAAGTTGCAGAAAAAGCAGTATACATATGAACTTGACCAAAACAGACTTTATGAAGTGTTGATTGCTAGATCATTTAGAATTGTGTTTGGTTGTACAGAATATAAAACTCCATTGCAGTGATTTAAAAAATTGAACTTCATATTTTTATGTAACAAAAATTACACAGGTAGGGAGTTGGTGTGGATTCTGCTGCTCAGTGATGCTATGAGGATTTTCTGTTCTTCCTGTTGTTTGGCTCCCAGTTGTCAGCAGGCCAGCATGTTGGTCCTGTTAACAAGATGGCTATGGTATTTCCAGGCTTTGCATTCTTGCTCCAGGCAAGACAAAATGGAAAAAGTTAAGGGCTACCCTGCTGTTTCTGCTCTACTTTATTAAGAAAATAAAAAGTTTCCATCCATTAGCATAGTTCCTCTTAAATCTCACTGACCAAAATTGTGTCCCATGGTTCTCCTAGCCAGGAGAGAGCCAAAAGGAAGCTTGTCACATTGGGCTGGGCTGGGCACACACCGCCCTCATCAAAGTCAGAAAAAACAGAGGTTCGTATGTATATGGAGTTAGGCAGCAAATTATCTCTCTCAAAATACTGTGCCTAAAGTTTATTTTACCTATTACTTTAATGCAGATGGTATTTAATTAATCAGAAGATGGTTACAGCAACAACAAAAAAAAAAAAAGAGGAGGAAAGGAAGAAAACATTCTCAGTCTGTCAATTTCTCATTCCTTACATTATAAAAAACTAGATAATAGAATTTCTTATGACTGCTCCTTTGTGTAATATTATAGGTTCTTGGGTGTAAATAAATAACCACAATCATACCTTGAAATAGTTAATAAAATAAATATATGTATGCATTTGAAAAAAAATATTAAGTGTTCCCACTGGAATACTGTTTTTAATACATTTGAATGAATTTCTTTTGGGAGAGATGATTTTCACATTGTATAAATATACAAAAGTGTTTTGCAGATGGCAAGGTCTTATAAATGGAGAACTGGAAAAGCTCTACCAGAAAACTGTTAAAACTAATAAACAGATTCAGGAAAGTTGTAGGATAGAAAATCAGCATGCAGGAGTCCGTTATGTTTCTATATACTAACAATAAACTCTTCAAAAGAGAAATTAAGAAAACAATTCCATTGTAATAGCATCCAAAAGAGTAAAATATTTAGGAATAAATTCAACCAAGGAGGTTAAAGACTTGTACAAAGAAAACTATAAAGCTGTGCTGGAAGCAGTTGAAGACACACATCAACAGATATCCTGTGTAAATGGATTAGAAGAATTAATCTTAAAATATTCATGCTAACCAAAGTGATCTACAGATTCAGTGCATTCTCTATAAAAATTCCAGTAGCATTTTTGATAGCCTTAAATCAGTGTGTAACCACAACACCCCAAACAGCTAAAGCTGTCTTCAGCATGAAGAACAAAGCTGGAGCCATCATACTTCCTATCTTCAAACTGTTCTACAAAGCTATAGTCATCAAAACAGTATGGTACTGGCATTAAAAAAATAGATACATTGACCAGTAGAGCTGGATAGAGAGCCCATAAATAAAACCACACACATATAGTCAACTTATTTTTGAAAAGGGTGCCAAAAATGTATAGCCGTTTTGTTGGAAATGGATATCCACGTACAAAAGAAAGAAATTGGACCCTGATATTGCACAATACATACAAATCAACCCAAAATGGATTAAACATTTAAACATAAGGCCTGAATCTGTAAAACTCCAAGAGGAAAACAGGGGAAAACCTCCTTGGCATTGCTCTTCAAAATGGTTTCTTGGATTTAACACCAAGAAACAAATGCAAAAATAAACTAGCAGGATTGTATCAAATTAAAAAGTTTCTGTACAGTAAAGGAAACAACAAAATGAAAAAGTGATGTACAGAATGTAAGAAAAATATTTTCAATCCATATAGTTATCTGTTAAGGGGAAAATGGGGAGATATTGATCAAAAGGGACAAAGTTTTAGATATAGAGTGAATAGTTCCAGGGACTTAATGTGCAGCATGGTGACCATTGTGAGTAGTACTGTATTGTATACTTGAAAATGCCTAAAGAATAGATCTCGGATTCTCTACACACACAAAAAAGATAACCGTGTGAAGTGATGAATGTTGAAATTAGCTTGATTGTGTACTCATCTCACAGTGTATGCCTATATCACACCATCATGTTGTACACCTTAAGGTGTTGTATCTTCAGTATTTATTTCACAGTCACACCTCAGTAAGGCTTAAAAAACTAACAAAAAAATGGAGTGACAATTTCTTTTGGAGGATATGATTTTCCTATCGTATAAATAATGTAGTTATTGTTACAGGCAGGTTTATGGTAGCCAAATTTTAAAACAAAAAAATTTTAAGTTTATTTGAGAGACAGAATGTGTGTGTGTGTGCGCGCGCATGTGTGTGCGTGCGTGCGCCCATGCAAGCAGGGGAGGGGCAGAGAGAGAGCGGGAGAAAGAGTCTTAAGTGGCTCCACACTGAGCACAGAGCCTGATGTGGGTGGGGCTTGACCTCAGGAACTGTGAGATCATGACCTGAACTGAATTCAAGAGTCAGATGCTTAATGGACCGAGCCACCCAGGTGCCCCAACTGTGTTTTTTAAGTATCACAATCTTAAGATAGATTCTTCTATCAAAATCTAATGAAAAAATTTTGACTTCTGGTGTGAGAAAGACTTTTAGTATGTTGGGAGTGAGCTTGAGAAAAATATGTTTTTTAATTAGAACTTTAAACTTCAATTCAAAGTGCCTGAGATTTTCCCACCATTGGTTTTTCTTACACTGAATAATTTTAACTTTCTTTTACTGATAAAAGGAAGTGATGTAAATCGTTAAGTTTGTGGCATTTGGTATGGTATATGGTCACTGTGTTTTGGAATTTAACAAACATAATACATTTTAATAGTACACATAGGCACTGGAGTAGATTTGTGGAAAAAGAAGACCCAATTCTCCCTTTTGAGGTGGTTAAAATTTAGTTGGTGGGAAAAAATGTATATACCTTAGATCAGCATAAAATTAGAGTACAAAAGTAGAGTGTGATTACATAAAGTAATGGAAGAAGAAGATATTTAAGATAGGCTTGTTTAAAGTATAGAATTTGATATAGTGGGAAGGTATAAGGTGCAGACAAGCTCATCTTTTTTCTTTAGCTTCTGTTCTGCTTATCCAGCCCTGTTGAACTCTTTGTAGTTTCTCACTGTGTTCTGTGTTCTTTGATTATTCTGCACCTTTGCAGTGCTTTTTGTTTTTGTATGTTTTTGGAATTCCCTTACTTGTTTATCAGCTTGGCAATTTCCTATCTGTCAATAACATCTCTCTGACATCTCCCCTGATCTTCCTGAGTAAAGTTAGGTTCCTCCTTTTCCTTTCTCCCATAGTGCACTTTCCCTGTTTCTGTCTCTGTCTCTCTCTGTTTTTGTAATGTGTTAACCTTGAAGGTAAAACTATGTTTTATTTCCAGCAAAATGGGTTTATTCAGGAATAACAGAATTGCAGTTTGAGACATGCAGGTTATGGCAAAACCTTAGGCAAGTCCAGAGAACAAAGGAGAGGAATGCTCTTTTATATGGAAAAGGGGCTTTAGGAGGGGCTTTTATAAACACAGAGTCTACTGGAGTAAACTGGGTATTTGAAGTGTAGTGGCTTTAATTGGCCTAGTTGTGACAGTCACCCATTGACTGGGCTGTTACCAGGCAAGAAGACAATCTTCCTCCTACTGGGATAGTCAAGTATAGGCTTCTTCCTATTGGGAAGGCGGGGGACTGCATATTCAGTTTCACAGTGGCCAGTGTCATTATCACAGGTCACCATTTATTTATTTGTCTGTCTTTGCCACAGCTTGTGAGCTTCATGAACATAAGGATTATATCATATTTATCTCCAAATCATAGTGCCTGGTGTATGGTTTCACACATTGGATCATTCAGTGAGTGTTCACTGGATAAATGAAAAGAAATAATTACCCCAGAGTTTATTCAGGAGTAGCAGGGAGGTCTGTCTGGAGGTGGTGTGGTAAGAATACTTAACCCTACAGGTTTAGAGAGTTTGTAATTTATCAGTATTTGGAGATAAGATTGAATAGGCAATGTAGGACTGATTGTCACTGGAAGTTTTAATATATAATGGAGTAATAATTAGTAAAATTTCTAAAATTGTTTTTTAAAGCCCCCAGTTTTCAAACCTACTTTGCTTTTGTATTTTGTAGTGCTTCCACTTCTCATTCAGAGAATTCAGTGCATACGAAATCAGCTTCTGTTGTATCATCGGATTCCATTTCAACTTCTGCAGAAAACTTTTCTCCTGATTTAAGGGTATGTGTTCTGTTTTTATGTTTTGATGTATCTTTTGGTAGCTGTTTGTGGCCAACACCATGAGTATAACCTTGCACCCAGTATGCAGGAGACCTTGATGGAGCAGCCTTCCTAGACATCAGTCTTTCTAAAATATCCCAGAACAGACCAGCAGATTTGGAAGTCTTCTTTATTTGCAAATCAAAAATGTGTAATTTATTTCTAAATTTGATATCTTTTCAGTTCTTTGGCAAAAGATAATTAATGGAAGACTTTCATGATTACTCCAGTACTGATGGCCAGTAATAACTAACGTTTATTGAGTACTTACTATATGCCAAGTATCCTTCCAAGTAATGAAATGTCTCTTGCTATACTTCTACCAATTCTGTGAGGTAGAGACTCTTTTCATTATCATTCTGCAGGTAATAATAGCTCATAGAGATAAATAACATGTCCAAAGTCTCATTGCTAATAAAATTTGTGGCTAATATTCTAGCTCCTGTAGTCCAGTTCTGGAGCTAAGTCACTTAAATATTGTGCTGTAGTTGCTACACATCTCATTATAGTTTAAATATTCTTCTGTTTCTTCAAGGTCTTGTTGCTATGAAATTAATCACATCAGTGATATCCTGTAGCACTTTGTACATGTTTTGATTCATCTGCTTTTCTACAACTGCCTGTCTATGAATGATGGAGCAAATGAATTTCCTGTGCAGTGCTGACCCTTAATTCTTAGAATCTTTTTATTCTGATCAAGTGGCTGCTTTCCCAGTTCCCAATTTTAATGAGGACCTTATTTACATTAATGAAGGTCATTTGTTGGTGAGCATAACTGAGACTGTATCTCTTTCTTGTATTTCACTTTCAAAACAGAATCCAACAAATGTAAGAATGCAGATTATAAACATCTGTAAAGACTACTGCTTGTCCTTATCTATCTTTTGTGAAATGTCATAAAATAATTGTTTGCGTATGACATAACTTCAAACATCACTAAAAATAATAGAGATTTTTATCTTTATAATATGGATATTTGTTGTGCTAATTATGAAGGCTTCATAGTATCTTTAGCTATCATCTTGACACATAACATACATTTAGGGCAGGGTTCATCATTAATAATACTGGATATAAATCCATCGTTTCCTCTCAACTTTTTTACTATTTAAAAATATATGTTTTATATATGTACCTAACTTTTGTTTATTCATTATGTTAATGTAAATCCACTGTGGGCCTATAGGCTTCTTGATAATTTTGAATATTTTGGGCTTACTTCTAGGTAGGTTGTGTTAGTTAAAAACACTGTTTTTAACTTCCTGTTGTGACTGATAAAGAACTCATATTAGAAATGCGAGAAATGTTACTTTTGCTTGTTGCTATACTTACATTATTAATATCATATTCTACCTGCTGTTTCTTGCCTGAAATAAAATATATATAAATGGTTCAAAATAAACCATCTGCATGTTCTTGTGAGGGCTTAAACTACTTGAGTGGGTACATACAGGAATTGCAGTGCATCGCAGGATGCTGGGGATGGTCTCTGCTGTCTGCTTCTCTGCAGGCAGGTCCCCTTCATATCCTCGGACACCAGATGTATTATAAATAAGAGTGACTGACTTACATTGGGACAGAATGAGGGACATAATGTTAATCTGTATGTTAAACATAATTTATTTCTTATGTTTGTTAGATACTTTTTAAAATTTAGAACAGTTTAAGATTTACAGAAAAATTGCCGAGTGTTTTTTAATTTTGTTCTGAGCTCTGTTTTACTTTACTAAGGAAGCACCATAGGGTACTCCAGGCTAATCTTGATATTTCCTAAAATCATCATCCATTTCTCAAGGAGCCCAGGTTTCTTTTGTTGGAGAATGGTATTGGAAACCAACATCTGGGCACTAGGTGTGCTTACTTTCTTATTTTAGTTTTCACCAAAAAGGAACAAAGCACTTTTTTTTTTCCTGAAGCAAAAGATCATTTGCATGCATTTTATTTGGAGGTAATATTCTGGGTAGGGTGATCCTGTTTTCTCTACAGATTTAACATTAGACACAAAAATGTCCTGACTTATTGACTTTCTCAGTACTATAGGGTACCAAGGGTATCTTTTGAATTTGTACATCACCTTCATGACAGTCAGAATTATCCCCATTAGTACCTTATGAATTTAGCATCTTTCACAGAGGGTCCCTCAGAATTTTTACGAGATGAACGAAGAGACAGTTGTTAAATGTTAAATTAAGAAGAAGATAGTTTTCGGCAACCAAGGTTAACTACTTTCTGTAATAGTGTATAGACTGCCTGTTACCCTGTTCCCTGAGTTTTGTTGTTGTAATGTTTTTATTTATTTTCGAGAGAGTGCAGGAGAGAGGCAGATGGGGACAGAGGATCTGAAGCTGGCTCGCACTGACAGCAGGAAGCCTGATGTGGGGCTTGCACTCACAAACCATGAGATCATGACTGGAGCCAAAGTTGGATGCTCAACTGACCGAGCCATGCAGGTGTCCCCATGATTCCTCAGTTTTAAGGATATTTTTAGTTGTCAGTCTTTTTTTCAGGTGTGGGAGGGAGAAGAATGATTAGCATTACATCAGATGTTGTAGCCTTTAGAAGATGCATCCTAATTTCAGATGTGTGCTCTTTTCAGAGGTGGGGTGGGGAAAGGGAAGTGCTTCTTTTTTTTTTTTTTTTAATGTTTTATTTATTTCTGAGAGAGAGAGAGAGAGAGAGAGAGAGAGATAGCATGAGCAGGGGAGGGTCAGAGAGAGAAGGAGATACAGAATCTGAAACAGGCTCCAGGCTCTGAGCTAGCTGTCAGCACAGAGTCCGATGCGGGGTTTGAACCCACGAACTGTGAGATCATGACCTGAGCCGAAGTCGGATGACTAACCGACTGAGCCACCCAGGCGTCCCAAGGAGGTGCTTCTAATACTTGAAACAAATCCAGCTTGCTATTGATCCATTTATACATGATTCTTCTCATTTAGCTTTCACAACAATCCTGTGAGATGGATATTATTACTCCATTTGACCAGTGAGAAACCTGCTAATTCAGAAGAGATAAATTAAGTCCTGTGCTTAAAGCCACACAGCTCAGTCTTGCCCTTATGTGGTCTCGGGTTGGTCATATTCCTGTACAACACATTATCCAGAGAGACTATCCTTCCAAGACTCGGCTGCTCCTTTCAAATGTGCAGTGAGATTTTCTTAAGTAACAAGGACTATCTTTAATACATTCTTTGAGGTAGTAATAACAGCTTTCAATATTACTTCCTTAATACATGAAAATTCCCTTTTTAAATAATCAGAATAAGGCTTTTTGTATTAAAAATCTGATCTCCTCTCTCCCCAATTTTGTTAGTGGATGGATATTTTACTTTTAGTATGTATACCTTTACTGGCCATAAAATAGAAGTGTGCTAGTTAATTCTAGGTGGACCCTACCTGGAGACAGCTGCGTGTTGTTCTCTGCCTGATCATGGTTTGGCTCTATGTGTGAGGTGAAGGGCTTGGTGCGGTAGTTGTGGATATGATCATCACAGTTGATTTGAAGTTGATTAACCTCTAGGCTCTGAGTTCTCCACAGAGTCTCAGTCCTTTATCCCTGCCCTGAGCCTTAATCTTTTTAAAGCTCCTTTGTAACAGCTTTTAAGTAAGTATAAGAAACACCTTGCATCGAAAAGCTAATCCAATTTCGTTAAAGATCTTAAATCACATTACATAAGTTTTCTGCTACAGGTATTATGCAGTGACACTAGTGTTAGTTGGTCAAGAGGTGAATATAAGAGCTTCTGTTAAAGATTTCTTACTGAAACAAGATTTGTTGCTTCTGTGCCAGTAAAGGAGAGGGGGAAATTAGAGGAGCAATGGATCTCTGCTAGGTATCTCAAACTTGTATTTATCCATGTGCATTTCTCTTTGCATTTTTCATCTTTTTAGCCCTGCTTGTTGTGGAAAAAGTCAGATACAGATAAAATCCAGTACATGTCTTTCTGAAAAATAGAGCACAAATTCAGCCTTTGTAAATGGAATCATGTGTCCTCATGAATAATTGTAGAGTGTTTTTCTTCATTTGTTCTTCGCTTTGCAGTGAAAGTTATTTAATTAAAAAAACTAAAAGTATTTTTTCATACATTTTTTCCTGCCCCCCCTTTTCTCTCTGTCCCGTTTTCATACAAAAATTGTAAAGAAAATAATTTTTTTAAAAAAATAAATAAATCTGCAGTTTTAAAAATTAGGCTTTCTTTAATAAGAGCACATTTTTAAAGTTTGACGCATAGTGGAATTAATCTAGGAAGCTGGTGTCTGGTTTATTTGCTGACTAAAATAATTCTCATGAAATGCAGGATTTTAAAATTCAGATCCACAGCTCTCTTTATAAAGTGCAATTTGTATAACATTGGGTTTTAGTTAAAATAATTGAAAGTCGGGCCATACAGCATTTTTTTCCTTGTGATGGCTGTGATAGTGCACTTCCACCAATGTTTATCTGTAATTCAAAATCAGATATTAAAATGGATTGCATTTTATGTCTGCTATCTCTTTTAGAAGACCTGTTTGATCTTAGAATGTATGTCATATGTTCTATGTTATAAATATATATTTCAATGAAAAGATCATGGTCAGTATGTTAATAATAGACTCATCAGGTGATTCCAGTCCATTATCTTTTTTTCCTAATAGGAGATATTTGGATAGTAATCAGAGATAATGTTGAAAAAAACTTTGAAGAAATTATGTGAGTAAAATTTGGAAGAGAGACAGGACAGAAGACAGTCACTAATACACCTCTGTCATCAAAGAACAACCAAAATCCATCTGAAAATGTAGATAGTTGTCTCATATTAATCTTTAATAGGAAAATGATTTCAGTCTAAACTCTCACGATTTCCATTTTACTGCAACTTTTCTCTCCAAAGTTACCATTAACTCTCTTTTGTAAGATTTTGTATCTTTTATAACAACACTAGTTTTTTTTATTATGAAAGTAATATAATGAAATAAAAATTTGTGGGAAATTGAAATAGGATTAAGGAAAAAATTAAAATCACCAGAACTTTTACTACGCTTATTCTTAGTAATTTTTTCTTAAATAGTTTATTGTCAAGTGGTTTCCATATAAAACCCAGTGCTCATCCCAAAAAGTGCCCTCCTCCATACCCATCACCCCCCTTGCCCTCTTCCCCATCCTCATCAGCCCTCAGTTTGTTCTCAGTATTCAAGAGTCTCTCATGGTTTACCTCCCTCCTTCTCACCCACTATTTTTCCCCTTCTCCTCCCCCATGGTCCTCTGTTAAGTTCCTCTTGATCCTCCAATACATGCAAACATGCGGTATCTGTCCTTCTCTGCATCACTTATTTCGCTTAGCAGAACACCCTTAAGTTCCATCCATGTTGCTACAAATGGCCAGATTTCATTCTTTCTCATTGCCATGGAGTATTCCATTGTATAGATAAACCACATCTTCTTGATCCATTCGTCCGTTGATGGACACTTAGGCTCTTTCCATGTTTTGGCTATTGTTGAGACTGCTGCTATGAACATTGGGGTACATGTGCCCCTGTGCCTCAGCACTCCCATATCCCTTGGTTAATTCCTAGCAGTGCTATTGCTGGGTCATAGGGTAGTTCTATTGTTAAGTTTTTGAGGAACCTCCACACTGTTTTCCAGAGGGGCTGCACCAGTTTACATTCCCACCAACAGTGTAGGAGGGTGCCCGTTTCTCCACATCCTCGCCAGCATCCAGAGTCTCCTGATTTGTTCATTTTAGCCACTCTGACGGGCGTGAGGTGGTATCTCAGTGTGGTTTTGATTTGTATTTCCCTGATGATGAGTGACGCTGAGCATCATTTCATGTGTCTGTTGGCCATCTGGATGTCTTCTTTGTAGAAGTGGCTGTTCATGTCTTCTGCCCATTTCTTCAATGGATTATTTGTTATTTGGGTGTGGAGTTTGGTGAGTTCCTTAGAGATTTTGGATACTAGCCCTTTATCTGATATGTCATTTGCAACTGTCTTTTCCCATTCTGTCAGTTGCCTATTAGTTTTATTGTGTCCTTTGCAGTGCAAAAGCTTTTTATCTTGATGAGGTCCCAATAGTTCATTTTTGCTCTTGATTCCCTTGCCTTTGGGGATGTGTCAAGTAAGAAGTTGCTGCGGTTGAGGTCACAGAGGTTGTTTCCTGCTTTCTCCGCTAGGGTTTTGATGGTTTCCTGTCTCACTTTCAGGTCCTTTATCCATTTTGAGTTTATTTTTGTGTATGGTATGAGAAAATGATCTAGTTTCATGCTTCTGCATGTTGTTGTCCAGTTCTCCCAGCACCATCTATTAAAGAGGCTGTCTTTTTTCCATTGGATACTCTTTCCTGTTTTGTCAAAGATTAGTTGGTCATACATTTGTGGGTCCAATTCTGAGTTCTCTATTCTATTCCATTGGTCTATGTGTCTGTTTTTGTGCCAATACTATACTGTCTTGATGATGACAGCTTTGTAGTAGAGGCTAAAGTCTGGGATGGTGATGCCTCCCGTTTTGGTTTTCTTCATCAATATTACTTTGGCTATTTGGGGTCTTTTGTAGTTCCATCCAAATATAGGATAGTTTGTTTTAGTTTTGAGAAGAATGCTGGTGCAATTTTGATTGGGATTGCATTGAATATGTAGATTGCTTTGGGTAGTCATGACATTTTAACTATATTTGTTCTTCTGATCCATGAACATGGAATGTTTTTCCATTTCTTTGTCTTCTTCAATTTGCTTCATA